>NC_088379.1:57282575-57585606 GCF_037993035.2 Macaca fascicularis
TGCTCATATAAATCAATCAATAAATGTCCTGTTAGTTGTAAAGTATGGTTTTTGTTGTTGTTGTTTGTGTTTTTTGTTTTTTGGTTTCTTTTTGAGACAAAGTCTCATTCTCTCGCCCAGGCTGGAGTGCAGTGGAGCAATCTTGGCTCACTGCAACCTCCACCTCCCGGGTTCAAGTGATTCTCCTGCCTCAGCCTCCCAAGTAGCTGGGACTACAGGTGCGTGCGACCACACCCAGCTAATTTTTTGTATTTTTAGTAGAGATGGGTTTCACCGTGTTAGCCAGGATGGTTTCAATCTCCTGACCTCATGATCTGCTCTCCTTGGCCTTCCAAAGTGCTGGGATTACAGGTGTGAGCCACCGCGCCCCGCCAAGTATGTGTGTTTAAAAGATAACTATCTCAAGGAACATGTGGAATCACAATTAGGTGCGTTTATACCACATTACACTTGGGCAAGCTGCAATGACTCTATCCATCAGTCCATCTTTAGTACAAATACAGGAAATAAAATACAACGCCACAACAATGATGACAATAAAAATAATGTATCTTGAGCATTTACTATGTGCTAGTTACATGCACAACTCATTCTTATAATCACCTTCTAACAAAAATACTATGACTGTTCTCCTCATTTGAAGATAAGGAAACTGAGGTATAAGGAGGGAAGTGATCTGTCTAAGGTTGCACAGTCACAGAGTGTCAGTGGCAGAGCCAGGATTTTAATACAAGCAGTCTGGCTCCAGGGTCCACCATACTAACTCTTCTGTCATATTTGTATAGTGAGTTCCACTGAAGTATCTGGAGATACATTCACATTTATCATAATGAAAAGTAATTTGTTTTCCTAGAGGCTGGACCAAGAGAGATCCAATTTAACACCAACCTATTTCATATAATGAAGTTTATTTATTGTAATTAAATTTAATTTTGCCTACTATATATCAATATATTGCCACTAGTAAGCCCCAGAACTGGGTAATCTTTCCAGATAAAGCAAAAGCATTCTAAGGGGGAAAAAAAAAAAACAAGAAAATTAACATAAGGCTGTATCATTTATTATAAATTTCTATATTTTAACAGTTTTCAATAGACAAATACATAGAAAAATGTATATTTAACTTTATATGTTGTAAGATATAAATACATAAAATCTAGGAGAGAAATCCTTTGCCCAACATTTCTTTTTCCTATAGGTGATGACCTACAGGACTTTGTAATTTTTTTTAGTTATTCTTAAAATCATTTGAGTTTTCTTTGTATTAGGAGCAGTACTTATCATAAGGATTGGGATGGTAAGTACGCAATAAATAGTTCATAAAATAAGTCAAGGAGAAAGAAAGATTGAAAGGAACATTCTGTAATTGCTCCTGGATGGCTTCACGCTTGGCAAGTATTTGAAAAGCCAACTTTCCCTTTCCTTGAAGGGGAGTGTTGAAATGTGAAGACATTTCCTCAACCAACTTCTTTCTTTCTTCAGCTCTCTTTATCACCACAAAACAGCTGTGTGTCCACAGGGTGCTGAACCAATCAGCTGAGAAGTGAACCCTTGAATCAACCTGGTTGTTCTTTTTTTGCACCTACAATCTTTCAAGCACCTGGCCTGAAGACTTTGGGGACTGAATTGTCTGACAATTTGAGAGCTATATATGAAGAAGATAGTCCAGACTAAACCTATAAGAAAGTAGAAGAGTAAGGCCGGGCGTGGTGGCTCACACCTGTAATCCCAGCACTTTGGGAGGCCAAGGTGAATGGATCACCTGAGGTCAGGAGTTGGAGACCAGCCTGGCCACCAACATAGTGAAATCCTGTTCCTACTAAAAGTACAAAAAATTATCTGGGCCTCGTGGCACACCTGTAGTCCCGGCTACTCGGGAGGCTGATGCAGGAGAATCGCTTGAACCTGGGAGGCTAAGGTTGCAGTGAGCCGAGATCATGCCACTGCACTCCAGCCTGGGCGATAAATAAATAAAAAAGAAAGTAGAGGAGTACATTTTCCTTACATAACCTGAAGAAAATAATTTGAATGAACAGGATGGCTAATTTCTTGCTGAAAGAGACAGTCCAGCGGTAGAAGCTCCTAACAGCTGTTATTTTACTCAGTGTTTCTCAGCCTTGGCACTACTGAGAACTGGGGCCAGGTAATTCTTTACTGGGGGACCTTTCCTGTGTATTGCAGGATTTTGGCAACATCCCTGACCTCTACCCACTAGATGCTAGTAGCATGACCCCCTCCCCACACCACACACAGTTGTGACTATCAAAAATGTTTCCAGATATTGTTAAATGTCCCCTGGAGGGAAATAGCCTCTAGCTGAGAACCACTGATGTACATTTTTAACCACCACCAAATTTTATGTCCCTTTTATAGCAAACTATGGGTGGCTAATTTTAAACACTCTGAAAACTTCTCTTCCTTCTCAAAGGCATGGGATAACGCAAAAGTAATTGTGGCTTTTACCGTTAAAGTAATTGCAAAAACTGAGATTACTTTTGCACCAACCTTATAGATTTTAGAGTAGTATAAAAATACAGACTTTCCACTTTTCCTAGTTCCTGATTCTGTTTCATTTTTGTGGTTGCTTCATGAGGATTCAGTGGCAATCAAAACCAGGAATACTTCAACACATATTTCTTATCTCAGGTATTCTTACAATATTAACTCCTGAGTTCTCACCACTCCCTTTTCTACAGGTGAGATAAGAAAAATACTCGTTCGTTTTCAGTTACAATACAATATAAAAATGCTGTTAATTTGTAAAAGCGTTTAATGGGAGTATTTATAAGAATTTCCATATTGCACCTATGGGCAATGAAAACTGGCAGCACCATCAGGAACATTCCAGAGCAATGACCAAAGTTACAGTCACCCGGTGTCTTATCAAGACCATTTCTTGATAAGAAAGTTGAAGTACATTTTCTTTAGGCGCTATTAGCTGCTGAAGCCATGGACTGGTAGTTAATTAATGTGCGTTGCTGAATTATTAATGTAATATCAAGTGTAGCTTCAGTGGCCTATTGTATCCTAGGAAAACACCTTGATCGTGTGAAAGCCGAAAGTACCACAGTTTTCTGCCTTCTTTCCAGTGATTTCTATAGTCTAATGGTATGCTTCTCTGTCCCAAGCATAATCAGCACAGTATCTCCAGATACGTCAGGAAGGAGCAAGCCATGTATATAACCTGCTCTTTGACTCACGTGGCATGGAACTCTTTCTCCTCAGGTTAACCCACAAAGAAGGCAACGTGATACATACAGCCAGCATCTAATAGATGCAGGCCCAAGGAATAATCAAAGGCTGCAAAAGCAACTCTTATTTATTTATTTATTTATTTATTTTTTGAGACAGGGTCTCACTCGGTCACCCAGACTGGAGTACAGTGGCACAATCATGGCTCACTGCAGCCTTGACCTCCTGGGCTCAAGCCATCTTCCCACCTCAGCCTCCTGAGTAGCTGGGACTTACAGGTGTGTGCCACTACACCTGGCTAATTTTTTTTTTTAAATGTTTTTGTAGAGAAAGGGTCCACTACATTGTCCTGGGCTCACTGATCCTCCTACCTCGGCCTCCCAAAGTGCTGGGATTCCAGGTGTCGTACCTTTTCTTGATATCTGAACACTGGCATTAATAACAAGTGCAGTAGCACCAACAAAGCTCATTTCCACAGCCACCACTCATGACCAGCATGTGGCCTGCAGATCCTATGCCAAGCACTCCACTTTCCTTGTCCCTTAACCCTCATAACAGCTCCATGAGGAAACCATATTTCCCTACATTTTACAGACAAGGTTCACAGAGATAAGTATTCTGCCCAAAGTGACAGATGGTGATGAACTAGGAATTCAAACCCAGAACCATTCAACTTCAAAGCCTGTGCTAGGACACCATCACGATAAGCACAGGGAGACAGAAAGAACGCTGCTGACATGTCCACCATCAGAAACAAAACAAAAAACTGCTTTCTCCAAAACAATGAGAAAGGGTCTAACGTACCTGAGATTTATATTATTTTCATCTTGAAAGAAAGAATAAAGGAGATGAACTAGCTTTCTGCAGCTGGGCATTACTCTCCGACCTATCTTGACTGGGCAAACTATCCACTACAGGAGATTTTGCTGTACTTGAATGGGATCACAATGCAAAAGACCCTACAGTTTCCTTTCAGATCAATTACTCATTCTCTGAAGGGACACAACTCAGGATCAAGGGCTTTTTCCTCTGTCTCAAAAGCTACTACTGAAGCCTTCCTTTTAATCTTTAACCACTGTGATTATATAAAGAACATTTTTATTATTATTATTCGACAGGTAACACCTCAGCACACACTATGGCAAAGTTTTTTGGTTTACTGATCTTTAATGGGATGTGATAATCTCCCGCTGAGCTGCTAAAGCTAAAACCCTAGGAGTCATCCTCCTCGCCTTGCTCCCCTGCACCCAAGCAGCCAGCCCGTCACCAAGTCTACCTGCTGTACCTTCTGGATATTCAATGCATCACTTCCTTTCCTTCCCCTCCCACAGCTGTCATTCAGGCCCTCATTATTTTTCACCTGTTCCAGCCTTTTCTCACTAGTTTACTTTCCTTTGGACTTAACATCTTCAAAACCACCTCCCAAAGTGCAGCCAGAGTCGTCTTTCGCAAGCACAAGTCTGATTTTGTCACTACTCTGCCTTTTAATTATTTATTAATGCCCCATCACCTTTCTGGGTTCTGTTCAAACTCATGAGCATCCTCACACATACTCTTTAGTCAAAGAATACTAAATACACTCAGACAGGGCTACCCCCTGCCCATGTGGCCCCTTGTCAAACCAGAAAAAGACACCTCCTCCAGGTGGATACAGCTGCACCAGGGGGTGAAGCCCAGGCTGAACATTAGCCCCTGCTCCCCACTTCCTGGCCACCCCTATCCCATCCCCACCTTGTCTTTTAGCAGGTCACAAGTATGCCATCAGCCCTGCAGCCCTGACTTAAGGTTCTCTTTGAGTACCTCTCTGCCTTTGCATAAGCTACTTTGTCTAGCTAGAATGCTTTCACTCACTAAATTCATCTACCAAACACCTGTTCATCCTTCCAAAGATCAAAACAATCATCCTCCTGCAAGAAGCTTTCATCTTTTCTACGCTACCCGAAAAACTTCATTATAGCATGCCTGTTATAATCATAGATTTTCCTATCTACTTTCACCAGTAGATGCTGCATTCTCTGAAAGCAAGAACCTGGTCCTTCAGATTTGCATGCTCACAAAGCCTAGCACAGTGCCTGGGAGATTGTAGACAAATAGTTGCTAAATGCCAAACAAACAAATAAATGCTGACTTCCTGTCTTAGCCTTGTCACCCTGTTAGATGGGGGCCTTTTGCTTCCCCCACACCCAGCAATTTGGAGATTACACCATGGGATCTGCTTCCTCAAGTTACACAATCCCTACTCAAATGGCTAGAAGCCAGATCTCATTTAGCAATTATTTCATTAGCCTATGATTAAGAAGAATAAACATCTTGGATTTCAGCTTCCTGTCCCCTCTCGGCAAGTTCACTAATAGATCTGTCACTGAACATTTTGTCCTTCACTGGATCCAACTCCTTTCTTTCATCTTCTCCTTCTCCCTGACTTGTTCTACTTAACAAGAGCCATCCAGCTGGAGGGTGGCTGCGTGGGAATTTGTGAGACTCTCTACTTTCACAAATGTTTATACCATTTTCATAACAAAATAGTAAAAATAAACATTAAAAAAAATCTATCCATACTTCCTGAATGACAGTCTCAATGTCTCATATTTCCACCTTCCAAGGGATTTTTCTCATTAGTCCAACTGGCCTGCCCCGATGGCCACACTGATTTTGTTTATGACTTCACTCTGCTCTCCTAGTCACTTGCTCCTCAAATCCTTTACTAATTTCCCACTGATAGGAATCCACAATTCTCTTCTCCTATTTAAGTCAAGCCAAAAGGAATACAGCCACCAGATTTAAACTCCCTGTCAAAGGCACTTGTATATCTGAAATCAAGTCATTTTATTTATGAAAAAATGTACTTGTCAGTAGGGTGGTTTCTTTCGCTGAGTCGCTTTAGGAAAGACTTGGCAGATATTAAACCTTTTATCAGAGACAGAGGTTACTGTCTCTCCATTGCTATCTATTATAGGAGAACAGGTCCCGATCAAGCCCCAGTTGAAGGGGTGAGGCTAGACCAGCTCTTCCTCAGCTATAGGCAGAGCTGTTCGCATTGCTGCTGGTGCGACCTGGTGCTGGCGCGAGGCTGAGTTTATCAGGTGATAAGGCTCTAGAGCTGTGGGGCACATGGGGTAGAGTCCAGTGATGGCTCTGGGGTGAGCCAGGGCCACACACTAGTAGATGTGGGGGACAGAATCCCAGAAGCTTAGGAGAATGCTTCTGATGGGATTTTGTTATTGTTGCAAATGACACAGTGACCCACAGAGAAATTCAAGCAAAAATGGGAATTTCTTGGGAAGGCCAGGGATGGAGATGGCCTCAGGGACTGGAAATTATTGTCAGGTTCTTCCTTGGGAGAGGCAGCATCCATTGGAGTGTGTGTGTGTGTGTGTGTGTTTCTCTGTGCCTATATACCTACCTATACATCTAGACACAGTCATGCATTGCTGAACAATAGGGATATGTGACAAGAAATGCCCGATTAGGCAATTTCATCGTACAAACACCATAGACAGTATTTATACAAACCTAGATGTTATATACAACATCTTTTGCTTTTCTTTTTAGAGACGGGGTCTTGCTCTGTTGCCCAGGCTGGAATACAGTGGTGTGATCATAGCTCACTGCAGCCTCTACCTCCCAGGCTCAAGCCATCCTCTTGCCTCTAACTCCCGAGTAGCTGGGATCATAGGCACAAGCCACCACACCTGGCTCTCTATTTTTTCATACGAAAATGTCCCAGCACATTACTGAATATCAAACATTTCCCCTACTTGATCTGCAGGGCCAGTATCAAGTACTGTGTATCACTTCTGTGTATGCTCCATTATCAGTTTACGGAACCACTGTCATGCATGGGGTCTGTCATCGACCCAAATGTTATTATGTGGTGCATGAAAGTATATAGATAGCCAGGCACAGTGGCTCACACCTGTAATCCCAGTACTTTGGGAGGCCGAGACGGGCAGATCATGAGGTCAGGAGATCAAGACCATCCTGGCTAACACAGTGAATAAAATACTACTCTCTATAATACACGTCTCTACTAAAATACAAAAAAAAAAAAAAAAATTAGCCAGGCGTGGTGGCGGGCGCCTGTAGTCTCAGCTACTCGGGAGGCTGAGGCAGGAGAATGGCATGAACCCGGGAGGCGGAGCTTGCAGTGAGCCAAGATTGCGCCACTGCACTCCAGCCTGGGCGACAGAGCGAGGCTCCATCTTAAAATAAATAAATAAATAAATAATAAAAAATTTAAAAAAAAAAAGAAAGTATATAGATAGAGAAAGCAAGGTGAACAAAAAAAGACCTCACTTTTATCTTTGCAATAGGATTCAGTGTGTGTGCACGCAGGGGTAAAGTACACAGAAAACAACCACAGTGCAGAGAACTTCGGGTTTACCTTATCCCAGATTAACAACTGCAAGAGTTCTGCCTCCTCTTAGACTCCATGTACAAAAAGACAAAATTCCAAAGAAATACTCCGATTCAGCTGGCTTAGACACTTGCTTATCTAAAACAGCCCTCATAATTGTTTACTCAGTGGTCACTGTTCCCTGTTTTACTCCATAAGGATAATTTTGATTCCATTGCAGCATCAGATAATGACATGCTCAGAAAGTCAGCTCCTTCATCACCCCAAGGGATTAACCATACTATTCATGGTAATCTGACTCCCTGCCAGTTACTAGTGTAGACAAGGATATAGGACATAAGCCTAACTAATGAGATCTGACTCGCAAAAAAAGAGAGTTTGCAGGAGGATATTTTAAAAAGTATTTCTCATTCTTGATGAAATACACAAAACTAGAACTCCTTCCCTTCTTTGGACAAGGCTCTGTGAGGACGTGATGCCTGGAGCTGCAGCAAACACCTTGCAACCATGAGGAACAAACGTAAGGAAGAAAATCATCATGCTAAGGGTAGTAGAATGAAAATACAGACAAACCTGGAGCTTTGATGACATCACTATGCCACTAAATTAACCCTGGCACCATGTCTTTCAGAAAGCCAGTCTACAGACAAAGCAATGGAACTGATGTTCAAAGTCAGCTGAAGTGAACAACTATGCAATCCAAAAAGAAAGTGAATAGCTGCCTACTTTCTAAATGATAATAAGAGTTAATGGTTACTGAGTTCCTATTACATGTCAGGCAGTGTTCCAAGTGCTTTATATGTATTATCTCACTTAAACTATACAACAACACAACAAGGTAGAAACTTTGATTATTCTCTACTTTTTAGTAAAGTAAATGAAGTTCAGAAATGTTAGGTAACTTACCCAAAGTCACAAATTCATCAATGCCAAGGTTGGAACTCACACACAGGCCTTCTGACTCTAAGAGTTTTTACCACTAGGTTAATGTTGAGGTGTTTCTGGCTTCCTACAGTTGGATTTCAAAAGCTTCCTTCATATCCTGATATCTTCGTCTCTTTTTATTTGAGCTGGTCTGAGTGAGTTTATGTTCATTGCACCCAAATGTTCCCTTAGACACTGGCATTGTCAAGATTCAGGCTTCCTTTCTCTACTCCATAACAAATCTGTGAGTCTCAATGTCAATTTGTTAAATGCACCAAATCCAGATCACACAGTAAAGCCCTGATTTAGTGGAACTCATGGCATTCCAATGGTTCCCTGTTCCCTCCCCAATTGTCACATAGTAGGTGTCTGACATCAGGGTCCTTTGGAGCTACACTTCCAGTGCAATGTGATTTATTAATTAAACTATGAATGAGTACCTAATAAGGGATGAAATTGTTGACACTGGTTCAAACACTGTAATTGTCCCATGATGTCCTCACCTCTAATTTTATGTTTTTTAACTTTTCAAAGTTAAAGTTTTTATGTAAATGACATCCTGCGATTACATACATCTCTGTGACTCTTGAGACTAGGAAGGCATTTCTATGGCCTTACTATTGTTTATTCATGTCACACCCTCACTCCCTCACTCGGTCAACAAATATTTGAGTATCTGCATGCACCAGGCACTACACGAGGCACTGGTATCAATAGGTTATGTTCTCTGCCCTCACAGAGGGCAATAAAATGTAATAATACGCCATATCAGTTTTCCCTCTAAATCAACAGGAGAGCTAAAACAAATAAAAAGAGCACATAGGATTAGACATTTTGTGGATGAGAAATCCAGTGTAGCAGCTAAAAGCAGACTCTGTTGACCGATGACCTGGGTTCAAGTCCCTGCCACTGTGTGACTTTGGATTAGTTCCCTGTATCTCAATTGTTTAACCTGTTAAATGGGGACAAAAACTGTAGCTCTGTCATTGGGTTAAGAGAGATAGCATTTTTGCAAATCACTGAGAATGTAATAAGCACTACAGAAACATTTTTCCAAAAGAAAAAAAGAGCTCCAGTCCACTCTACCCACTGATCATAACCGAGCAACCTGGCAGCCAGCAGTAGTGATGTGACAACACTGGAAACTACAAACAGGAACACAGTATCATCAGTGTTGGGAACTGGGGTTCCGGGCACCAGGACCAGGGTGACACTGCAGGAAAATGACTCCTCTAGCCACTGCCCCTAAGTGAAATAGGGCTTCTACAATCAGTTGCTTCTGGCTCTCAGAATTCCCAAACTAAGGCGTCAGTTAAAGAGAATTTAAGGTGACTTTTCCTGAATAATTTGGTTTTTAATAAGCAGATCTTGGAAGGATGAAGCAGAAGCACAAATTTGGAAGGGATCTTAGAAGTCAAGCTCTCACCCAAATTTTTAAAAAGAGTTTACATTGCTTAATAATTAGAGGAATGCCATAAAGATTACTGATTTACAACTAAAAATATACAACATATGTCATCAAAAATAGTGGAACTCATGAAGCCAGAAGATTAGAACTTGACCAACTAAATAAATAACAGGGCCAGTCATCATGGGTGGTTTTATCATTCTTTCAGATTTATATTAAATTATATCATCCATGTTCTTTACTGTCTTTGGGTTGAAGAGGTAAAAACATGGTACCTTTCTGGGTCATTAATTACATGATCTCTGGTAGGATCCCAAATCCACTAAGGGTTATTTCTTAACTCCAAAGGGGTTCTTTTGGTATGTCATGTGGATAAACTCAAACCCCTCTGACTATTGACTGATTACTCAACCTCTCCTGAAATATTTCCAACGATGAAGGTGCACAGTTTTAGACAGATCTTTTCATTCATTGAGCATCTCTAGTTATCATCAATAATTCCTTTTGTTGCTCCCAAACTGCTTATGGTGGTTCTGGAGCAAGGATATCCCTGACTCTAAATGATGGTCTTCATATGCTTGGAGAAAAGGATTCCCTGACTTGTTCTAATTTCCTGAGCTAGTCATCACTCGACATGAGTTATGACCCAAGTCCCTCAGTTTCAAAGGAGGAGATCAACAGAATCTACACATTCAAAGGGGTGTCCAGGAAGAGCATTTTGAGAAAGGGTCCCTGAAGTGCCCTGAAAGGTAATCTTGCTTCTGGACTCTGGGGAGAAGAAAAGCACATTGACGCCTTATTTTCATTATATCTGCAATATGCTTCTCCCTACCTCGAATCCTGCCGCCTAGAAAAGGGAATTGATATCAAGACTCAAACATGAGTGCATTGTGAGATCATGCAAATTCAGTGGAATTCAACAAGACTTTTGTAGCTGAAATTGGAACCAAATGTCTCAAAATACACCTGTCCCTAGACAGCATGGACTTAGTACTTTCAAAATGGAAACAATGATTTAGCTTAATCAGGGCCAGTTTTTTAAAAGTAAGCTTTATTTCTCTGTAGGTGTGACAATATAGACTTGGAACCTTCTCAGCTGATAGAATTTAATATTTAAGAGGCCAAGGTTGGGAGTTTAATTCTCATAAAAAACAATTAACTTTGATCAAAACAAAGCTCTGTGCTGTGTGCTCACATCATTCCATCCTTAAATCCCAGACTACATAGTGGTAATAATAAATAAATGGATGACAGCTAACAAGTACAGAAGATTTTTTTGTGTGCTAGGCACTCTATGGAAGGCTTTGCACAAATTATTTCATTTAATGCTCACAACTGCTCTGTGAAGCAAGTTCTCCTAGGATTTATTCAGAGTAAAAGCTAACTGCCTCCCAGTGACCCACTCTGTCTCTCTGCCCCTGCCACATTCTGCTCCACCCACACTGGCCTCCCAGCTCTTTCCCAAACACATCTGCCCCAGGGCCTTTGCACATGCTCTTCTCTCTGTCAGCAGTGCTCCCCAGGTAACCTTCAAGGCTCATTTTCTCTTCTCTTTCAAGTTTTCCTTTAAATATCATCTTCTTAGCAGGTCCTTCCACCGCCCCCTAGAAAATTGCAATACCCTCTCTGCCATCATATGACATACTTCTCTGCTTTATGTATTTTCCATAGCAGTTATCATTTTCTAGCCTATAATACAATTGACGTATTTTTGTGTTATCTGACTTGTTACCTGTGTCACTTGACTAGAAACGTGTGCCAGAATTTTTGTCTACTTTTGTTCACAGTTCTTTTTTTTTTTTTTTTTCTTTTTTTTTTTTTTTTGAGGCGGAGTCTCGCTCTGTCGCCCAGGCTGGAGTGCAGTGGCGCGATCTCGGCTCACTGCAAGCTCCGCCTCCCGGGTTCCCGCCATTCTCCTGCCTCAGCCTCCCGAGTAGCTGGGACTACAGGCGCCGCCACCACGCCCGGCTAATTTTTTTTTTGTATTTTTAGTGGAGACGGGGTTTCATTGTGTTAGCCAGGATGGTCTCGATCTCCTGACCTCGTGATCCGCCCGTCTCGGCCTCCCAAAGTGCTGGGATTACAGGCTTGAGCCACCGCGCCCGGCTTTTGTTCACAGTTCTAAACTTGGTACCTAGAAACCCACCTGATACACGGTAGGCACTTCATAAACATGTGGTGGTTATATTGTATATGGGAGGCAATACGCACAAAGAGGGTAAGAGTCAGGCCTTTTGCAGAAAGAAAAACCTCATTAGGAACCGTGTTTCAGAAACCAAACTTGAAGTACATATCCCTTTCCGGGTAGGTTGGCGCCATTACTAAGGGCAATGTAATAGATCTAAATAACTTGTAAATTGAGGTTGGCGCCATTACTAAGGGCAATGTATTACATTTGAATAATACATAAGTAGCAATACACACCACCAGTCAAGAATAAAAAGAAGTATTCCAAGTGTGTTCCATATTCTGGAATTATGTAACAATAGTCAAAAATCACTTGGAATATTTTGTGACTCTTCTGGGAAATTTTTTGTCACAAAACTTGAGGGAAATGTGCCAAACTAAAAAATGAAGGAGATCTAAAAGTTCTCATGAAAATGTTTTCCCAGGGTTGTGCCACAGCAAGAATGACAGCGTATAATACTTCTTTATAGATGCCATTCAGATTCAAGGATCTTTTCCCAAGTTCCTTTTAGGTGATTATATTTAACCTCCTTAACAATGCAGGAATCCAATTTGCAGATGAGGCACTGTCATCTGAGAGGCTGTGTGCCTTCCTGAAATAGCCCAGTAAGGGGTACAATGCAGAACAGAATAGAATTCTTTTGTCTCTATCTGGCATGCCTGCCCAGGCTTCATGTATTTATCATTTTACAGTGTCTTCTATCCTGAGGCAAAATCCTCAGTTTTTGTAAGTGACTAACTTAATGTCTCATCAATGAAAAAATATAGAACTACAAATATTACTTTCTCTACCTCTTTTTCTGAGGTCGGCTGTTGCACAGATTCAAGAGATTCATACCGGAGGGCATACATCATCATAGTAAAATTAGTGTCTTTGTCTGAAGTTCATTTCACTAACTAAACAGCCAGGCGTATAAAGCTCACATTATTACAGAGGGGGAAAAATGCAGCTGCTGACAGGATCGCTAAGAGCAACAAACACCAGGAAAATCTCTTCTCAAAAAACCACTTTTTTCTTAACCATATTTTTGCTGACTATTTTCTCCACAGCCTTGGAAACTTGTTTTCACCTCCATTCCTTTCCAAAAAAAGAATTTTACCCCGGGGGAGAAAAAAAAATTAAGACCTCAACACCAAGTACAAATTGCTCATTTAAAGAACAGGCATGAAGGATGTGGGGGCTTTTCTTCCTTAAAAGCTCATCACTCTGTAGAAAGAATCTGAAGGCTGTCCTGATTCTTCTTGAGCAATGGAGCAGTTTTTTGGTTTTGTGTGAGTTAATTTTAATTAAAAAAAAAAAAAAAAGCACCATTCTTGAGAAGCTGTTGCTATGAGACTTCCTGGGCCACAACAGATGGCCACAAGAACAGTTCTCAGGCCTGAGCTCCGAGCTCTGAGGCCTCCACTCAGGCATACCATTAACATTCCTGAAATACCTTCGGAGGCAATGCAGGCCAGCCACCTTCAGACGGCTCACCCGCAGCTGGCCTCCCTGGTCAAGGGGCCAGGGTTGAAATTTGTTATAAATGAAATGATCGGGTCTTTCCAGGAAAAAGCCAGAGGTGAGAGGATGCTGTTCTCAATTTAGGCTTCAGGAAAACTTTACCAGCAACCCACTGGAGTTTTGAGTTGTTCAGGTGAGCACATGCCCAATTCATTTCATTGTTTTAATGCTCTCTCTTTCAGTCACAGAGTCATCTGGTTAAGAGAACCAGCATATTTTTGGCCTGAAGCATTTTAGTGCCCACAGAGAACTGCTCAGGGAAAGGTTTAAGGATCCCTGATTTCCCTTTTGACAGAAAGACAAAAACAAAAGGAAAACCGCATGGTATTTGAGGTTCTAATTTCTCACTAACTTCTTGGTAGTGTTGGACAAATTCTTCCACTTCATTCTTTTTCTCTCTCTCTTCCAAACTAGGATAATGATATATGACCTACCTCAGATGGAAGAACTAGTGATCCACAATTAATAAACAACTGAGAAATAATTGCATAAATATCAGGTCACTAAGACCGGGCCTCCACTGCTGTGAGAGTAAAGATAAGGGAAGAACTTGGAGATTCCCTTCAGAGGCTGATTGCTGGGACCCCCGCCCCTGGAGGGCTGATGGGCAATGCTGAACACCGGGTTTAGTGGGCAGAGTCTACTGGTAGCTCTACTGCTTACTAGGGAGCTTTGGTACTTGGAAAAAAAATCAAGTGTTTCTGAGCAGCCATAGCTTCCCAGGGTGGGGCTCATTTACATTCCAACACCAGAGTTTTTGCTTTAAAGCCAGGCTTCCAATGCAGAAGCGAAGTCTTCCTTCAGTGACTGATGCCAGGAGTCTCTTTTTCTGTTTTTTGAGACGGAGTTTCACTCTTACCACCCAGGCTGGAGTGCAATGACACAATCTCGGCTCACTGCAACCTCCACCTTCTGGGTTCAAGCGATTCTCCTGCCTCAGCCTCCTGAGTGACTGGGATTACAGGCATGCACCACCACGCCCAGCTAATTTTGTATTTTTAGTAGAGACGGGGTTTCTCCATGTTGGTCAGGCTGGTCTCAAACTCCTGACCTCAGGTCTTGGCCTCCCAAAGTGCTGGGATTACGGGCATGAGCCACCATGCCCGGCTAGGAGTCTCTTGATCACTTGTGGAACATCAGTCATTCTATCAGTTTCGGTTCACACAAGTTTGTTAAGAGCTTTTATGTCAATGAGATCAGATGATATGCCACCAATACCGCTCTGCAGCTATCATTTGGGTTTCATTTTTTAAACCAGTCAGTCGAACTAAGAAGCAAAATGGTGTGAGACAGCTTAGCTTCATGCCTTCCAAAATCATCCATTTGTCCGAAAGCATACCTTACCACCTGTCACCAAAATGTGATCATTAAGACTGCTGGGGATTTTTTGGTTTATTTTTTGTTTTCTAACAAACATGCCTTTTAGGGGTTTGGCCTAACAAGGAGTGCTACCTTTTCCCTATTAACCAGTGACATTTTAATGAAGTCATCTATGGAGGGGTGCAGGTGAGGAAGCTGTTTCTTTTCCCATGTGTCTAGGGCTACCCAAACTCAGCTTGCTTGTCTATTCCCTATGGCCAGAGCACATTGAGCTAAGGGAGGTCTTCACCCAGCTGTTCAGCTTCTGAACTCACAGGTCTCTCCAACCCCAGGAAAAGTCAGGGGCCAAGGCTGGACACTGTGGGGAGAAGAAGAGGGGAGAGACAGAAACAAGAGAGAGGAAGGTGTCTGATGTTTACAGCCTTCCATTTGCAGAGCTGAACCTTCCAAGCAGAGCCAATGGGGTGCACAGTGTGTGTCTGGGAGGGGGAGGCTGCGTGGCTTTCTTGTGCCCCATTGTGTGTTGTGCTGTCCACATCACCAGTAGGGACCCTCACCAGACAGCAGTCCGGAAGCCTGGCAGGCATTCCACGGTTCCCGGAAGGAGGCTTTTAAAAATGGTCACTCGGGAAACAATAAACTTAAGACACTTAATCCCCTTGCCCTCCAATCTAACTCTCTAATGGTATTGTTCTTGGAATAAAATATCTATTTATCATAGTTATTAATGAATGTGTTACATTACATATTTGGAGTCCCCTGGTACTCTGTAGACACGAACAAGGGCTTTCTACACTCTTAATATGAAACGTGGGGTTTGTGACTTTGTTTACTTTTTAAGTATTGTTAAGTTTTTCATCCCGCTCTCTCCCTTTCTGTACCTTTTTAGGATACTGGGGTTTTTATGGAAGACAATGATTAGGGCTAACATTAGGGTATAAGATTAGGGTATTTATCCATCTCCATACAAAAAATGACTTATCCTTAACTCAGGAAATTACCTTTGATTTACATATATTCTCTAGGTTGTAATTCATAAGCAAAGGTAGATTTTTAAAATATAAACCAGTGCTAAATGTTTAATATCTATTTAGCTTTCCGATGTTCATTTCTGTTTAACGCCTTCAACCTTTATAAATTCGCTTTTTCTCTACCTACCTATGGATCTATATTTTAAAATCACTTGCATATACATTATATTTTTAAGTGATTGCTATAGACTTGTGTGATGATCATATTTCATCTGCTGAGTAATGTCATTTCTGGTGCTTTTATTCATCAAAACAGTACTTTTTATATTTATATTAAATGTTACTAATGTGTTATCTTAGTACAGGAAAATGTTTTTATGAAGACACTTTAGCTAACTGCTGAAAAAAATGGAAAACTCCAACTGGCTGTAGCCATTGGAAGAAAAAAACACATTCGAGGATGATTAACACAGATTTTGAATGACCTGTTTGCCCCATTGCTGTTTATCACTTGAACAGAATCACTGAGAACTGGTAAACACCTTCCTTTCATGAAGGTGTTTACATCCTTGAAATTAATGAGGTGGGAAAAGTAGTCTCAGAACCTCTTTAGATTTATAAAGAGAACTTTACCCATTTTCAGAATTTTTCAATGAAAAAACAATTTTAATCCAAGGGAAAATTACTTTCCTTCCTATCACAACAAAACAGGGTGAAAACACTAGTCCCAAACCACCAGTCTTTTATCCATCTTCAACTATTAAATCCTCAAGTTACAAATATGGTGACAGCAACCCCAAAGACAGGATGGTCCCTGAAGTATGTGTCAATTGATTTACAGTAAAATGAAATCAGAGCACAGTTTAGGCTTAATCAGAATCACACAGAATTACATTCCTAAGCATCTCAACTGTTGCTTAAATGTAGGTGCTTGTATTTATAATTCGACCTGCTCTGAAACATAAAGGATGAGAAGAGTGAGCCCACCAATCAATAAAATCCAGTTTTGCTGTTGAAGTGCAATTCATTGATTCACCCATGTTGAACAAGCCTAAAAAAGAAAAGCTGCCTTCATATCCAAACGAGAAAGTTAAAGATAGTTTTAAAAATAAGTTAAAATTAGGCTATAAATTCTGAGATTGCATGATTGGAAGGAGCCAAGATATTTGGGCTGACTTGGTATTATTATACAAGTTAGCATATATATTTGTTGGCCTTAACTAAAAGTTACTTTACTCTGTTATCACTTGAGCTTCTCATCAAATACGAAAATGTGCCCGTTGCCTGAGAGGACTAGAGTCATTTGTCAAGCTGTCTCCTCCCCATGTACGTCTTTATTTATTCTTTTATATTATTTTGTCAGCATATCTGTTAGCCCAAAACCTTGGTGATTTCATCATAAAGGCCTAACTTGAACAACTTCCCTAGCTATCTTTAGTTTATCTTCCCAATACTGGCATTTCTGCCAACATCGACGGAGAAATAATGTCATCGAGAAATCGCTGGTTTAAAATGGACTTACCTTAAGGAAGTCTATGCCCAGGCAGGTTCATTGTCCTCAGTTATCTGTTGGACATTTCTGTCTTGCGTGACACTGGGCCAAGGCTGGCCCACCTCGGGAGCTTGGTGGCTTGGGGGAGGTGGCCTAGAGGCACGGTTCTGGCCCAGGAAGGATCTGCAGGAGCCAGCCCGAGGAAGGCAGAGCTGAGACACAGGTGTCTGACACCACAGACGCACCTCCGCTGGTAACCTGGGCTGCCCTGATTAGCCAAGCACAAAAGGCAGTTTGAATGACTGCCTCCTCCCAGCCAATCGCCGGCCGCCTGCCTGACAGGAGCAGGCCCGCTGATGTAAGGGGAAGTGCGCTCGGCCAGAACCTGAGAACCGGTTTCCACCGCGCTGGCACTCCGGCTCCGGCGTGCATTCCCGCCGCCACTCGCAGGAGCTGCTTGTCGGGCTGTGGTGTCCTGCCCGTCCCCAACAAGTGTCGCTCTAGGGTCCTCTGACTCAGAAACACGACGTGCTGTGAAGACCATTAAAGCGAAGGTAAAGAAGAACACAGCGTCGGCAGCTTTATCTGCCCTTCCTCCCAGCCCTTGCTAGTCGGGTTTTTTGTCGCTAATTAAGTTCAATTTTTAATTAGCTATGGTTTTTGCAAGCAACAGTTTCTTGCAGACGCTGGGAGAAGAGGCAGGAGCAATAAAGAAAGATCTTTCTACAGTCATTGTTCTCAACAATGAAATTCAGTATTATAAAAATCACAGACATAAAAATAGATCATTTATAATAAAGATGCTGCTCATAAAAAGACAAAACAACAACACCACATTGCATCTTAGAATTCAGCACAATGGGGTGCGATGCAGCCTGCCTTTGTAGATGAAATCATAACAGGTTTCCTAAACTCCATCCAGTTAGAGACTTTACTTAAATCTATCATCTGAGGCCCTGAAACCGCAATCCTTCGCAGCTGTATGGATAAGTAGTGCTTGATTCAAGTTTGGTATTTGCCCCAGACTGTAGGGGTCAGCTTAACAGTAACCATAGACACAAAGAGAAAGAGAGAAAAGGCACACACAGAAAGAAAATGGGACTCCAAGAGTGTCTGAGTTTATGGGTATGTAAATGTATTTTCCTTAGAGCCATCATGATGGGAAAAAAAATTATAGAATACACAGACAATTTCTAAATTTCCTTGCGAAAGCATTGGAACAAGATTTGCAGGTTATTTTTAGGCATAGAAAGAAGAGAGAAAGAAAGCATGCCGCCCTCCCCACACACACAGAATTCTGAACTCACAGTGGCATTATTTTCTACAAGCAGTAGTAATCATTCCAGACACCGAGAAAGTCTGAAGCATCCTCAAGGTTATCATTGCATTTCAATGGTGATACTAATTTTATTGAAAGATTGTTCCTGTATTAACTGGAAAGTCTGTCGCTCCAGAATGTTCCACTTGAGTTGCAGAGTTATTTATATCTCTATAATGTGAAATATTAGGAAATGAAATTGAGGCAAATGTGGGATAGGAATGGGGTGGGGTACAGAAACATCTTTCAAAAGAAGAGAAGCCTCCCACTAGATCTGGCATCATAGATGCATTCGTTCAAAAGTAGCCTCCTTTTTTCTTAGGAAAGCACAGTTCTTATCCCAGCTTTATGTTTTCCTCTCCCCACCACGCAACTTCCCCAAAACATCACAACAGAGTGGAATTTCCTTCCATCATAGGCTACTCCCAGCAAGCCAGAGTTCAAGAGCAGCCAGGCCATGCAATTCATTTTGAATATGTCAAATTTAATAACCTCCTGCTGCGGACCAGACCTCATCTCTACTATGCGGAATGATGAATGGTCATGTTTGACGTTTGTTTATCACAATCAGTTGGCTAGTATGGGAACGCCATTTCCGAAAACAGCAGAACATTCCCAGTAGTTTACAGGAGCCAGGAGTGGACTCATTTGTGTCACCAGTCACTTCCTCATAGTCCAGTTCTGTCCAATTTAAGCTCACTTCAGATCTACCTCTGCTCCAGATTTTCTGTGACAACATCCTCAACATTTTGTTGGCTCCGGGAACCATGTATATTGCATACACAGTCCTCATGGATGCTATGTTACAGTAAAAGAAATCTGTGTGACTTTTTTTTTTTTTTTTTGAGATGGAGTCTTGCTCTGTTGCCAGGCTGGAGTGCAGTGGCACAATCTCAGCTCACTGCAACCTCTGCCTCCTGGATACAAGAGATTCTCCTGCCTCCACCTCCCAAGTAGCTGGAATTACAGGCATGTGCCACCACGCCCGGCTAATTTTTGTATTTTTTTAAGTAGAAATGGAGTTTCACCATGTTGGCTAGACTGGTTTTGAACTCCTGACCTCAGGTGATCTGCCTGCCTGGGCTTCCTAAAGTGCTAGGATTATAGGTGCAAGCCACCGCACCCAGCCTCTATGTCACTCTTTAGGGAAATTAAACAAGTAAAAGTTAAAAGCAATTAAATCACCTGTCCTTTCACAAATTATGAGATGAATAAGGAAAGCATTGCTATTTACAAAGAATGGATGCCTATTAATAATATTAGATTGAATGATATGAAATTGCCAAATTGCCAATATTTGATAATTTTTGGTCCACTACAACAGAAATTTCATGTGGTTCCAACCTACAGTTGGCCCATAGTTAGTAGTTACTACGTGTCAGTAGTTACCATGTTACGTTCTCTAATCATCACCACAATTCTATAAGGTAAATATTATAATTATTACTCCAACTTTACAGATGTGGAAACTGAGGCTTCGAGAAATTAAGTAACTTGTTGAAGATTTTACAGCCAGCAAGCAGCAGATCTGGAATGCACACCCAAGCAATCTGACTGCAGAGCCCACGCTTTGAACCACCACCCTCTGAGATAAAGGCTTTGAATTCACCAGCTTTGTGATTGCAGGCAAATTATTCAGCTTTTCCAAGCGTCAGTTTTCTATCCTCTGAAATGGGTACCTATCTGATGTGAGGACTGAAGGTGATGCTATGAAAAAGCACTTAGCATAGTGCTTGGTCTACAGGAAGAACTCCAGTGTTACCCAGTCGTGGTGGTATGGGCTGGATGATCGCTCTTCCTACCTTCATCATGACCTGAGGTGAGAGCATAGCGCATGACCTTTCACCCTTGGGTGGCTGGGTGGCCACTCATGGACAGAAGGATGGTGAGGTCTGGGGTCCTCAAGTCTGGAGATTATGCCGTCCTGAGTCAGTGCAGACTACTCTGGTGCATCGGATGTTCTTTACACTGGAATGTGCACCAGCTCCCCTCATTTAGAAGGAAGACCGTCCACACCACGCTGCTCCCCCAGCCCAGTAAGATCTGCCCACAGCCCTATCTTGTATTTCCTCCTTTCTCCACATCTGAGTTCTAGAGAGCATTCAGACTCAGCTGTGATCAAAAACAAACGCATCTGTTCCTCATGTGGAATGCTTTCACAAACATCTTGACTTGTCACTTTCTCCCTTCCCAGATTCTTTGGCGATCAGTTGCAGAGGGTTAGGCCATTCTTGTTGGAAGAAGTAATGATGATCTAATCTGGAAGCAGTGCTGTAGACCCTGCTGTACACTGGACCAGAAGGGAGGGGACTTTGCTTTCCCTTCTGGCTCTGCCACTGATTAGCACGTGACCTTGAACACGTTACTTATTGTCTAAGGCTCTGTTCGTCGTCCTTGGAGGAGGCCCCTGGTCCAGAACATCACTCAGTGTCTTCCTAGTCTTAATATTTGTGGTGAAGAGAGGATAAAAAGGAATATACTAGATGAGTGTTTGAATATGGTGCTTTTATTTTTTTCTCTCAAAGCTCATCTACTCAAGCACATCTTGTTTTCTCCTAATTACCATTTTATAAGCCTAAGGCAGGAGAGTTTTATGTTACTCTCTTGATGAACTGCAGACCAAGATGAATAGCCTTGATTTCTGAACACCAGATTTCCGCTGGTATTTTTCCTTAATGATTTGCACATGTCCTTGCGAGGTGCTTGTTTGGGATTAGAGATGAAGTTCCATGGTGGGAAAGCTGCACAAAATAATGAAGACTGATTTCTTTGCTCATTTTGATTTTTTTTTCTGTGTCTGTCCGTAACAGTGAAACTATTCTCTAGGTGTTGTAAGGTAGATTGACTTTCTGTGTAAGGCAGGTTTAAATGTGCCTGTAGGGCACAGGCATTTAAACTCCCAGGAGGAACTTAGGAAATTTATGAATGGGGGAGATAGAAACAGCCTCTTGAACTCTTGGTCTGGTTTTCTTTTCCAAGAGCACTCACCAACTTCTAACACACTGTTTCATTTACATATGTATTGTGTTTGTTATTTATTGCTTCTGCTCACAAGAATGTCAACTCTATGAGACAGAGGTGTTTGATTTTTATCATGGCTGAGTCCCAAACACCTAGAGCAATGGCTGGCATTTATTAGGTGCTTAATAAATCAGCTTTACAAAATATGCAAAAGATTCAGGTAGAACAGGTGTCCTGTACATCTAACTTTTGGAAGTCACACTGCATCTTTAGAAGGAAGAGGGATTGTAGAATAAATCTCAATGGCGAGGGTAGAGACCAGGTCCAAGATGATGATGATGTGTTAGACAGTAAATGAACTTTTGTGGGGTTCACGATTAGTTTAGCCCAACTCTGCAAATTCCCACATACAGGTTTCAGGCTGAAAGAAAACTGGGCAGTGAGCCTAGATAGAAACTCAATAAGCTCAGTTTCTCCCTTCTAGCCCATTTTCATTTAATTTCCTGGGAAATTGTATTTGTTGAACTCCAAGTATGTCTGAAAGAGTCAGATCCTTGAAAACGCTGTAAGGGAAGCAGACACACAGCAGCTGAGCCCAATGCTCATTTTGCACTCAGGCAATCATTTTTTATCCCAGTCTGATGACACCCTAACTTTAACAAGTTTGATGAGATAATGGCTCCAGGCTTCTTAGTATCATAAAAGATGTCAGTTAAGTCCAAAGTATTATTATACAATACTTGTCCGGTATAATAACTGTAGGACATAAACCACTTATGATATAAAAAAGGCACACAAATGAAAATGACTGGCATTACAGATGAGAATCAACACATTTTTTCAATTTAATTCTGCTTCTACTCTGCTGGCCTAAAGTAATCATATCCCCCTGTTCTTATTTCTCTCTTTCCATATTCTTTAATTCTTTGGGGAAACCAAGGTATTTCTTCACAAGAATGTTACTGGCCAGAAAGTAGCAATTAAAGGCATTGAACTCAATCATCCCTTCAAAGTCCCAACATCCCAGACAGTGAAAACCAAGTTACCATTTAGTGCTAAGAATAGGAGGTAAAGGAGTTACATTTGGGTTCACAATTCATTCTTAGGAATGAAAAAAACCTCTTGGAGAAAAAGCATTGTGGAACACAAACTATAGCATTATTAATGATTCATTTCAATCTCTGGGACAATTACACAGCTAATATAAAGAATAAATAAGGTGGAAAGGTAGAAGCACGTATCAGTTACATTTATATAATTACATATGTACTTAGTAGAGTACATATGTAATGTTTACTAGGCATCAGGCAGGATACTAAGTACTTTACATATTTTAACTCTCTCAACCACCCCACAAGGGAGGTACTATTATTATCGCCATTTCCCAGGTGGAGAATCTCAAGCACAGAGAGATTAAAAACTTGCCCAAGATCGGCCAGGCGCAGTGGCTCATGCTTGTAATCCCAGCACTTTGGGAGGCCGAGGCTGGCAGATCACCTGAGGTCGGTGTTTGAGACCAGCCTGACCAACATGGAGAAACCCCATCTCTACTAAAAATACAAAATTAGCCAGGTGTGGTGGCACATGCCTGTATTCCCAGCTACTCTGGAGGCTGAGGCAGAGGTTGCAGCGAGCCAAGACCACACCATTGCACTCCAGCCTGGGCAACAAGAGTGAAACTCCATCTCAAAAAAACAAAACAAAACAAAACAAAAAAAACTTGCCCAAGGTCACAAAATTAACAAGTGGTAGTAACAGGATTTGAAGCCAGGTAACCTGATTTCAAGTCATATGCTCTTAAACACTACTGCACATATTGGATTTACTGCAACTTCGGAATGGGACATAGACGGCATGTATGATGCTTAGCAGCTTTGGGTATTTTTCCGGGTAGCAGTATTCTCCTTAGTGAGGATATGCCACACCTTCCCCAGCCAGATATCAGCAGAGGGGATCAGCTGAATGGCGCCAGCCAGCAGTAACGAGAGAGGTTGTCAAGCAATTAGCCTGATGATAATTTGGTATAATAAAACCTGCTTCAAATCATGATTTAAACTGACAGTGAGGAGAACATTTTTCCTTTCACTTTCATAACTCTGCATCTTGTGCTATAGTAGAAAAGGATGGTTTGAATCACAGTGGGACTAACAAACCCATTTGCCATGAAAAGAAATGTGACAGGAGATATGTACAAACAAGTAGTCAGCACATGATGCAGGGTTTTTCATTCACTCAACAAGCATTTCATGAGTGCTTGCCATGGACTGGAGAGATCAAAGAGAGTAAGACACAATGATTCCCTCCCCCGGTTTAGGATTAAAAATCATCAACCAGTTCTCCATTGGAAAAGACAGCTTTGTCAGTTGGCTGGAGATGAAGAAGATAACTGGCCCACCAGTGTTAGCGCTACCAGGCTGGCAAACTCAAATGCTGACTAGACCAGGCAGGTGGAGTAAATGAGCAAAGCAACAGGTGTAGGATCACAGGAAACAGTGGAGCCCCAAGGCAAACTGGAAAGAGAATGCCTCATTAGACGTGGGTGCGTGCAGCTCCAGCTCACTGCTGCCAGATCGTCTGACTTCTCCACAAGCCAGAAATCCAGATTATGCAAAACTTCCAGATTTTTAATGTGGATTAAACAAACATCTGTAGATCAAGTACTTGTGTAAGTGTGTTTATTTATTTACTTTTTGAGACACTCTGTTGCCCAGGCTGGAGTGCAGTGGCATGACCACGACTCATGCAGCCTTGACCTCCCGGGCTGAAGCAATCCTCCCACCCCAACTTCCTGAGTAGCTGGGACCACAGGCAAGCACCACCACACCCAGCTAATTTTTTTTTTAATTTTTAAAAATTTTTTGCAAAGTCAGGGTCTCATTATGTAGCCAGGGCTGGTCTCAAACTGCCAAATTGCTGGGATTATAGGCGTGAGCCACCATGCCCAGCCAGATGTCATTTTTTAATTCTCACAAAAAACTTTATTAAATTCACTGAGACTTGTTAAAAATAAAATCAACTTGCTTTAATGGTGGATTTGGTATGGGTAGGTCTTGTGATCCTTATGAAATCATTTAAAAATTTTTATTAAAGTGTAACATACACAGAATGGATAAAGTGTACTAATCTATGTAAAGGGTAAAAATGATATAGAACATTTCTAACACCCACAAAAGGTTCCATCAAGACCTTTCCAGCTAATTCCAGACTTTCCAGCCCACCTTGGGTCTACATCATAAATGAGCTTTGCCTGTTGTTGTCTCGTTCAAATCTTAATTATGAGAAACTGATAACAGATAGAGTTGCATCAGGTCTGAAAGAAATAAAACTGTGTTCAAATAAATAAGGTAAAACCAAAAAGAGTGATGGCAAACTCAACAACCCCATGCAGTTCACAAAGTTAGCCGAGAGCTCTGGTGATTACTGCCTTCACACACCTGTTCTGTCTGATAACCACCATCTCTTGTGCGGTTACCATATGCCAAGTACCTGCTTGTCACTCTGCATAGAGGATCTCATGTAAGTATCACAAAACCCCCTGAGATACAAATTTAGATAAAGTTTCTTCCAACTGTATAGCTAAAGGAAACTGAGCCTGTAATAAGTTATGAGGCTAGATTCACACAGTCAATAAGTGAAAAGTCCAGATTCAAAGGCAGGGCTACTCCAAAGTTCAAGTACCTTTCCATTGCGCTACATAGCCTCCCCATAAAATTAGGGGTGTGTTTTCTTAGCTCTTCCACAATGATAAACTTCTTTTCTTAACCAGGAGCATAATAAACCTTATTTAATTTAGAATCTAAATTCTGAATGATTTACATTATAAGGATTGGTGGAGGTGTGGGTTATTAAAAGATGACATTACCTAGGTACTTAAAAAAAACTTAATGAACACAGTAAAAAGAAGAGGGAGAAAATATATCACCATCTTTTATTAACATAGGTATTATCTACCTTTATTTACCTAAACCAATTTCCTGGGGCTTATGGAAACATTGTCTTATATGAATATAGTTTTGAGAAAGGTGGCAGAATTTGATGTTTAAAGATTCTTCTCCCTCTCAGAAAATGTATGAAGCACGGCAATAGAATTAGAACAGTGGTGGCTGTAGATTTTCTTGTAAGAGGGGCTAAATGTTGGCAACTGGATTGTGAAGGAGTTATAGGGGACTTGTCTTGAAGCTGTGCTATGCATAATAAGTTCAGATTTTACCTAGACTGGAGCATTTTTCTAAAGATTCTTTAATTCATCCTTTAACAAGATTGAGAAACATGAATTGTTATTTTAAAGAATATTATTTTATTGGGTAGGCAAATAAAATAGGAGGTGGAGGTATTGTTCTAAAGCCTCACCATCTGCCAATACCAGTCCCTGTCCTTTATTGCTGCCTCTGGGGAGGCTGGAACTATTCACCTGATGCCAAATGATTGGAAGAACAGGGCAATGAAGGGACTTAGAAAAATTCCTAGTTAACCAATGTACTGTTGACAACAGTACACAGTAAACAGTAAACAATCAGACCCTCTCCAGCACCTCATCCCTTTGGTGCATGGGGAGAAGCTGATTTGCCAATATTTTTAATGTAGAAAGATATAGACCACTAGGAATTAATTTACACAGAGGGCTTTTTAGCCTGTGATATGCAAAAATTTCAAGTATAGATTATCTTTTATTTCAACAGACACACTGACACCAATTTCCCTTTTGGAATGCTAGAGTCAGATCTATTTGACCAGCTCCTTCTTATACTTTAGGTAGATTAGAAATTCAGTTAAGGTTTGGTGAAATACTCATGTTTACCAGGAGCATCTGTTCCAGTATTCAGTTCTGAACCCTAACCTCTGGGATTACATTCAATGGATAATCAGCTGAGTTGGTCATGTCACCATTCATCAAATTAATACCTATGGCTTCAACTGTTTTTAACCCAGGTTTTATTTTTGCTTTAATCACCAAAGTCCTTTATTTTTATTTTTAAAAATTTAATTGTGATAAAATATTTATAACAAAATTTACCATCTTACCCATTTTTTATTTTAACATTTAATGTTTAATTTTTGTGGTTATAAAGTAGGTGTATACCTTTATGGGGTACATGAGATGTTTTGATACAGGCAGGCAATGCATAATAATCACATCAATGAAGAATGGGGTATCCATCTCCTCAAGCCTTCATCCTTTGCGTTACAAACTATCCAGTTACATGATTTTAGTTATTTTTAAATGCACAATTACATTTTTATGGACTATAATCACCTTGTTGTGCTATCGAAGAGTAGGTCTTAGTCATCCTATCTTTTTGTATGCGTTAACCATCCCTACCTCCCCACCAGCCTCCCACTACCCTTCCCAGCTTCTGTAACCATCCTTCTACTCTCTATGTCCATGAGTTCCATCGTTTTGATTTTCAGATCCCACAAACAAGTGAGAATATGTGAAGTTTGTCTCTCTGTGCCTGGCTCATTTCACTTAACATAATGATCTCCAGTTTGATCCATGTTGTTGCAAATGACAGGATCTCATTTTTTTAATGGCTGAATAATATTCCATTGTGTGTAAGTACCACATTTTCTTTATCCATTCATCTGTTGATGGACACTTAAGTTGCTTCCAAATCTTAGCTATTGTAAAGAATGTTGCAACAAACACAGGAGTCCAGATACCTCTTTGATGTACTGATTTCCTTTCTTTGGGGTATATACCCCACAGTGGGATTCTTGGATCATATGGTAGCTTTCTTTTTAGGTTTTTGAGAAACCTTGAACTGTTCTCCATAGTGGTTGTACTAATTTGCATTCCTACCAACACTGTACAAGGGTTCCCTTTTCTCCACATCCTCACTAGTATTTGTTACTGCCTGTCTTTTGGATATAAGTCATTTTAACGGGTGGGATGATATACTATCTCATTGTAGTTTAGATATGCATTTCTCTAATGATCAGTGATGTTGAGCATGTTTTCATATATGTTTGCCATTTATATGTCTTCTTTTGAGAAATGTCTATTCAGATATTTTGCCCATTTTTAAATCGGCTTATTAGATTTTTTCCTATAGAGTTGTTTGAGCTCCTTATATATTCTGGTTATTAATCCCTTGTCAGATGGGTCATTTGCAAATATTTTCTCCTATTCTGTGGGTTGTTCCTTGATTTCGTTGATTATTTCCTTTGCTGTGCAGAAGTTTTTTATTTTATTTATTTATTTATTTTTGAAACAGAGTTTCACTCTTGTTGCCCAGGCTAGAGTGCAATGGCACGATCTCGGCTCACTGCAACCTCCGCCTCCCACATTCAAGCAATTCTCCTTCCTCAGTCTCCCGAGTAGCTGGGATTACAGGCATGCCCCACCATGCCCAGCTAGTTTTGTATTTTTAGTAGAGATGAGGTTTCTCCATGTGGGTCAGGCTGGTCTCAAACTCCCAGCCTCAGGTGATCTACCCACCTCAGCCTCCCAAAGTGCTGGGATTATAGGGGTGAGCCACTGCGCCCAGGGCAGAAGCTTTTTAACTTGATGTGATCCCATTTGTCCATTTTGCTTTGGTTGTCTATGCTTGTGGGGTGTTATTCAAGAAATCTTTTCCCACTCCAATGTCCTGGAGTTTCCGCAGTGTTTTCTTTCAGTAGTTTCATAGTTTGAGGTCTTAGATTTAAGTCTTTAATCTTTTTTTTGAGATGGGGGTCTCAGTCTGTTGCCTAGGCTGGAGTACAGTGGTACAGTCTCGGCTCACTGCAACCTCTGCCTCACGGGTTCAAGCAATTCTCCTGCCTCAGTCTCCCAACTAGCTGGGATTACAGGTGCCCACTACCACACCTGGCTAATTTTCATATTTTTGGTAAAGATGGGGTTTCGTCATGTTGGCCAGGCTGGTCTCGAACTCCTGACCCCAAGTGATCCACCCTCATCAGCCTCCCAAAGTGCTGATGCAAAAGTAACTGGTGTAAAAGTAACTGCAGTTTTTGTCATTACTTTTATTGGCAAACACTGCAATCACTTTTGCACCAACCTAATAGAAATGCTACTGATTTTGGTATGTTAATTTTGTATTCTGTGACATGACTGAATTTGTTTATCAGTTCTACTAGTTTTTGGTGGAGTCTTTAGGTTTTTCCAAATATAAGATCATATTATCTGCAAGTAAGAATAATTTGCCTTCTTCCTTTTTCAATTTGGATGCCCTTTATTTCTTTCTCTTCTCTGATTGCTCTAGCTAGGACTGCCAGTACTATGTTGAATACCAGTAGTGAAAGTGGGTAGCCTTGTTGTGTTTCAGATCTTAGAGGAAAGGCTTTCCATTTTTTCCCCATTCAGTATGACACTGGTTGTGGGTCTGTCATCTATGCCTTTTATTATGCTGAAGTATGTTCCTTCTATATCTCATTTTTTGAAGGACTTTTATCATGAAGGGATGTTTATCATGAAAGGATCAAATGCTTCTTCAGCTTCACTTGAAATGATCATATGATTTTGTTCTTCATTCTATTGAGATGATATATAGTATTGATTGATTTGTGTATGTTGAGCCATCCTTGCATCCCAGAGATAAATCCCACTTGGTTGTGATAAATGATCTTGTTGGTGTACTGTTGAATTTGGTTTGCTGGTATACCCGTTTTTTAAGGGTATACTTCAGTGGCATTACGTGTATTCCCATTTTTGTATATCCAAAGTCCAGAACTCTTTTAATCTTGCAAAGCTGAAACTCTGTACCTACTCAACAAAACTCCCTAATCTCCCCTCCCCCAACCTGTGGCAACTGCCATTCTACATTTTGTGTGTATGAATTTGACTACTCTGGGTACCTTATACAAGTGGAATCATTTATAGTATTTGTCTTTGTGACTGGCTTATTTCACTCAGCATAATGTCCTTAGGGTTCATCCATGTTGCAGCATATATCAGAATTTCCTTTGCTTTTAAGGCTATAAATTTCTTTTTTTAATCATAAAATGATTTGAGTTTATCTAGCTAATCAATCAATTAGATTAAGAGGGAGTATCCGGTCTGTCTAATAAGACTTTAGTCATGAAAAATGGTAAGAGAGGGGTTGGTAGACAGGGAGAGAGAAAATTTTCTGAAATATTTAATGCCATGGTTCTTTAGGGTGCATCAGAATCATGGGGAAGACTTGGTAAATCAGATTGCTAGGCTCAAACTCCAGAGTTCCCGATTCATTAGGCTTAGAGTAAGGCCTGGGAATTTGTATTTTCCAGAAGTTCCTGGGCATGATCACACTTTTGACAACCATTGTAACCTATCCAGCGTTAGGCCTAGAGGATTCTAATTGTCAAAATTTTTCCATAGTGCAAAGAAGATACCCCTCCCAACTAAGACAAGAAGCTTGGAGTTATAGAAGTAGGGAAGCACAGAGAAGAGTGAGAAATAGTGAGAAAACCCAGCCTCCAAGATCTCAACAACTTGTGGGAATGAGGGAAAAGATGGTGGCAAGTCAAGCTGTGAGGACCAAGTTCTGATTTCTCTTCCAGCCTCAGGGAGGAGAGGGCAAGTGTGTGAGCTAAGTAAGGAGAATGTCAAAGGGCTCAGGGAACCTTGGCTCCACTGCACCATTAGAGACCCTAGGAGAAGGTCACTGGAGTAGGTCTGGCCTGGCTCAATTTCAAGGTCTCTAGAGGTCCAGACAGAAGGAAGACTCTCAGACATCAGACAGCAACCAGCAGACTTGCAAGGAGGCAACTATGGTGGGGTGAGATGATCCTGGGATGGGCCCTGGGTCAGGAGTTGCTGGGATGAGAGTTTGGCAGATGCTAAGTTGTCTGAAGCTAAGGGGAGCTGAGCAGAGACTGAATCTGTAAGTGGGGGGTTGCCAGCAATCCCAGGGGCATTGCCCAGGCCATGGCTGACCATGGATTTACCAGCTGCAGGATTCAGCGTTGGAGGCCAGCAGTGGCTGGGAAGGCTATGGACAGAGCCAAGGGACCAGGGGAGATGGTGCCAAAGACCTGCACTCACCACTGCTCCAAACCCCCAGACACTGTTTAGCAAGACAGTTGGGCAGTGGAGAAAAAAGATGACATCTGGGCAAGGGAGGATTTTATTTCAGACTGAGCCCTTTAAGGGACTATTCAAATGATTGGACCAGGTGAGCTTTTAACTTGGCTAGGAATAAAAATAAAAATAATAATAATAATAATTATTATTATTATTATTATTGCCAACCAGCAGAAGTGGGTTTTTAAAGAAGACAAGGAACCTACATTTTTTCTATACATATATATTGTCCTGTGACTAGATTTGGTAGATAAAACTGGGTACCTATTTTGACTAAAATAAATTCATTCATTATCAGAAATTCAAATATAACAGGACATCTATATTAAGTGTTAAATCTGGCCTTGCTGTGCCTGTTGAGGGCAAGTAACAGATCTAAATCTCAATTTTATTGGGTTTCAAGCTTGTGTTCATATTTCTTTTCTTTTTTCTTTTTCTTTTTTTTTTTTTTTGAGGCAGTGTCTTCCTGTCACCCAAGCTGGAGTGCAGTGGTGCCATCTCAGCTTACTGCAACCTCTCCTCTTGGGTTCAAGCAATTCTTCTGCCTCAGCCTCCCAAGCAGCTGGGACTACAGGTGTGTGCCACCATGCCCAGCTAAGTTTTTGTATTTTTAGTAGAGACAGGGTTTAACCATGTTGACCATGCTGGTCTTGAACTCCTGACCTCAAGTGATCCACCTGCTTTGGCCTCCCAAAGCGCTGGGATTGCAGGCGTGAGCCACTGAGCCCAGCCTGTGTTCATATTTCGTAAACAGTTGGGTAGCAGAGAACACTAGTTCAGAATAAAACTCTTCCTACCCACAATCCATAAAGGGGCAAACCCATACACTGTTATACTGCTAGAGCTGCCCCTGAAACATGCCAATCACTTTTTTTCCAGTATATTCAAGATTCAGATATCTACATTTGAATGATCACAATATCCCTAGAAAACAACTTCCAAAATTATGAAATGAGCATTTAAACTATATATACTATTAGGATATCTGACGTATCCTCTGTCCCTCACCTCTCTGGCCCACCATCATTGACCACTAAGGTTTCCTACCGACTGCACTGGGAAGAGTCCTCAGGGGAAGTGTCGGTCACACAGGGAGATCTCAGGATGTCCCAGAACATGCAGGCTGCAGTGGCCAAGGTCAGCCTTTAAGATTACTTTCTGCCCATGACCTGGAGGTCCTGTCACCTATCACGGTATACAGTGGTCCACCTATCTATACATACATAGCTCCAACCAATTTGTCACTGAGATTACACCACTGGGAACTCACTCTTTTATGGTAAGATGTTGACAACCTGCAAAATTGCCTTTTAAAATATGAATAGTAGCTTTATTATTCCCATCGTATGTTAGTGTAAGATTGTATTGTTCTCAAAGGACATTTACTATGCTTAGCCATGTCAAAGATTAGCAAATCATCTCCGAGCAAGGCTCCGAGGGAGTAAGAAATGCAAAGGCAAGTTTGGATGAGGAGCCAGGAAAGGGGCAGATGTGGAGAAACAATTCTCAGGAAGGAAAGATTTTAGGGAGATTGGGCTGGGGGGGCGCAGTATGGAGGAAGCAGAGAGAAGATGGGAGTAGCCTGAGTGCTTCATTAGGGTGCTGTTAATAGCAGAGCACAAAGACAAATCTCAACTTCTTCAGAAGCTATATTTGACCCACACAGAACCCATCCCACAATGGACACAGAGACTTCTAGATCTGTGAATAAGTACTAGTAAGACTAGTACAGAATCTCACCATCAGTTATCAAGCTTCCACTATTTGGAAGAGAAATGATAAAATCTTATTGGAAGTCTCAACTATTCTCTTACAAAATAATGAATGTTCCAACATTTCAATATTAATCAGGCATTTCAACCACTTATAAAATCACAGGACAAACTGTGATTGGAATCAAGCTGTGGGGTTTTGCTTTGTTTTGTTTTGAAAGGAGTGTAGAAAATGATGAGCTTGTGTTCATGTCTTGGTGCACTCTAAAGCCTCTGTCACTTCTCTCTTCTTGCAGTATTGTTTCTCCCATTTCTATTTTTATTGGCATGTAAACTTGCTAATGTCAAATGAGTGAGACAAGACGGGAAGGTTAATTTATTTAGGGAATGTGAATCAACACTACTGGGAAAACAAAAGGCCCCAGTGTGTGCTTTCTTTAAAGCAAAACAAATAAAAGCATTGGCTAAGCCCAACTCCTGTTCTCCCAGAGGCTGAAGAACACATATTGGTTCAGGGATTTCAGCAATCACTGAAAACCAGCTCATCTGAACTAGTTTTTACTGACATAAAAGTTTGGGCTTTTGCATCGGATAGACTGGAGTTTAAATCCACATTTATATATGTATCCCCTTGAGAAGACTGCCCTCTTGCAAGTCTATCTCCTCATCTGTAAAATATAGTAGTAATAATCCCTATTACTGGGGTTGTGAGAAAAAAATCAAAGAATGAAAATGCATAGACACCCAAAGCTAACATTTTGAGAGCTTACTAGAATTATTTATTTAAAGATAGCAGGCTAAGTTTGCAAATCAAAATTGTTTCCTGTAAGTAGGATCCTGAATTGATACCAATAGGTCCACTTCTTCAGAACTTACTAGGAATCCCATGAATGTGAATGCCCAGTGATCCAGTCCAATCACCTCATGTATATTTAATGTCAAGGGCCCCCATTCTTTTACCCCATTTCTTAATTTTAGAATGTTAATCCCAAGAAATTGTAATTCTAATACCACCCACGTAGTCTGCTCACTTAGGGACTGGGACGGGAACGTGCATGAATTATTACACAAAAGGAAAAGACCTCTCACTGTTGCAGGGCTATCCTGAAAATAGCAAAGATAAGTTTGCTTTTTGTCAGCATTATCTTGAAAGATCCTAAAATTAAATTTGCAGCTAGATGATGCTTTGTAACCCACAAGTTTGCAAAGAGGAGAAATGCAAGACAGTTTAAACAAAACAAAAGAAAACACAGTGAGTCTTAAATTCCTGAACATGAGCTCATGTTTCTATTCATTGCTATCTTGTGGAGTGACTCCGAGTTTTTGACTTCTGCCCCTGACTTTGAGACAGTGATGGAAAGGTGACGAGGAATCGTGAAGCAAATATTGAAAGGGCCTTGAATCCAAACATGGCTGGATTTGGTGGGGATGCCACCGAATGCACACCAGCCACAGCCCCAGGTTGCATTTTTTCAGGAATTCCCACAGACTGATGTTGGTCCTCATGCCTCATCAAGTCAGCACTATTGTTATGAAGGTGTCAGATGTGAAACTGTAAACAGAGTGACATGGAGGCCATTCCTGTTTAGTGACCTGTAGCAGAAAGGCCTATTTTTAGAAACTGCTGCAGGTTGCTCTGCCCTTGGAAAGGTGGCAGGCTGAGAAGTACTGGTGTGTGTGTGTGTGTGTGTGCATGTGTGTGTGTGTGTGTTAACATTTCTGAGCATTTGGGTTGTGTTCTAAAATGTTTCTGAAGTTCACAGAAATAAAAACCATCCCCAAACTTTATTTGAAGTGGAAAATTTGAATTTTGAACTTTACCTATGTATCAAGGCCAAGAAAAGGCACGATGCTAGAGACTTTCAAGAATAACCATGGAGTTGCTCAAATGGACACTGATCTCATCCTTTTGTCTCTTACATGGGCCAATGAGACAGGGAAGATTCATGGGGTTGACCTCACCCTGCCAGAGAAGAGCCTATCCACTCCCTTAGGGCTAGAGACTGCAAGTTTCAGTGGGTGTTAGAATCACTTGGCATCTATGTTAAAAGGCGGGCCCCCCTCAAGACAGTCTTATGTAGGAAGAAGTACAAAGGATTTGCAAGTTAAATAGACACCACAGCCGTTTTGATGCAAGTTGTCTGAAGTCCACACTTTGAGGAAAGAAAAAAAACTGTTGTAGGAAGAAGCTAGGAAAACTGGAAAGATGTACCAGAGAGATAAGGGAGAATCACTCAACAAAACATGAACATCTCAAAGTATCCGTTTCCTGCCATCAGTAAGAGAGAAAATATCATAAGATTAAAGCAAAAAGGAGCTCTGGCTTTTGGAGTTTTACATATTCATGTAAGCCCTGAGAGAGCAGGCTTGGCTGGTGCTAGAAAGCCTGACTTCTCTTCCTCATTCCGCGGTTTACTAGACCTGTGACCTAAGGCTAAGTCCTTTCATTTCTGGGTGCTTTGACCTTCATAAAGCAGGCAGCAGTTTCTCCAAAATGACCTCTCTGGAGGTCAGGAGAGAAGCTTTGCCAGTGACCTCTCACCCATCCACCCCATGCTAAAGTTTTATATCCATTGTTATTAGCAAGTCAGCTTTTCCCATTGCTTTTCTCTCCCCTCTGACAAAGTGGATTTCGGTCTAATTTTAGTTGAACTTTCACTGGTGAGAAACATAAGCCCCAAACCCTCCTTGGCTGGATCTGCTCTTTTACTCCATAAAACAACTAACAGTATGAAAAAGCCACTTAGTGAAAAATAGAAATGCCTCCATTTAGCACATATTTGCTGAGAACTGGTGCCAGCACCTGCTCAATAACTATGGTTGAACTTATGAATGAAATGATTGATAACAGTGTGTCAAACCTAAGGCTGAGTTTTTTTCTATACACAGGTTGTCTTTATAGCTACAACCTCCATATGAAGTGTGGATGGTTGTTTTTACTTCCCAGACAAAAAAAGTGAGAGGTGAAGTCGTTGGCCAAGATCTCACAGAACGGTCAGGGTTGTAAATCAAGTTCTATCAGATTCAAAGCCAGTGTTCCTAACCACTGCACAGCACTGCCCCCTGAGGGGTAGGAGGTGGGAGTATTAGAAACAAATCCAAACCTCCAAATAACAAGGTGACTGCAAAGAGTGCCTATTCCAGTGAGACTTGAGGAAGCTGAGGACACAGAGAAGGGTGGGTCCTTCTACAAGAAGCACCCCTGAAGCCAGGCTCCTGGGGACCTCACTCCCGAACAAGGGCTGGGGACAGGCTACCTTACTAAGAAGACACACAGGAGCATTAAGGCGGGAGGAAATCAGATCGATCTCATTTCACAGAGGGAAAAACAAACTTCGAATATGATCCTGCTTTGGTAGGGGATACAGGAGAAAAGTGTGGCCAGTTAGGTGATGAAACTATTGATCATATTCCATAGGGAATAGAAGGGAAAATAAGTGCAGACTGCCTGTCCAGCAGCTCTTAATGCAGGAAAAATAACTAACCCTGTTGGATGATGTAATTAAAAACAGCCAAGATTTAGACAGCAATTTATTATACCCATGAAGGGGAAACTGTTACTATCCCCACTTTACAAGTCATGAAACAATGGCAGAGGGCAATTAACTTGTCCAAGGGCCCTCAATAGTAGATGTTGTAAAGCTGAGAGGCGATGTCAGGCAGCCTGGCTCGGAGCTGGCTCACCAACATTCAGTGAGCACGTTTGTGTGCCAGGAACCATTCCAAGCACTGGGGATACCACACCGAACAAAATCCCTGCCATCGAAGAACCTATATTCTAGTGTGTGTGAGAGAGAGACAGGTAAAAAATAAAGATTAGGAGGGTGTGAGGATACAGGAGAAAGGGGACTGAGATTTAAAATGGGCTGTGCAGGGGATGCTAACATTTGAGCAAATACCTGAAGGAAGTGAGGGAGCAAGTCAAAGGGGATAATTGAGGAAATTTTTAATTTAGTTAAAAAAAACCCCAAAATCCTTCAGTACCATGTAACCAGCAGTAAAAAACAATGGGTCTCTTAATTATTTGCTTCTTTAAGTTACGAGGGTGAAGGACATATAAAATGTCTCCCGAGAAAATTCCATGAAAGATTGTTTTAGGTGTCCAGGGCTTGTGGGCCCCTACTTATTTACAATGAAAAAGTAATAGTGGCTCATCCCTAAGACACACCTTTAAAGAAAGACTCCAGAGAATCTTTTGTGTTACTTATTTACTTTTTTGAGATGGAGTCTCACTCTGTTGCCTAGGCTGGAGTACAGTGGCAGGATCATGGCTCACTGTAACCTCAGCCTCCCAAGTAGCTGGGACTACAGGCACCCACCACCATGCCTGGCTAATTTTTGTATTTTTAGTAGAGAGGGGGTTTCACCATGTTGGCCAGGCTAGTCTCGAACTCCTGACCTCAAATGACCTACCCACCTCGGTCTCCCAAAGTGCTGGAATTACAAGTGTGAGCCACCGCACCCAGCCCCCAAAGAATCTTTTAAAAATGCTCCTTAGCATCACAGTCTTCATGAAAACAACATAGCAACCTTCCTACATAAACAATAAACACACTAACCAAGCAACCGTCCCCGCATTATAATTTTACACATCCCACCCACTAAGCAAACACAGCATCAGACTCAAGTTTGACAGCAGAATAAGAGGGGAGTAGAAAAATTGCATTTTTCAAATGCACTGACAAACTGTACTAAGTAATCTGGCAGCTAGTCTACAGACAGCGGCACAGGCCTCTAGACTAGGTAATACAATTAGACAAACATTTTAGCTACTGGCAAAAGCACAAAGATGCTAGTCTTAGAGATACAATTTTGCCAAAGACTAGCGAGGCTCTTTAGCACTGCCACGTGCGAAGATGCCCGAAGCAACAGAACCATGAGGAGACAGGTGGTAACAAATACATATTTGAGGTAGCCATCTTAATAAACAAGGATCAAAAGAAAAAGAACCCACAGTTCATCGCAAGTCAGATGGAGCCAGGTGTTTCCCTTTGCCTAATGAAGGCTAAGAGCCTGCTTACTGCTCTCAGTAACCCGCAAACCTATACTTTAAGATTCTTCTCCAGGACCTTCATAGGACACTTGTGGTCTTAGAGCAGTTAAATTAAATAAAACAGAAAAACAGAACAGGACGCAGCTTGCCAGGACCTTCGAAGATCTGATTTTCCATTAAGGATATGTGGAGGGGGTGGTATTTAACAATCCTTTATGGAAACCATTTCTCTACCCCTTATTCTCAAGAAATGGGAGATTTACTCTAACGCTATGCAAAGTGTGGTTTTTGAAACATAGGGGGCTGATGACATAAATGAATACAGTTGTAGCTCTGTATTCATGGGGGAATTGGTTCCAGGACCCCCTCATAGGTATCAAAATCCATGGATGCTTAAGTCCCTTGTATAAAATGATGTCATATTTGCATATAACCTATATACATCCTCCTGTATACTTTAAATCATCTCTGGATTACTTATCATACCTAATACAATGTAAATGCTATGTAAATCACTGTTGCATTGTTTAGGGAATATGATAAGAAAAAAAGCTGTACATTTTCAGTACAGATGCAACCATCCATTTTTTGTTTGTTTGTTTGTTTGTTTTTGAGACAGGGTTTTGCTCTGCTGCCCAGGCTGGAGTGCAGTGGCCCAATCATGGCTCACTGCAGCTTCAATCTCCTGGCTCAAGCAGTCCTCCTGTCTCAGCCTCTTGAGTAGCTGGGACTACAGGCACGCACTACCATGCCCAGCTAATTTTTGTAGAGACAGGGTCTTGCCATGTTGACCAGGCTGGTTTTGAGGCAGACATGGGCTCAAGGGATCCTCCTGCCTTGGCCTTCCGAAGTGCTGGGATTACAGGCATTACTGTACCCAGCCCTTTTCTTGAGGAGCGTTTAAAGTTTCCAATACAGGGCCACACCCCCACATCTATTAAATTAGAATCTCTGAGGCTGGACTTGGTGGTTCACACCTGTAATCCCAACACTTTGGGAGGTCCAAGGTGGGAGAATCATTTGAGACCAGTCTGGGCAACAAAGCGAGACTCCATCTACAAAAAAATTTAAAAGAATTATCTGGGTGTGGTGGTGTGCACCTGCAGTCCCAGCTACTCCGGAGGCTGAAGTGGGAGGATCTCTTGATCCCAGAAGGTCGAGGCTGTGTTCTTGCCACTGCACTCCAGCCTGGGCAACAAGTGAGATCTCGTCTCAAAAAATAAAGTAAAATAAAATAAATTAGAATTTCTGGAGGTAGGAGTCAGGAATTAGTTTGTTGTTGTTATTGCTGTTTTAAAACTCCCTTCGTAATTCCAATGTATAGCCCAATTTAAGAAGCAGTAGCTTTAAGCCATTTTGATTTAAGGATTCAGAGTTCCAAATATTTGGTTCATCTTCTAAATGGGAATCATCCAAACTTACTTGTTCTAGCTGATGCATCCAAATTTAAAATTGGGGGGAAAGATTCCACCCCAACTTTTATGTGATCTCAGAACTCAGACCTCATATCCTAAAGGCTCAGACAGATATTTGAGTGCCATTCTTTTTTTTTTTTTTTTTTTTTTTTTTGAGACGGAGTCTCGCTCTATTGCCCAGACTAGAGTGCAGTGGTGCAATCTCAGCTCATTGCAACCTCTGCCTCCCAGGTTCAAGTGATTCTCCTGCCTCAGCCTCCCAAGTAGCTGGGACTACAGGCACCCACCACACCCGGCTAATTTTTTGTATCTTTAGTAGAGACAGGGTTTCACTATTTTGGCCAGACTGGTCTCGAACTCCTGACCTCATAATCTGCCAGTCTTGGCCTCCCAAAGTGCTGGAATTACAGGCGTGAGCCGCTGTACCCAGCCTTGAGTGTCACTCTTTAGTGGTTGGGTATAGAGGGTTGGCTTCAGTCTGGAATACATTTGTCTGAAGTAAAGCTGTGCTAGCCCAAGAATGAAACCTCCTTCACTAGGAACAATAGAGCATTCCTTTATATGAAGCTAGTGTTTAGTGCATAGCCAGTAAGCATATGTAACCCACTGAATAAAAATAGTGGTTATCATTATGGGCTACAGGGGAAAAAAATGTCCCCTTCCTCATTACAGTAAGGGAGTCTCATTGCATACCTCTCCGGAAACCTAATCATGTGTTACATGAATTTTCCATGGGAAGGAACAACTGGTTAGGAAATAAAATACTATACTTCTATACAGTGATATTCAAGCCTAGAACTCCAAAGAAGCCAAAAACTGCTCTGAGAATGGTCCCAGCAGGATTGAAATACCTCCTCAAAGCATACTGAGCAAATTCCCATGATGCCAGGCCTCTTGGAAAAGTTTCTGGGGGTCAGAGGCCACTGCAGCTGCCTCCTTCGTCTCCTCTCAACCACTTGCTCAAGTGGAAAAAATGTTTAGAAGGGTAAGTTACCACAGTTCTCAGTTATACTGATCTCCCCTCTAGGGAAGTCTAATCCCGGATGCAAACTGTACTGCAGTTTGGGATTTGTACTCACGACCCAGGTATCTGCCAGCCCTTTGCCCACATTAAGAACTTCAAAGAGCAGATGACCAGGATGAGTGAAGTAATGATGGGAGAGCAGAGTGGGGCATGGGAGGGTGGTCACAGCTCTTCAGGAGACATGTGGAGGTGAGAGGTAACATTTGAGATATGAGACGCTCCCAACACAGAACCACAGAGTGATACTGCCTGCCACGCTGGCTGCCACTTCAGCTCCTGTGCTTTACTCCAGTGGCATGTGGTGCAGACACACTGCCTTCCTGCCCCTTCATACAGGAGTTAACCACAGAGCACAGCATCGGGCCTTTTTTTATGTCTTGAAAGTCAGTTATTGGAACTTACCATGGCACAAATATATTTCTCATCCGTCTTCTGTGTCCAGGAGAGGTAGAGGAGGCCACACTTTTATGCACAGAGGTGAGTTCCTTGAGCTTCAAGACCAGTTTTGCAATTGCCTGTAAAAAGGTCACTGCACCTTTTCTGTTTGTCCTCACCTCCCACTGCCCGCCCACTTGATAGTTATCTTTTGATGTCATAACTTTCCCAGAGGCAGCATATTGTGCTGTCTAAAGAACATTATGTTTTCAAATTGCTCAGCCTGGGTCACATGTGCCTGTATAACCTGACCAGTCCTTGGCACAAAAAAAACACCAGAAGGTGCAAATATACTTGTGTAGAGAGCCCCTTCCTGCAATTTAAGCTTCCTCTCCTGGAGCTCAGCCTTCCACCAATGAGCTTCAACATGGTTCAGCATTAGAACTCTTTCAACTTAAATTCTCCAGATAATATGGCCTTTTTTCCAAAATCCCATTGTGAACTTGGGCCTAGTTGGTACTGTCCTTTAAAGCCATATTTCCTCTTAGCAAAAAGGTTATAATCAGGAGCTTTAAAACCTATTTGTTCTCATTTACAAAAATGAGTCACATCAGTGCCATTAAATAGAGCAATCATAAGAGAATGTGGTCAGGTAATTTTCATGAGACTGTACAACAGAAGCTCCTCGTGGAATAAAGATTAATATTTTAGTACAATGAAACATTTTTATATATACTATCTTATTTCTTCCTTATAGCAACTCAGTATGGAACTGTTCTCCTCCATTTTAGAAGAAATTTAGTCTTAGAGGGATTGAGTAATACCGTAGTACCATGGCCAGACCACAGCAGAACTGAGACTAGAATCCAGATGATGTAGTGTCTTCCTCATGCTGTTTGCAATCTCATATCTGAGAATTGGCACCTTCGTGCTACACAATCTGGCTTGCAGATTGTCAATTTATAAGAAAAAATATGCTTTTTATGTTCTAGAAAAGTTTCAACCCTTCCTTTCAACTTTATTGCCTTAAAAATAGGGAGTTCTGTTCCATTTGCTTTTAAAGCTTTTAATAAATTGATTCTTTAAACCGCTTTAAAATAGTCAGAAAGAGACATCAGGTGGTTAACCTCAAACTGCTTTAAGAATGTAGATGCTTTTTCAGGAAATAGAGTCAGGCAGGTGAGGGGGTGGAGAGGTGGCAAAACAGTGTGAAGGAAATGAGGATGTGGTAGTGAAAATATTCCAAAAAATTATTTTCTTTTATAAACTGTAACCGTGAGCTGGAAAAGGCACTGATTTGCACAACCCTTTTTACTAATGGCTAATGGAGTTAATTTTGTATCCTTTCAGAGGACTTAAAAAAGTTCATTGGATCATTGACTTGCAAATCCTGGGTGAGTTACAGTCTTGCAATTCAATCTAGAAATATAAGGTCACAGAAATCTGACACGGAGGTAGCAAGTGTGTGAGCCAACCGTCCCATTCCATTGTAATAATGTCATCTCACTAGTTTATAAAAAGAAACTATTCTGTTAACCCTCAGAAATGTGGGAGGGTGAATTCAGGGGAGTGTGGGCCCAAGGGTCGTGGTGAACTTAATTTCGTCACCATTTTTGTTAGGAGGGAGGAAGCAGCCACTAATGCAGCACATAGTTTTATTTCCAGAGGCTGCTGCAGAGACTCAAGTCAGCTGGGTATCCAGAGCAGTGCAGTGCATTTCCTTCCCAAAGAAAGTTCAAGGTCAGTGGGGAATCACCTCTTCATTCGAAATGTTTTCTTAGATGAATCAAACATAAGCTTCTTTGTTTTTTATTGTTTTGTGGTTTTGTTTGTTTGTTTGTCTGAGACAGAGTTTCACTCATGTTGCCCAAACTGGAGTGCAATGGCGTGATCTCAGGTCACTGCAACCTCCACCTCCCAGGTTCAAGCGATTCTCCTGCCTCAGCTTCCTGAGTAGCTGGAATTACAGGGGCACACCACCACTCCTGGCTAATTTTTTGTATTTTTAGTAGAAACAGGGTTTCACCATGTTAGCCAGGCTGGTCTTGAACTCCTGACTTCAGGTGACCCGCCCACCTCGGCCTCCCAAAGTGCTGGGATTACAGGCGTGAGCCACCAGGCCTGGCCTTGCCTTTTTTTTTTTTTTTTTTTTTTTTTTTTAGCATCGCAGATATTTCTAAAAGGAGGAGGCAGTGGAATAGAAAGCACTAGTTCATGATTTCACTGTTTGAGGGGCCAGAAGTCCCCAAGACTTACATCCTCAAAGACCTGGACTCTCATTTTGGCCACCAGCATGTGGCCTTGGACAAGCCCTTACCTATTCCTCATTTCTACCTCCAGGCAGAGACCCATGGGCTGAAAGTCATAAGACCTAGATTCTCACTCTAGCCACCTCTACATGGGCAAGTCATATAGCCTGGCATACACATATTTTAGGCAGATGCTTATTGTTTTTTACTTTTTCAATGCGGCTTTCTCCTTAAGCTCTCTTTTCCCAGTAAAATATGATCTACCACTACTACTACTACACACGTGTATTCAGTCAAATAAAAGATAAATGTTTCCTTCCAACACATCAACTCATAGAATAAATTGATGGGAAGGGGAAAGACTACAACAAACTTGCAGAGGTGATGGAAAGGTTTGGGAGTAAGAGTCCACTTTGAAAAGGGGCTCAATTTCCCCCACCTTCTGCTCTCTCTGATGCCCAGAAAGATAATTTCCCCATCAAAGTCTTCCCATTAAACTAGGACTGCCCCATTTCATAGGCTATGTTCTAGAGATTAAGGTGGAACTTAATCTCTAGAACATATCTCTAGTCAAAGAGATAATTTACTTAACAAATGTGCAATTTGTTTTCAGTAGATTCATAATTTAATAACTGTACTAAATACCATACCCACATAGTTCTCATTTAATCCTCACAACAATTTTATGAGGCAAAAATCAGACAGATTAAATTACGTGCCCAAGGTCACAAAGTTGGTATCTATGCCATGAGACTTCAAACCCAGGCCATCTCAAATCTGGTAGTGCTGGACACCACTATCTCATATACCCTCTCTGACTTTTGCCTGGCTTGCACAGCCTTATAAAAAAGTACGAAATATTTAAAATGAAATATACTCAAGTTTTTCTTTGCCAACTACAAGTAAAAACACAAAAAATACATTTATAACAAATTTAGAAGTAGGATAGTATTTGGCAAAAATAGCACCTCCAGCTTTCTTTTGATTAATGAAAGATAAATAAGTAAATAAATAAATAAATAAAATAGCACCTTAATGCAGAAGGCTGGAAGGTTAGATTTGCCAAGGAAATTGGGGAAAAGATCAGAATTGGGATTAAGGATTCATTTATTCTAAGGCCATTCTGATAATCCAATTCAGGATAGGAGTCTGCGTCTAAACTCAGGGTAAAAATATGTGTTTAGATGAATACACAGCAATTAACCCCAACAATCTGTTCTGGAGGTCAAATATAGCCTCCTATTTTTTTTTTTAATTCAAGTTTTAGATTATCTACAAACAGCAGTGAGCATTCCTTATACTAAACGCACCTTCCATTACTCTCAGGGATGATAAATCTGAAGACCCTTTCCTTTGTCAGTTTCTATTTAAAGGTTACCCCATTCCTGGACAACTATTTTACACATATCTGCCAGATAAAGTCTCTGTTGATTTCAGGGAGGATTTGGAGTATGACTCTCATTTGTGTCCATGTCTGCTTTCCTAAATAACATCCTTTGCACTGTCCTTGCATTCCACAAGGGTTTTCCTGCAACTGGGAGCTGTTTGTTTTCCTTTGGGAATGTTTTTTCTCTGACCCACTTATTATTTTATCATTTCTTCTCCATTTATCCACTACTAGCTGTTAACCTTCACTCTTCATGTATCAAGCAGCAGACACATGCTCTGTTCTTGCAGCATCCACACCGCCCCCTTCACGCCCTCTTCCCAGAGAGGGCTAAACTCTGCCTTCTTTATGGGTCAGCAGATCTTTGAAAGTCTTTGACCCACAACTTACTTGAGGCTTTGCATTTCTCTTGTCACTGTAGCCTTTTAAGAAGGTGTTTCTACTTTTGATTGTTTTTGGTCACTGGGTAAGACAATCCCAAAACTTATATAAACACTACTACTCTGCTCTGTGTTCTTGACATTTTTATGATGGATGTGAAAGCCTGACATGAGGTGCTGCCCTCGCCCACCCAAAATAACTTTAAGAGAAAAAGAGGCAGGTACAAGGCTGCCAAAATATACATTCTGACTACACAAATGATTTATCTATGAAACAGACCCTCCTTTCTATTATGTTTCCAGCAAGTCACCCCAATCTTTTTTAAAAGTATGGAGGTCACACAGAAAAAAAGAAAGCTAATAAATGAAATGTCCTTAGTCACTTTGTCATGAATAAATCAAAGGAAACACAATCTCAGGACGATGACGTGTGCCAGGGTATAAAGGTAAGACTTCTCAGGAAAGTGACGGCACCACGCAATACAAAGCCAGATTAATCCAGAGGAAAGAGGCTTCCGCCCGGATCTCTGCAACGTAGGGGAGAAATGTCCATCCGTGTCTCCTGAGGCTTGTTGATAATCCCCATCTATAAGCATGTGTCAGATGTAAAGGCATCCTCCTTTTCCTTTTAAAGTTCAACTATAAAAATCAACACATAATAGATGAGATAAGACATATTCAAAAGGCATCTTAGGGACAAAATGTTTCCCACACCAGAAACAGAAAGTGCAAGAACTGCTCAGTAACCTTATCGATTGCATTAGCATACCTAAAGAAAGAATGTGTCAATCAGGAAGGGGATTTGGTGTTGATGATAATGAAAACGGAGAGGAGAAAGTTGGCAGCATGATTCCCTGGGGACCAGAGGGGAAAGGGCCCTTGCTCCTGGATGTAAATCTCCGGTGGCCTGGCAGCCAAGCCCCTAATAGGAAGATGGACCATCTGGCCATCAGAGTGGATCCCAGCACATACTGGTGCCTACAGAACCATTCTCTTCATGGGGAGCTGGAGAGCACTATGCAAACTCCTGACCATAATTAGACTTCTCATTTAGTTTTCTTGTAGGGATAAAGTACTGTATACTGGTTTTTGGTCCATATGGCATACTTTTCCACTTATAGTTGTCTTTTCAAAATGAGTCAATGTAGTAGCATTCTGGTTCATATCCTTCAGTTTCTTGTGAGTTTGGATACTGTGAATTAATACTCCTAAATTCCACAAGCTCTGGGACAGTCATGACCAGTTCTAGACCTGTAAGTCTGGGTAGTAGCCCTTAAATGGTTGTAAACTCACCAAGAGAATGAAAGGGGGGCCTCCAGATAACCAGGGAGTCAGCATATATGGTATTATGACAATACTTCTCCATATTACCACGTGTCTCTCTCTAGCCTAATCCAGAATAATAATAATCAAATATTGCATATCTACTATGTACTTACACTTAATTCACTAATGCCCTTTCAAGGCAGGAATGATTATTTCCATTTCACAAATGAGGAAACTGAGGCTTAGAGAGCCCAAAGTCACACAATTTGCAAGTAACTAAACCAGATTTTAACCCCATGACTATCTGTTTCCAAAGGTTCTACTAGAAGAAGTAATTCAAATCTTATATCACCATCTATTAGAAGGCCTACCAGAAGCCACCATGATTATTCTTCATAGCAGGAAACAGAGCAGCCCTTTTCAGAGGCCAATCTATCACCACAGTCATGTTGAAACACATCAGGAGTGTGGATTCTGCCATTAGTACTCAACAGATCAATGCCCAGTGTTCCCAAACTGGGCTCCTGGGTTCCAATGCCAAGGTGAGTTCAAAACCTTCAGCACTCTCTGGAAACAAGGAATGGCCCCGTGGTTCTGAACCTGTCTACCCATCTGTTTGACACATCACCCCATGTTTGAGATGACTGCTTAATTTACTCAAATCTGGATCCACAAGGAATGAGCCTATGCCTAGAGCTGGCCAATAATAATAGAAATAATAGCAGCAACATCTCTTTTTACCTCAGAGTAGTTCATCTAATCTTTCCAATCACTTTGTAAAGTATGTTGGATTGCCCAAATATGATTGCCAAAAATTGAATATATTCAAAATGTACAATGTGATGATTTGATATTTGTATACACTGCATCATGATTACCACAATAAAAAATCAAATTAATCAACACACAATTACCTGTGTGGGGGTGTGTGTGTGTAGTGAGGACACTTAAGATCTATTCTCATAGCAAATTTTAAGTAAGCAATACAGTATTACTAACTATAGTCACCATGTTTTACCTTAAGTCCCAGAACTTATTCATCTTATAACTAAAAGTTTGTACCCCTTGACCAAATCTCCCCATGCCCCAGTCCCTGGCAAACGCCATTCTACTCTCTGCTTCTGAGTTTGACTTTTTTATATACCATGTATAAGTGAGATGAAACAGTTTTTATGGTTCTGTGCCTGGCTTATTTCACTTAACAAAATGTCCTCCAGGTTCATCCACATTGTTGCAAATGGCAAGATTTCCTTCTTTTTGTATGGCTGGATAATATTCCTATTGTGTGTGTGTGTGTGTGTGTGTGTACATAAACATATACACACCACATTTTCTTTATACATTTGTCCCTCTGTGGATACTTAGATTGTTGCCATATTTTGGCATAAATACATATCTTTAAATCCTCATTTAAAAAACAAACAAACAAACAAACATAAATAAATAAATAAATAAATCCTCATTTAAAGATAAGGATATTGAATTTTCAGTAAGGTTAAGTAATTTGGCCAAGCTCACACAGCTAGCAGGTGACAGCCCTGGAATTTGAACCTGGGTCTGTCTGAATCCCGTGCCTATGCTTTGAGCCACTCTGTATCACTGACCACCAGAGAAGCAACTGTTGTTGATGGCCCTGAAGACAGACCGGACACAGCCCAGCACACTAAGGAGAGTCACTAGAGCCTGGAGACACAGTGGGACTGCAGTCATGACTGTGTTTTCTGTGGCTGGGAGGAGGTGCTGTTCACCTGAGCATGGGCTCACTTAGGAAACATTTGAGAAATGAATTAACGTGGATCTTTAAGAGACCATCTGTGGCATGATGAAAGATCAGCTTATTTTCCACAACCTGAAAATGGTAGGGCTTCGTTGATGACTCCTAAAGTCTCAGCCAACTGGAACATTCTCAAATACTGTAACATTAGCTGCTATGTGAGGCAGCTGAAATCTAAGGAAGAAATATTCAAATATGCAAAATATTTAGGCCTAACACTTAGCAGGTCAAGATAATGACGCTCAAGTGGCTTGAAATAGAATCAGGCAATCTAGATTCTATTCTGGCTTTTCAACTTATCAGCTTGGCTACCTCCAGTAACCTATTTAACCTCTTGCTTGTAAAATGGGGGTAGTGATTAGCTATCTCATGGGGTTCATGTGCAGATTAAATGAGCTAAGATATGTAAAGTATCTCAGGCAGTGCTTACTAATAGAGATAAAAAAAATAATTCAATTCCCTTCCCCTTTCCATAAATAATTTCCTCCACCAAGAGTTGGTTCCTGGGAATACAAAGCTTCTGACGCTAAGGCATTAAAATCAAACACAACCCAACACTTTCCCAACAGAGGAACCACTACTGAGACCAGAAAACAAAACATCAAAAGAGGGAATTTGCCTGTTTTGAAGAACCCTCTGGTGTAGCTGTGGTTCTCAAAATACCACTGAAAGTTCCAAGCCAATTGCTTTCTCTAGTCCCACCAGACAAAAAGCTTATTGGAGCTCTGACCACATCTGGGATCAGTGTCACTTTTTATCAGGCTCCAAAATTTAGGAAGTACAGTGAGGTCTATCCCCGACAAACCAATACTTACTGGGAAATGAGTGTTTCAAAGGAGAGCAGTGTCTGAAATGTCTTCACCCCACTTCCTCCCCACATCCCACAAGATAGGAAAGAAAAAAGAAGAAAAAAAAAAAGGCAGGATCCACACATGGAGGTTTAAAGCCAAGCTACCAACCCCGAGCTCTTTTCCCAGAGGTGGGGCAGGGCAGGGAAAGAGGTGGGGTGAGGTGGTAGGAGGGACAGGGTGGGGGTCTGCCACCTACCTGCGCACTCCCAGCCTGAGGGTCTTGTAGGATCCTTTCACCAGGGAAACTGCCTCCTTTCTGGAGCTGCTCAGAGTCACCTCATTGATGTGCACGACCTCATCCCCAGCCTGCAGTTTGGAGCTCAGGGTGTCTGCTTTGCCCCCTTCTTCAACCTGCTTGGAGGGAGAGATGCGATGGCCACCAGTGAGCTTCCCCCTGGCCTGCGGTCTGTCGGGTTATCCCAAGCCCAGCTTGGACTCCTGCAGAACCCAACAGACCAGCTAGGGCCATACCCCAGCAAGTGCAGCCCCAGGGAAAGTTGTGAGAAGGCAGGGACTGGCTCTGGTGTCCACACCCTCAAGCACCAGCACCGTGCCTGCCCAGGGAGGGCGCTCATAAACATCAGCTGAATGAATGAAGGAACTCAGTTTCCACCCAAAGGCCATTATCCCACCGTGCTCAGGACATCACCCCAGCCCTTACCTTACAGCTTCAAAAAGTCCTTTAGACTTTTTTATTCCTTTAGAACAACAGTCCCCAAACTTTTTGGCACCAGGGACCAGTTTTGTGGAAGACAGTTTTTCCAAGGATGGGGTGTAGGGGGATGGTTTCAGCATGGTTCAAGCGCATTACATTTATCGTGTGCTTTATTTCTATTATTTTTTCATTACAATATGTAATGAAATAATTATACAACTCAGCATAACGTAGAATCAGTGGGAGCCCTGAGCTTGTTTCCTGCAACTAGATGGTCCCACTGGGGGTGATGGGAGACAGTGACAGATCATCAGGCATTAGATTCTCATAAGGAGTGTGCTGTCTAGATCCCTCACATGTGAAGTTCACAATAGGGTTTGGGCTGGTATGAGAATCTAATGCTGCTACTGATCTTATAGGAGGCAGAGCTCAGGTGGTTATGCAGGCGATGGGGAGCAGCTGTAAATACAGATGAAGCTTCACTTACTCGTCCACTCCTACTGTGCAACCTGGTTCCTAACAGACCACAGTAATGGTCCCTGGATTGGGGGTCGGGGACCCCTGCATTGGAAGTTGAGTTCCTCTGGCCAGGCGCGGTGGCTCACGCCTTTAATCCCAGGGCTTTGGGAGGCCCAGGCGGGTGAATCATGAGGTCAAGAGATGGAGACCATCCTGGCTAACACGGTGAAACCCCATCTCTACTAAAAATACAACAAAATTAGCTGGGCGTGGTGACGGGCGCCTGTAGTCCCAGCTACTCGGGAGGCTGAGGCAGGAGAATGGCGTAAACCCGGGAGGCGGAGCTTACAGTGAGCCGAGATCACGCCACTGCACTTCAGCCTGGGTGACAGAGCAAGACTCCGTCTCAAAAAAAGGAACCAGGAGGTGGAGGTTGCAGTGGGCCGAGATTGCATCACTGCACTCCACTCCAGTCCAGCCTAGGCGACAGAGTGAGACTCCGTCTCAAAAAACAAAACAAAACAAAAATACCCCGCACTATTATTCAGTCAACAAAGTTATTCAACACCTGCTTTACACCAGAAGTTTTTCCAAGTGCTTGGGCTATAAAACTGGACAAAATAAACAAAAGCCTTTTGCTCTTCTGATGCTTAGGTTAATGGGCAGAGGAGGGGAAGCAAACAATAAACATGATAAACAAGTTAGTAATGTAGTATGTTAGAAATTAATCACATGCTTTGGAAACAGACGAAAATAAGGCTCGATCTGGGTCACATGCCAATGGATACTTATAGACGTCAATAACAATGAAAGGGAAGTAAAGAGGAAAGCAAAAACAAAAACTCAGTAAACAAAACCTCACCCATATTTTCTCTTTTTTTAGTAATTACTCTCCAGAATTGCCCACATGTTCAAAAACCTTCAATAGGTCTCAAGATACATAAAATAGACCAAACAATTATATATATACATATATTACATATATAAATTATATTATACAGATATATCTGCATACATATATAGATATATATGCATAGATATCTACATACATATATGTATATGTATCTAGCAAACATAATGAGGAATGTATATGTATATAGACATATCTATATACATATATAATTGCTTGGTATATCTATATATGTATATTATATAATTGATATATCTATATACATATATAGATATTTTAGGAGACAGAATCTTGCTCTGGTGCACAGGCTAGAGTGCAGTGGCACAATCTCAGCTCACTGCAACCTCAGCCTCCTGGGTTCAAGCAATTCTCCCATCTCAGCCTTTTGAGTCGCTGGGACTATAGGCGTGTGCCAACAGGCCTGGCTAATTTTTGTATTTTCGTAGAGATGGGCTTTTGCTGTGTTGCCTGGGCTGGTCTTGAACTCCTGGGCTCAAGCGATCCTCCCACCTTGGCCTCCCAAAGTGCTGAGATTACAGGCATGAGCCACTGTGCCCGGCCAATATATATTATTTTAATATATATAAAATAGCTTTTATTTTATAAATAACAATTAAAAATTTTAAAGCCTAGATTTATTTTAAGTATTAAAAATATACGCTAAATCAATATGCACTAATTATTTCTTAATAACATTTATTAATTTATACTTAAATTATTAAATATTAATTCATTATAAAGGATGAAGATAATGTAGAAAGTATGTAAAGGGAAAAGGGAAAGTCTTTTTTTTTTTTTTTTTTTTTTGTTGAGACAGAGTCTCGCTCTGCCGCCCAGGCTGGAGTGCAGTGGCCGGATCTCAGCTCACTGCAAGCTCTGCCTCCCGGGTTCACGCCATTCTCCTGCCTCAGCCTCCCGAGTAGCTGGGACTATAGGCGCCCGCCACCTCGCCCGGCTAGTTTTTTTTTTTTGTATTTTTAAAGTAGAGACGGGGTTTCACCATGTCAGCCAGGATGGTCTCGATCTCCTGACCTCGTGATCCGCCCGTCTCGGCCTCCCAAAGTGCTGGGATTACAGGCTTGAGCCACCGCGCCCGGCAAAGGGAAAGTCTTACCACTGCTTCCTCCATGTTACTCTCTAAAGGTAACCACTGTTTACTGTTTGGTTTATGAATTTCATATATATTATTTTCTTTTTGGAAAAATAATATCACACTATCCATATCTCTTCAAATGTCTTAACAGAGAGGCACTAAAGTGAAGTGGTTAAGAGTCTGAGGATTCAAATAGCAAACCAAAGAAGAAGTTATTTTCTCTAAGCCTCAGACTCATCATCTACGAAGTTGGATTAATAATATTACCCATCTCATAGAACTGCAGTGAGGATTAATGAGGTAAACCACAGGAATTGATAAACACACTTTCTGGTTTCTCATAAGATTTCAAAAATGCTGGCTAGTATTTCCATAAATCATGAAGATATTTCCATTCATAAAATATTCTACTAGAACATCTTGGTTATTTGTTGTATAATATTCTGCAGTGTAAATGTAACATGGTGTATGTAACTATCTTGTATTGATGGTGATTCCCTCCTGCCTTTCTACCCATTTCATCCTCTTAAACTTCCCTGCCAACCTTCTGCAAATTCATCATTTTCCATACACACTGTGTACACTCTCTCCTCAAGGCCTTTACATCAGCTGCTCAGGCTTTCTTTCTACCTGGATTTCTCCCAAAAAAAGGTAGTTGCACTCTTGAACCACCTATAGAAACTACAAAATACGGCCGGGCGTGGTGGCTCAAGCCTGTAATCCCAGCACTTTGGGAGGCCGAGACAGGCAGATCACAAGGTCAGAAGATCGAGACCATCCTGGCTAACACGGTGAAACCCCGTCTCTACTAAAAAATACAAAAACTAGCCGGGCGAGGTGGCGGACGCCTGTAGTCCCAGCTACTCGGGAGGCTGAGGCAGGAGAATGGCGTGAACCCGGGAGGCGGAGCTTGCAGTGAGCTGAGATCCGGCCACTGCACTCCAGTCTGGGTGACAAAGCGAGACTCTGTCTCAACAAAAAAAAAAAAAAAAGAAACTACAAAATACTATAATGGGCAAGAGCGTGTACTCTGAAGCCAGATTACATGACTCTGTCATTTACTAGACATGTGACTTTGAGCAAGTGCTGTGCCTCAGTTTCCTCTTCTGTAAAATTATAGTATTTATCACGTGGAATATTGTGAGGATTAAATGAGTTCATGCAAATAAAATGTTTAAACAGTGCTGGCACATAATGCTTATTATTAAATGAGTTCATGCAAATAAAATGCTTAAACAGTGCTGGCACATAATGCTTGTTCAATAGAGGTTAGCTACAATTACTTCCCATCCTTTGAGGCCAAGTTCTTTCCTCATCAATACCCACCAGACTCCTTCACCCTTGAAATCTGTCGTTTAAGAAGTAATTCTTCTTTGTCCCATTTTTGAATAATCAAACGGACAAAATAATACATAAATGTAAAGTGACATCTAATAGTTTATTATTTTTATACTGCTTGAACATGTTGCTGTGGTTACACACCCTGACTTTCAGCAAAGCTATTTATGTCTATGTCTGTTCCTCACCCACAGTCCCACCCATCCCCACCTTGGACTGTGAAGTCTTTGAAAAGACTTCATAAGAAATCATGACTCCATCCTTACCTACCCCAGAATGCCTCTCCAGAGCTTTGCACACAGGACCTACCCAGAAAATATTGGTTCATTCATTGAATAAATATTTATGGACAGCCTCTACTGTGTTTAGATATGGTGCTAAAAGCTGGGAGTACAGTGATGAACACTGTAGACACAGTCTTGCTCACATTGCAGTTTGTGGAATTGCATCCCCTCAGTATTATTTGCCAACAATTTCAATGAAATGAGACCTAGGAAACAATCGATTTCTTATATTAAAAAAGGAAGTCAAGAAAGCTCATTTGTATAGTGTATATCATGTCCTCATGACTGATTTGATGTGAAAGCAAACATGAGGAAGACTGTCATAAAGAGATTCATTGTTGTTCACTGTTCTTATAAACTATTTCTATAACCTTTTGTATTTACAGAGTTCCTTACAATCTCTTCATTTTGCACTGAACTGTTAGAATTAGCCAGATGTGGTGGCACATGCCTGTGGTCTCAGCTACTCAGAAGGCTGAGGTAGGAGGATCGCTTGGGCCCAGAAGGTTGAGGTTGCAGTGAGCCAAGACTGCGCCACTGCACTCCAACCTGGGCAACAGAGGGAGACCCCATCTCGAAAAAAAATTCATCCTAGCCCCCAAGTGAATCTCTCTCTGCTGCCCAAGCTGGAGTGCAGTGGTGCGATCTCAGCTCACTGTAGCCTCAAACTCCTGGACCCAAGCAATCCTCCCACCTCAGCTTCCTGTGTAGCTGGGACCACAGGCATGTGCCACCATGCCTGGGGAAATTTTTTTATTTTTTGTGGAGACAGGTCTCACTATGTTGCCCAGGCTGGTCTTGAACTCCTGGGCTCAAGCAAACCTCCCGCTTCAGCCTCCCAAAGTTCTGGGATTACAGATGAGAGCCACCGCACCGGGCCATGGGATGATGTTTTTGAAATGGCACTTATTTGTCAAACATTTGATGGGCCTCTACTTCATGTTGTGATTCTCACATCTCTCCATACTGTCTCTCAGGGATTCATGTTGTCTTGGGGTTTTAATTATTACCAAAGAAGACTTTTAGAACTTTTCTTTAACAGTGATCTTTTGTAGAAGGTCCATTCCATATTTCCAGTTTCCTGTTTCCTTTTCCTCCTTTTTTCCTCCAAATACTCTTCCATTATGAAATGTCTCCTTATCAACCCAGGCAGAATCTATTTCACCCTCTCCTCTTAATGGTTTCTGTCTTGAGACAAGCCTCAGTCACTACCTTTGTCATAGGTATTTCTGACCATGCCCTATCTGCTCTTCTAGGTCCTAAACTCTTTGAGGTCGGAAACTTGGTGAATACATTCATTCTTTCATTCATCTTACAAATATTTTTAAAGCATCTATCATTGGCAGGTGTAGTTCTAGGGCTGGGAAAATGTCAACAAAGGAAACACTGTATTCTCTCCTTTCCTAGAGCTTACATTCTAGTATATTTTTAATATATTTGATATCATTGTGCTTAAAAACCATGCATATTCACTGGGACATTTTAGAGAGCCTATACTGATAAAATCTTAAAACACACACAAATCTTAATACACACAAATCAGGCTGGATTCCTTCTGTGCTTAAATTGATCCATTTAAACAACACTCCCTTGGAGGTCAGGCAATTTCCAGCAAGTCAAAGGAGCCCTGGGAAGTTTGCCTGGTGCTGGGATTCCTCCAGAGGAACCACTCCTAAAGGTGAAGTCCCAGTAGGTCCAAGGAAAGCCTTGAATTGAGCCAGCTGAAGGCCAAGTGTAGACTCTTAGTCTAACTCATTTCAGTTAACTGGATTAAGGGATGCTGCATCAGCCTGTGGATTCCTTAGGACCCTCACATTCCCCTCCTCTCCCTTTGTTGCTGCTGGCCCTTTCCTGACCTTTCTATTTGGTAGCATCAGTGTCAGTGGGTGTGATATTTGTTGGCCCCTCCTACAATAAACTTGGTTGCCAAGAAAGTTGAAGCCATTGCCGGGCGCAGTGGCTCACACCTGTAATTCCAGCACTTTGGGAGGCCAAGGCAGGCAGATCACAAGGTCAGGAGTTCGAGACCAGCCTGACCAACACGGCAAAACCCTGTCTCTACTAAAATTACAAAAATTAGGCAGGCATGGTGGCGCGCGCCTGTAATCCCAGCTACTCAGGAGGCTGAGGTAGGAGAATCATTTGAACCCAAGAGGCACAGGTTGCAGTGAGCTGAGATCACACCACTGCACTCCAGCCCGGGCAACAGAGCGAGATGCCGTCTCACAAAAAAAAGGAAAGAAAAGAAAGTTGAAGCCATTGACTAGAACAAGGCTGTGAATTACCTTAATCTACGGTGTTCTCTCCATTTATTATCACAAATGATAAATTAAGATATTGACGTGCGTTTGTTGATGCACTGGTAACAACACATTTGATTTCAATGTACTGAGGCTAACTAAATGCATACATCTTAAGTTTATATCAATTAGCCACACAATTTATCTTAAAACCATTATTATGACTAAAAAAACAACTTTGTTTACAAAAAGTTTAACAATAATTTTTTGAACTATTCATCAAAGAGATTTATACTCTTCTAACTCCAAGCCCTGCTGATAATGCCTGTCAACAAGATTCAGTGGAAAATGAAGCTTATTATTTTAAACTTTTGGACCAATTACTTCAGCAGCTAAAAAGGTTACTGGCATTGTTTGTCCAAGTTCACCTGCATGGAACTTACTTATTCCAAGAATGTGACTGTCAACAGGTTAAATGACTTCAGATAACACACCGTGTGCAACAGGGTGGGAAATCCCTAAGCTAACAAGCTAAGGAGAGGGTGTACATCCATACACTGGAGCCCGGAACCTAAGCACGCTTTTTCCCTTCTCAGAACCTAAATGTACCACACCTATAGGAGAAGTTGATTTTGCTTTGATGACCCAGTGTTCCTTTTCTGACATGTGAGGGGTTGATTTTTGAATTGTTTACAGCCTTTTATGTTGCTGTACTATTTAGCACCTAACATAGTGCCTGCACGTAATGCGCGATCAGTAAACATTTATTGAACAAATCCTGGGGAAACTGACTTTGAAGAACAGCACGGTGATATACACTGTGACGAGAGTACATTCAAAAATACAGGTGTAGGCACAAAGGGAGAGTGTTGGATGCCTATGTCACAGCTTGATGTGGTGCTTGGAGGCACAGAAAGCCAGGCCCATCTTTTTTCCTCATGCTTAACCCCTCTAACCCAATGTAAATGAGAAAGGGTGGAGCTGCCGTTATGGGGATTGGTCCTGTTTTGTGCTTCTCTAGGGTTTGTGCCCTCCCTGTGACCCTTCTCGTCACACTCAAAAGAGAAACCACAGTCCTCCCTCTGTACCAAAGGCCCTGCTGGATTTGACCTCCCTGCTGCTCCACTTCTTAGTGCTCCCCACTGGATCACTCAATACCAGCCCCTGGCCTTCCAGCGGCACAGGGAGCATGGCAGGCACTGTCCTTCTTCAGGGGCCTTGGACTTGCTGTTCCTTCAACCTGGAATGCTTTTCCTCCAAGAAACCATTTGACTTTTTCCCTTAACTCCTCCAGGTCTGTAAACAAATTCGGCTTCCAGAGGGGGCCTTTCCTAGCTACCCCTTTAAAATTTCAGCCTCCCCTAATACTACTTATCTTCCTTCCCGTTGTTATTTTCTCATTAACACTTAATTCATGACGTGGTGTGTGTGTGTGTGTGTGTGTGTGTGTGTGTGTGTGTGTGTGTGTGTTTTGAGACAGGGCCTCGCACTGTCACCCAGGCTGGAGTGCAGTGATAGGATCTTGGGTCACTGCAACCTCTGCCTCCCAGGTTCAAACGATTCTCCTGCCTCAGTGTCTCGAGTAGCTAGGACTACAGTCGAGTAGCTGGGACTGCAGGCGCACGCTACCACACCCAGCTAATTTTTGTATCTTTAGTAAAGACAAGGTTTCACCATGTTGGCCAGGCTGGTCTCGAACTTCTGACCTCAAGTGATCCACCCACTTCAGCCTCCCAAAGTGCAGGGATTACAGGCGTGAGCCACCGTGCCTGGCCATGAACTCTATTTTTTACTTACGTGTCTTGCTTATTGTCTGTCCTCTACTGGAATGTCAGCCCCATGAGTGCAGGGATTTGTGTCTGTCTTGTTTACTGCTGTATCCCCAATGCCCAGAACAGTGTGGGGCACATAGCAGTGCCCACTATTTATTGCATGGATAAATTAATTATCATCATAATTGCAACCAGTTGTTGAGGGCTTCTTGTGTTCCAGTAACTTTATTGCATCAAACTAATTGTCACAACAACACAATAAGGTTTATAATTGTCTTTTTATAGAAATGAGAATACTAAGACTCAGAAGAAGAAAATGACTTGCTCCACATTGCACAGTCAGTAAAACAATAGAGCTGGGATTAGAATTGAAGACTCTAACCTCAAAGCCCACAATCTCCAGCCTGCTGCCTCTGAGAATCTCCCAGATATTTGTCCCTAAAGCAACACTTCACTTGTCCTGCCTAATCCTTCAAGTGCCCGAGAAACCTGACACTCAACACTGCTGTGTTCTGATCCTTCTCTTTCAGGGATCCTAAAGTCTCTGAACCTATTATAGTGGTTTACAGGCTCAACAGCATTCACAGCTTACACATGAGAAAAAGAGCTGGCACGCACTGCCAGTGGAGCAGGGAGCTGACCCTGCTACGTAAAACTGAACATGGAATGATTCATTTACATACAATTCCACTTGGAGTTTTAATTAACATTAAACTCATCCAGTAGAAGTCTACCACAGCTGAATTTCACCAGCATTTTATGTTTAAATTCTTGAATGATTTATTTGCCTTTCCCGGCTACTTTCGTTCCTGGATAAAGATAAAGGCAGCGGTATGGGAGGGAGGGGCACTTCAGTCACTCACAGTTGATGCAACATAACCTACAAATCATTTGCTGTTTGTGAAGTTGGTAGTTTGAGGAAAAATATGCTCTCTATAAGTGCGATAATTGTATGGAAGCAATGAGCAAAATATAAAAAGATAAAAAGGCAAGTGGATAACAAAAGACATCAAGAATCTCTCAAAGCTATTTGGGCATTATTTTCTATTCTCTGGAAATTGTCATTACTCACAACCCAGTGGGCATTCTTGGTTTTGAATAGAACACAAAGTGAGGGCAATGAAATAAAGTCAAATAAATAAAAGTTCCTCCCAGGATCCTTCTCTGGTTCTCAGGTTCTATGAAATGAATCAGCATTGTTTTGGAACCCAGAACTAAATGCTGAACTTTAAAACAGAGAAACATTTCCATGGGTTGCAATGAGTGCCACAGGGTACGGAAGTGATTCCTCCTGTTCTTCCCACCTTCCTCTCATCTTATCCTAAATCATTACATTTACACTGTTGAACATTCCTTTTTGGGGTCATAAATGGGGTGTATTGTAGTAGAAGAAAGTAAACTGGGTTAGGAGTCAGGAATCCTGTGCTCTAATCCCAACTGTGGCCCTTTTATCTGTAGGACCCTGGATGGGTCTCTCATCTATAAAATACAGATAATGTTGTTTGCTCTGCGTTACAATGAGACGACCCTGACAAGTGAAAATGTGTGTTTCTCACACTTAAGATGACCATCAGGGAAAATTCCATAGTTTTATTTAAATTAAAATACATCTGCAACACTTAGTATTATTTAGAAATTACAGAATGACTTTCTTTTGTTATTTTTTAGATAGGAGGTATGCTGTTCTTTTCCAAGTTTTATAACCTGGCTGGGAAGCATAAGAAAAGAGGTGAGACAGTGGTGAGGTGTATAAAGACAGGCAGCTCTGGAGTCAGACCAGCATGGGTATAAATCCCACTTCCAACCCTAAATGATGTTGGGCAAAATTTGCATCTTCTTGGAGCATCCATCTCCTTCAACTAAATATCGGAACAATAAGACTAACCACACAGGGTTGGTGTGAGGATTGCATGAACAAACACGGAAAGTCCCTTACAAAGAGCAAAGACTCCATAGAGGTTTGTTTTGTGAATTGCAAGGTTTTGTGGCTTTATTTTAAAGGTTTAATATTTTTCTACTGTTTCTACCACAAGAATACATGTGTTAGCAACAGCATGCATGAGACCAAGAGGAAGAAATTTGCCAAGGGGAGGAGATAGGTTATTTTCTTCAAGTCAAAGAACCAGAGTTAACTTGATTTATTAATGAAATAGGAGACAGTCTCTCCATTGGAGGGAAGTTTCCATTTCAGAGAGAGGTCCCAGAGCAGGAAGTTACCCAGTGACACCCTGTGGACCATCCAAATGATCTGCTGCCCCGGAAAATCAAGAAACACCCACAGTTCTTGATTTACAGCTCCCTGGGAGGAAGGAGCTGACCACAAGTGTAGGATAAACATCAAGCTTCAATGAAGCATCGTCAGCCACTCAACTCTGCTCAGTGCCTTAAGAAAAGTTCACAGACCCCCATCTCCCCCAAGGTGGCTGATTCTGAAAAAACAAGTTTGGGGGTAATTAAAAAGTTGAGTAGTCAATATTCATGTCCATTGTGTGTTTATACCCTGCCTCCTCTTACAAAAGATCTGAGGCAACTCCTTAAAAATACAAAAAAATAAAGAAAATAGTTGAGGGAATCTGACAAAAAAGGAAAAAAGTAATAAAATAAAAGCCAAGGACAAGATTAATTCCAAGAAATGCATTCCACACACGGTGATTCTCATTCTCTATCTAGGTATTTATTATCCAGGTCTCCACAGTTACAGGGTTTCAGAGGGAGGCAAAGTCTTCCTAACTCAGAAATATTCACTAGTGAAGAGACCAGCTATAAAACAAGGCCCCACTCTAACAGCTTCTGCAGTTTAGCACCAGCTCCAATCTCCTGCTGTTCCATCAACGACTGTGCAGTCTAGCTGGCTGTGGGATTGCAAACAACCAATACAACTAGCAAATAGAATGTAAATCCATTGCATAGTTAACTAGAATATCTCTCAAAAGAGTCAACATATAAAGAATAAGCCGGCCAGGTGCAGTGGCTCACGCCTGTAATCCTAGCACTTTGGGAGGCTGAGGTGGGCAAATCACTTGAGGCCAGAAGTTCAACACCAGCCTGGCCAACATGGTGAAACCCTATCTTTACTAAAAATACAAAAAAAAAAAAAAAAAAAAAAAAGCCAGGAAGCTGAGGCAGGAGGATGGCTTGAACCTGGGAGCTAGAGGCTGCAGTGAGTCGAGATTGTGCCACTGTACTCCAGCCTGGGCCACAGAGTGAGACTATGTGTCCAAAAAAAAAAAAAAGAATAAGCCATTGAGCTATCTTAAAATTTTTTGAGGAAGCTAGGACCCAAAAAGTCAACAAGGTTAATTTTTCATGCTGAGAATTAGCACGTAGTTGCAATGTGATGTGTTTTAAAAGTAAAATTAAGTAAACTTATTTTCATACTCATTTGTTTTGTTTTTCAACTCTGCATAATCTAACATCATATTTTGCTCCCTGTTTTACAGTGGATTCCCTTAGACAGACTTTTTCTGGTACCAACTGTTTGCAGATAATAAGGGTTACCTGGAACGTACTATAGTGCAAATTTGACTTTAAGCTTCTTGATGGCAAAAGCAAACTGGAAACATGCTTTCTTAGAAAAGTCATGGGTGCATAGTACAAAAACAGGAAGTCATTGTAGAACAGCGAGGATAATGGTATTGAAATTCATGATTAGAGAAGACTTAGGGCACTAGCGGCTAGTAAGAAGTCTAAGAAGGTAGATACCAGTCTTTCTAAATTGCTTGGTGTTTGGTTGAACACTGTCGCACGCTAAATGACTAACAAACACAGTGGTGGTCATTAATTCTGTTCAACAAGTATTCCTGGCTCTCTACCTTGGCTGCAGAGGAAATGCTCTTTTTCACTGAGTTCTAGGCTGGGACCCTTGCAGCTGGGTAGAGTCATGAAACAATTTCTTGTCAGTATATTTTGAGCAGAAAAAACATGTCATCTCCAGGCAGAGATCCTTTAGATCCTTTCCCTCTGGCATGGTGACTGATAATGTTTGAGATGATGACTGCTCTGTCAGCTAGGGTCACTGGGAAACTAAAATGAGCTGCTGCCCTGCAGACACACCACGGACATGTAGAATGAGCAAGAAATAAACCTGTGGTTTAAGCCATGAGATTTGGGGTTGTTTGTTACTGTAGCCTAACTTGGTCTCTTCTGACTGATACAAATATTGTGTTACCAGTGATAAGATGAAACAAACAAATAAAAAATAAATTAGTCCTGTGAAATCCATGTGCAACTTTTGGGTAAGCCACACTCTCGTATACCTCCAGGACTTTCCAGGTGCAGCTTCCTCCTCTACCACCCTCAGCCTTACAACCCCCAAACTCACCTTTAAGACTCAGTTCAGTGATCACCTTCCCTAGGAGCCATCCTGAAGCCCCTGAGACTGGTAGCATGCCTCTCCTATGCTTTTCCATAAACTCTATCATAGCACTATCCCACGGAAAGGTACTTATCTGGTTTACTTTGACTGTGCCCCCGACTAGTCTGTTATCTCCCTGAAGGACCAGACAGAATGAAAGTGATCAGTGGGGAAATACCATGGTCCCAAGGATTCAGTGTTTTGAAGAGAAGTTGCTCACCCCACCCCACTATTCCCTGGCTGGATGAGAACAGAATGTCTGCCATTTCTGGAGTGTTCAAGATCTGTTTGATGTCTCTTAGGCCTGGGCCTGTCTGGTGGAGCTGTTTGGCAGAGTGGTCTATTCCTTTCCACCAAGGCCTGCACTGTAAGGAGCAAGGCACAGCTCCGCACCAGAAGGTCTAGGGCCAGACTTCAGGCCTCAGCTTTACCACTGTATTAGTTTCCTCTGGTTGCTGTAACAAATCACTGCAAACTTAGTGGCTTAAAGCAACACAAATTTAGTATTTTACAGTTCTGGAGGTCAGAAGTGCAAAATGGGACATACTATGCTAAAACCAAGGTGTCAGCCAGCTCTGTTCTTTTCTGGAGATTCCAGGGGAGAATTGGTTTCCTTTCCTTTTCTAGCTTCCAGAGCCTTCCACAGACCTGGCTTATGGCTTCTTTCATCTTCAAAGCCAGCAATGGCCATCAAGTCTCTCTCACTCTGCGCCATTTTAACACTGACTCTCCTGCTTCTTTCATTTATGAAGATCTTTGTGACTATATTTGGCCCGATAAGATAATCCAGGAGAATCTCCCAAATCTAGAGGTCAGCTGATTAACAACCTTAATTCCATCTGTAACCTTTATTTCCCATGGCACGTAACACAACGTAGTCACAGCGACTAGGATGTGGACGTCTCTGTGGATTATTCTATCTACCATAATCACTTACTAGCTGTGTGATCTTAAGCAAGTTAATTCTTTCCTCTAAGCCTCAGTTTATTTTCCTGAGAAACAGGGAAGGTGAGGATAATGGCACCTACTGCTGGGGACTGTTCAGAGAATGAAAGTAGATTATGGTGATGAATGTAAAGCTTAGCATAATACCCAACAGTCAGGGATCAATAAATGCTGTTGGCCTTTATCACCATCGTCGTCCTCCTCCTCATCACGATTGTTTGTAGGGGGAGGTAGGAAACGAAATCACACATCCTCAAAAGAAGTAACATCTCCTCTTTATGCAAAGAGAATAAGCACCATCATAGAGGCCTCCTGTCCTTATTCCCAGTCCTTCCTCTGCTCCATCCCGTTTTAGGACACTGAAGGAGGAGCAGGTTCAGCAAACAGGATTGACAGACAAGAGGCTGCTGCACTCCAAATTGAGTCTTTTGTTTTCCTGGTGTTTGAACTCTCCTAAATTGGGCACTGGTCTCTCAGATCTTAGAAAGAGGCATGAGAAACAGTTCCAGCCCCAAACCAGTTTCTCAAAGTCTCTTGATATGTGCGGAGGGGCCATGAGAATGCCTATTCTGTGACAAGGGCAAAACTCTCCATTTCCTGGTTGGGGTGTGTGTGTGTGTGTGTGTGTGTGTGTGTGTGTGTGTGTGTGTGTCTGTGCCCACATGTGTGAATCCTGGCCTTCTCAGAAAGTGCAGTGCGACTTTTTTCCCTCTCATGAATACCCCAAGCCCCTGCCACTATAGTGCGCCTCAGCCCAGTGAACTCTACTCAACTTCAAAGGGGGGATGAACCAGGGCCATTCAGAGAGCAAGAGGCCAAGGCTAGCTGGCCCCCAGCCATGCCTCAATCCCCTTTTTCTGCTGCATTCAGATCAAAGCCTAAGGCATTCATCTATATTTTATTTAATTTTAAAAATTTTCTTTAAATGTAAAGGAATTTATGTATATTTTACCTAATTCCTTAAATAATTTCAGCCATCTTAGCACGTTTATTCCATGTTCTTAAGAAAGACCCTTTGAATTGCTCCAGTTTGTTTATGTTTAAGTCATAATCTTTTCATCCCTTAGAGTGAAATTCTGCTGTATTTATTCACGGAAACATAATATGTATATGCAATATGCATATCTGTGTAGAACATCTATTATAACATACATATAGGGGATGAATATGTAAAACGTTTTACAAATAAGGAAAAGAGAACTTCTTTTAAGTAACTAACATCAGTAGAGAGACTGAGTCTTTAGAAAGTAAATAAATAAACAAATTGCATATGCATTTCATGCATTTTATAAGTATATAAGGTAAGCCCACTTTTTATTGCCAATTCAAATAGGAATAGGACTCACAGGACAATAGTTAAATATACACATAGGCACACATATGCCCTATCTCATTTTAGCTAACAATTTTCAACTCTTTCTTCATCAGATTCATATCAAAGTTATTAACATACTAAAATAGTTAGGCTTTAGTTTTCTCTTCTGTTTTTTTCCCTACTCCTGGTCTGGGAGAAATTCTAGTGGTTAGAAACTAAATCAGTGCCAGCAAGAAGAAAAAAAACAAATCTCTTCATATTTTAAATAGTTGACCATGTACTCCTGATGAAATGTTTTAACTATGAGATTTCTAGCACTTAGTAAATAATCCACAATGTGACTGACTAGATAGTTCCACTGTTCTAAGTTAAGTTTCATGAGTGCCCAATGGTTCGATCTTAGGCCAGATATTCTTCTGCTTCCAAAGAAAAAAAATCTACTTGATCATTATGAGATTGATTTTGACCTCATGAATTACTTGTTTCCTGAAGTTTTCCAAAGCTTCCCCTATGTGTTTAGACTTATGATATTGAGAGTGTTTATGATTTTGTAGTACTGACTTTAATATTAGAACTTGGCTTGCAACAAGCAGGACTAAAATAGGACAAGAGTGGCAATTATTGCTACTATCTCAGAGGGACTGTCTTGTTTGTCTCAGCAAAACAATTCTCAGGGGTGGCTGAGCTAGAAGGAAACAGCGTAATAAAACTCATGCAGGAGGTATGGAAGGCCTCCTGTTGACGATAACAATAGTATTCTATTAGTTATCACAGTGAGCTACCAATATTTTCCATCTCCATAAGATTTCAGAGGCCAGGCCGGGCGCTGTGGCTCACGCCTGTAATCCCAACATTTTGGGAGGCTGAGGTGGGTGGATCACCTGAGGTCAGGAGCTCAAGACCAGCTGGGCCAACATGGCGAAACCCTGTCTCTGCTAAAAATACAAAAATTAGCCAGGCATGGTGACGCACCCCTGTAATACCAGCTACTCAGAAGGCTGAGGCAGGAGAATGGCTTGAAGACGGAGGTTGCAGTGAGCTGAGATCGCGCCACTGCACTCCGGCCTGGGTGAAAGAGCGAAACTCCATCTCAGAGGCCAGAAAGATACCTGAACAGTAACTGGCAAAAGGATTTCTTCACTTACAAGCTCCACACAATTTGTTTACTTGTCTTATATTAGAGGCCATATATTGGTTAAGTTTTGTAACCAGACTGCCTGGGTTCAAATCCAGCTCCCATGCTTAGAAGTTAGCGACCCTCAACACATTATTTAACCTCTCTGTGCCTGTTTCCCTTCCTGTGAGACAAAGTTAATAATACCTATTTCATAGGATTGCTGTGAGGATAAAGTTACTGTATGTAAAACATTTAGAAAAATGATATTTAATAAATGCCCAATAAATGTTAGTTACTTTCAGTATCTTATATTCTCTTCCATAAATTAGGAATACTAATGCCTCGCTTATATACCTCACAGTGTTAAAGAGTAAGATTAGAAACATTTTATAAAACACCTTGAGAAGCATAACATGGCACACTAAGTAAACAATCAGAGTGACTCTATGCTAATCTGGAAGCTGGCTTGATAATTTCAACCATCCCTAGAGGAAGGCTTCTGATCAAAAGCCAGACCCTGGACGTGATAGAAGCTGGAAATAAAATAGCAGAAGTAACATTAACATAAAGGTGAAGGAAGGAAAACAAGGGGAAGAAAAGAGAACTAACATCTCTGGTTGTGCCTACTATCTGTTAGGAGTTTGACACACATATGTTATTTAATTGTCACCAACACTTATGAGGTAGATATTTTGTAGATAAGAAACTAAGACTCAGCAAGATTAAGTTTCCCAAAGTTATGAAGTTATAAATAGCAGAGCTAAGATTTAAATCCAGATCTGTCCAAAGACAAAGCTTATCACCCATTCTTCCATCTAATTCTAAAACAGGCAGCTCCCTACTACTTAAGAAACATAATGCCATATACTGTATTAGTGAAACTGAACAATGACGGTCAATATGATGACAGTGATCAAGGAAAGGTTGCATACTGATCAGAACAACCCTCCACTGTACTAGTGGGTAATAGGTCCTGGGGGAACTCATTAAATGGAGATTATTATAACAGAATCTGGGACTCTGACCATCAAAAGCCAGCTCCACCACATTTGGGAGCATCTGCAGATATGACCAAATGAGTAGATAATGGTGTCCCCAAAAGAACAAATACATGTTGCATGAATGAATGAATTAATTAAGGAAAAGCACAATAGGCCCTTAATACTTAAAGATTTTTTAAGTCCTTCACCAATACTCAAATTCCAGAACATTTTTTTCTAACCACACCCAGTTGGAACATCTTGCTATCAGATTCCCACCTGCCATGCTTCCTTGTTGTAGTCATCTGCAAACCCTCAGGTCACTCCTGACTTGGTGAAGATTTCCCCCCAGCTCACTGTCAGACCTCTCACCAACATGATTCTTGCCACCATTCTCAGTGACACCCACATCCTCACAGATGTTCTTCCAGTACCTGGGCCTCTGTCTTCCTTGACTCCTCCTCCAAGCCATCTTGGCTACTCAACTTCCATGGTCAGACTCTAGCTTTTGTCATTGCCAATGTGGATATCTTCCCTACTCTCAATTTTTTTTTTTTTTTTTTTTTTTTTTTTGTGAGACGGAGTCTTGCTCTGTCGCCCAGGCTGGAGTGCAGTGGCCAGATCTCAGCTCACTGCAAGCTCCGCCTCTCGGGTTCACGCCATTCTCCTGCCTCAGCCTCCCGAGTAGCTGGGACTACAGGCGCCCGCCACCTCGCCCGGCTAGTTTTTTGTATTTTTTAGTGGAGACGGAGTTTCACCGTGTTAGCCAGGATGGTCTCGATCTCCTGACCTCGTGATCCACCCGTCTCGGCCTCCCAAAGTGCTGGGATTACAGGCTTGAGCCACAGCGCCCGGCCCCTACTCTCAATTTTAAGCATCTCACTCTCTGATCACCTCCTCCTTTTTTTTTTTTTTTCCAACAGCTTTATTGAGGTGTAATTTACATACCATAAAGTTTACCCTTTTAAAATGTACAATACAGGCTGGGCGCAGTGGCTCACTCCTGTAATCCCAGTGCTTTGGGAGGCTGAGGCGGGCAGATCACCTGAGGTCAGGAGTTCGAGACCAGCCTGGCCAACATGGTGAAACCCTGTCTCTACTAAAAATATGAAAATTAGCTGGGAGTGGTGGCGCATGCCTGTAATCCCAGCTACTCAGGAGGCTAAGGCAGGAGAATTGCTTGAATCTGGGAGGCAGAGGTTGCAGTGAGCAGAGATCATGCCACTGTACTCCAGCCTGGGCAACAGAGGGAGACTCCTTCTCAAAAATAAAATAAGATAAAATGTACAATTCAATGGCTTTTAGGATATTCACAGAGTTGTAGAACCATCACCATAATCACCTTTAGAATACTCAATTTATCATGCCCTAAAAAAACACTGCTGACTTGGGGTGTAGCAAGATGGCAGGATAGAAGGCTCCACCCGTCATCCCTCAATGCCCACTGCAAGGGCACCAATTTAACAACTACCTGCACCAAAAAGCACCTTCATAAGCACCAAAAATCTTAAAGAGATCTCTCTCACATTATATATTGAACCCATCAGCAAAGCCTAAATTGCTCTACCTTTTCTAATGACTTCTCATGACCTACACTGCTACTGACCTACTCTGACCTCCTGCCTGGGTTATTTAGTGAGATTCTAACTGGTGTCCCTGCTTCTGCCTATGTGCCCCTCTCCTCCTCATTCCACATCCTTGCCCTATAGCATATTCTCAACATAGGAGTCAGGAGAATCATTTCAAAACATGTAACTTATCAGCTTAGAACCACTAGCAGCTCCCCAACCGACTTCGAGTAAAAGCTCAAGTACTTTTACTGGCCTTCAAGGCCCTAGGCAATCATACACTCTACCCCTCTGGATCTCCTAGACCTCTTCTCCTGCCATACTTCCTCGGGATTGGTCTCCTTCGGCCACCCTGGCTTCCTTGACGTTTTCTGAAATGTCCACGTATACATCTACTGTGTGATCTTTGCACTTGATGAGCTCTTTCTTTGAAATACCTCCCTCTCAGTAGCTACATGGCTCACTCCCTTTTCTACTTCATGTTGCTTGCATTATTATTATTATTTTGAGATGGAGTCTCACTCTGTCACCCAGGCTGCAGTACAGTGGTGCGATCTTGGCTCACTGCAACCTCTGCCTCCCAGGTTCAAGCGATTCTCCTGCCTCAGCCTCCCAAGTAGCTGGGATTACAGGCTCCTGCCACCACACCTGGGTAATTTTTGCATTTTTAGTAGAGCTGGGGTTTCACCATGTTTGTCAGGCTGGTCTCAAACTCCTGACCTCGGGTGATCGCCCACCTCAGCCTCCCAGAGTGCTGGGATTAAGGCGTGAGCCATCACGCTCAGCCTTGCCTGCATTATTTATAAGTTCAGCAAAGGCTGTTTCTGTCAGATACACAGAAGATCAGAGAAAATTCCTGGGGTTGGATAGGAATGAGGTTGAAATAAGAGAGAGAAGGGAAAAGAAAAACGACATTTAAACTTTGAGGGTCTCCTAAGGCCAGGGGCTACTTCCTTTATAATTTGCTTTAATTCTTACAACCTTTGGGATGATGATTATTATATTTATTTTACAGATGAGACAATGGGGGCATGGAGGGATTAAAGTTACGATCTTGTATAAACCTCTAGTGTTAGCTGTCTAACTAAAAAAATCCTACCCTTAAAACCTAACCTTGGTCCACTACGTCACAGATTTCCAGCCTCCTATTTAGTTAAGATTATGCTGGGAATGAATGCCTATTACAAAATTCAAATACTTGCAAAGAAAAAAAAATCAATACAGCTTAGTTTTATAAGTTCTTGTCCTTGACACCACCTTAAAATGAAACCTCTATATGCTCAACTGAGGGTTAGATTCCAGACATTCCTGGCAATCTCTCAACCCATCATCCGAGACTATTTTTGCATGATAAAAATTCCATCAAGTGTCCCTGCACATGGATACTTGTCAGCAAATTTACTCCTTCCAGTTTTGCATCTCAGGAGGCATAAACAGAAGGTCCTGCCAGTGAAGGAAAAGAAAGGAAAGTAATTTGTCAATGGCTTTATTCAACAGTGCCATTTGCCCAAATTCCATACTGGGTGGCCCAAATATTTTGAAATCCATGCTTCATAGATCTTGTAAGATGAGTTGTAACCCTGGGTCTCGCTCAGATGCCTGAGAAAACTCGGGGTCTGGATCCCCCTCCCACTGTGTTGCTGTAACCCCCGCCCCCCACATCCATTGTCTTTCAATTATCAGCTCTGCATTTCTTCCTCCGTCTCTGGCTTATTCTTCTCGTTTGACCTCCTGACACACTTATTTGCTTTTCCCTGTCTGGAATTCTTGCCCAAACTAACTTCAATCACTCAAAACTGTGCTGTAGGAGAGAGATGGGTGTGGGGATGCAGTGACAACCAAGTCATTCCAATAAAATGGTTGTGGCATGCCTCCCAGCCAGCCTCCTTGCTTATTTTACGATGACGGGCCATTCATCAAATGACCACGAACCGTCAGCGAGGGGCTGATTTCTATTGCGGGCTGGTTTTCTATAAACATGAAATCACTTCAGTAAAATAGCTATTTTAAAATGTTTTGGCACATCTGGTTTCTACTTCCTACAGTGGAAATTTGGGATGAAATGTTGGTCAGGATATTATGCAGCAGCCCCTCAAGTATTATTATTGTCATCAGGATCACCATAACTTCCAGTTGGGATTGTTCCCCAGGTGCTAATCAGTCTGAAGTTAATACATTTTATCCAAATAATCCTAAGAGAGTATTGCTCCCATTTTCAAAGAAGCAATGGAAAGCATTTGTCCCAAGTTAAATATCAAATATGGTGGAAGAATCAGAATTCAGGCTCAGGTTAACTTTAAAGTCCATTAGGCACAGCCTTCCCAATGGCTAAAAACATCCAGTGGGAATGGTAATTTTTTTCATCAGTACCATTATAAAAAACTGGTATTTTCAGTACTTATTGTATGCTAGGCGTAGAGGATACAAAACATGTAGTTAATGGAGTCTACTCTCTTATAGTCTAGTTGAAAATGAAAGGCCTACAAAAAAGATAAATGGCAATGCAAGGTAGTAGATTTCAAGTATTAAACAGGAATTAGAAACTCGAAGTGCTATGTGTGTTCAGACCGGAGAGTAACCACTGAGGCCAGGCAGGAATAGGATGATCTTTCGGAAGGAAGGGGTATTGAGCTGGACCTGGGAAGCTCTTAGTCCATTTGCTACAAGGGCCTTTTAATTATCATACAAAAATGGATCTGGGAGGAGTAAATCTTTTCCATGGTCCTTAAGGAGGAAGTCAAAAAGAAGACAGCAGAGCGTGTGTCATGTTAAGCGCCAATTTCTCCTTTTAGAAGTCAGTTGACTAGGGAGACTGAGAGTGTAGCCTGCAGGGGTTAGCCTTCTGGGAAAGGTGCAGGAATAGATTTGTGGATAGGTAGGCCTAGGACAACAGGTAGAGTACCCCTCAGAGATTGCATTTCTCTTGTGACCATGATGAGAAACTGTGGGCTAAGGATGTTGATTACCCTGAAGGACTGGATGACCTGAAGTGCTTGCCCTTATGTGTCCCATGTTAACCAGGACACCACTCTTCTGGTAACTTATTATTTCTTCACATAAGTCTAAATTCAATTCAATCCGACTACATTTTTTTGTATGTTTCAATGGTCAATGACAACAATAAACATATATCGAGCCACTGCTTTGCATCAGATGTTGTGCTAGGTCCTGGAGATACAGAGCTCAAAAAGTGGGAGTCCCTGTATGTCAAGAAATTCTTTGTCAAGGGACATAAACAACTAAACAGGCAATTTATCTGCCACATAGTAGCACTGTGACCATGGTAAGCACATATATTTGGACTTGGGGGCTTCAGTGAAGGTCCTATCTACCCCCAATAGCTTAGAAATGCAGAAAATGAGGTTGTTTTATGAGAGTTTCATCTTTAAAATCAATGCACAATGGATCCGAATGGAAACATACAAAGACAAAGAGAAAATATGGAATAATCCATAAGGCTCCACTCAGCCCTGAAATCTTGGGGCTATGTGCTTTACACACACACCAGGAGGCTACCTCATGGCACGCCTACTGCATACCAGGCACTGGGCCAGGTCTTTTCATGCATAATCTCTTTATTGGACCCCTGAGTCTCTGAATTTCATGCCATAGACTCTTGAACCCTATAAATAATAATTTTACAGGTGTAGAATGATGCATCAAGATTGTCTTTGTCCTACACAGGGTCATAGAGCTAAAAATTTGCAAAGCAGTTATTGGAAACCCAGTTTTCAGATTCCCATTTCTGTGCTCTCAGATACTACTCCAGACATGGGAGTGTGTTCTGCAGTTACAAAAACAAAACTCAGCTTGAGTGAGACTTCCTTAATTTCTATTTCGTTAATAGCTTCCCAGCATACTCCTTTTAAAAAATTAAGTGTATGTAATATTTGGTTATTATTTTTTACATCCAAACAGCTGATTTGGTTTAGGAGAGAAGGTAGCATTTTACATGCTTATTACTTTGTTATTTAAATATGAAACATTTTCATAGTGTGTTGCTTTCAAACATCCTGCACCCACTGTAGGTTCATTCTCTGCTTTGCCACATGAGTGTTCTCTAAGGTCATGTCTAATAAGCCCAGAGATTCTTCACCTCTGTCCTCTTCCCACTGTTGCCAAGATGCTGAGCTACTGGAGCAGCTGATCCCTTGGCAGAAAAAGGGAACATTTTGGAAACAGGTTTTCCAGGTATGAGAGCAACGGTTCTTGATTCTAGTGACATCTGCCATTGAGTTTCTCTGGGAAATCACTGATCTTCCTTTAGGTTTTTAAATGTCTTTTCAATTTCCTTTTACAGATGATCTTGCCACCTCTGACCCTAATATACGTGTCCCCAGAGCAGGCACAGAATAGGGAACTGTGCCCAGGGTCCCCAGAGGTAAAACAAAATAAAACGATAGCTCATCAAGACCCAGCTATATGAGGACAAATAATAATCTGGGCCCTGATTCCCCCTTATTAATGGTTTCGCATTCTGTAGTTTTAATTATCCTCAGTCAACCATGGTCCAAAAATATTCTACGGAAAATTCCAGAAATAAACAATTCATCAGTTTTAAATTGTGCACTATTCTGAGTAGAATTATGAAGTCTTGCACTGTCCAACTCCACTGGGCCCAGGGAAGCGAATCCTCCCTTTGTCCAGTGTATCCACACTATAGATGCCACCTGTCCATTAGTCAGCAGCTGTCACAGTTATCGGATTGACTGTTGCAGTATCACAGTGCTTGTGTTCAAGTACCCCTTATTTCACTTAATAATGGTTCTAAAGTACAGGAGTAGTGATGCTGGCAATCACCAGAGCATTGGTGATGCTCTCAGATACACCAGAGAGAAACCATACATAAAGTTTGGCTAAGTGAAAAAGTGGAAGTTCTTGATTTTAGAAAAAAAAAATGTATGCTAAGGTTGCTAAAATCTACAGTAAGAATAAATCTATCCATGAAATTGGGAAGAGAGAAAAACAAATTCATGCTAGTTTTGCTATCACACCTCAAACTGCAAAAGTTATGGCCACAGTGTGTGATAAGTGCTCAGTTAAGATGGAAAAGGCATTAAGTTTGTGGGTGAAAGACACGAACAGAAATGTGTTCCACTTGATGACAATTGGATTCGGTACTGTCCATGGTTTCTGGCATCCAATGGGAGTCTTGGAATGTCTCCCCTGTGGATCAGGGGTACTATTGTATATTGGAAACAAATTGTAACAGCTCTCAAATTTGAGGAAATCATTTTATTTTCAGTGGAATAGGGAACTGAAGCATTCATACTTTTCTAGCTACTTACTGTGAAAGAAGGATGCCTTAAAGAGCAAGTTGGCAGGCAAAGCTAGAATGTGTTCCAATGGCCATCATTATATTAAATCTAGGATGGCCTGACTTTCCTGGAGAGGAATTACTTGTTGGATGGCCTTGCTCATGACTTTCAGGATTCTCTTTGTGCGGTAGTTTGGAAGTAATTATCTTTCAGACATTTTCCAAATGCTGGCTAAAGTGAATGGTTGGCTGAGGACTGTATAGACTAGACATGCTGTCATTTGGTAATCACTTACTAAGTGTTGTACTGAACACCTTGCAGAGATCTATAGTTAATCCTTATAGCAACCCCATGATAAAAATACAATTATGACTGACAGATGAAGAAACTGAGATGATGACGATGTTTCTAGTCTTTTTCACATCACAGCAAGTACCTCCTCAAGAACTGAGAGGACCAGTCTCTCAGCACATCTGTAAACCCTTCATGGTGCACTGGATGGAAAGCTCTGGTTTGGATAGGGTTAATTACCTTGCCAGGATTAAGATAGTGACCAGTGTGAGGCTTAAACCCAAGGCTGTGCCTACAAAGACTGTGCTCTTTATACTGAGGGGTACCATCAATTTATGTAGTGGAAAATTCTCACACACAGCTCGCAGGATGAACTATATTTGTTTTTATTTGAAGAGTGACTATGGCTGAGTCGCTTTGTGATGCTGGTGTTGTGACACAGGACAAATGCTCATGTTACTGGATTATCCTATTGGATTGTATTTTCAATGTTCAGTGCTTTTAGGGTCACCATTTGACTAATGTATTAATATAAATCCTATAATCTTATTGGTTATACGGTAAGAAGGTTCTGCTATATGTACACTGAGTGGAAGGGTTTTAAGGGTAGAAATCACAGAGCCAAGCAAACAGCACAGCTATTATTATTACACTAGGAAGATAGAGAGTTGCCATTTTAGGCTAATGTAATGTACCTAGGACAATCTGGGAAAACAAGTACATTCCTTGGCAACTTTTTCTTTTTATACATCTGAGTCCACTGAGAAGCTAGTTAGGAGGATATTCCTCCAAACACCCACTCCTCAGCACCCAGCCTCCCGTGTGTCGTGGTCCCCAGCCACCCACAGGATGGAGGCACAGCCTTCTCTTCTGAGTGCTACTCATCAATCTGGTCCTCTCTGCAAAACGTTCCATTTACGGAAGCTTGTACAAGCATGGGAATTAAAGATCTCATGTGATCTGTCCATTTACCTGGAGACAAAACCTTTCCCTGGGGTTTCTTCCTCCAAGTTATACTTTTCATCTTATGAGTGTTTATTGCTTCTTCACCTAGAAGCTTAGATCCAGTATCTGCTTAGAAGAGAGGAAAGGCAATGAAATAGACTAAAGACAGCAGACTGATACACATAGGAGTTTTAATCCTAAGGGAACTCCACCCCATTTCAATGGAATTACTCTCGGTTAAGCACTGAAGAAGATTAACAAGACCCTGGAGGATGAGAAATGAAGCTGTGGCTGTGACCTGGCCATCACAGCAGCTGATCAAGGCCTTGTTCTACAAGCTCTGAACTTGTAGGTACCACCTCACAAAGCAGATACCCCACAGAAAAAGCGAAATGAACGTGAAGTTCCAAAACCATGCCCTAAAAGTTTACAGCTGGGCTTTACCAATGTTTATCCAACATGTTGTTAATCTCTGTGTTATCACAGTAACCCATTGCCAAAACAGCAGAAGCAGTAGTCATTTATTCCTAAATGCTTTTCCATATGCTTCACAAGCAAAAGCTTTTCAGACAAGACCATTTCTTTTCAATGTTAAAAATGAGAATCTCTGAAGAAAAGTGAATATTAGATCTCCGCATATTACTGAACACCTCAAGAAAACTAGATCAGGAGCCCCAGCACAAATTGTGCCCAGTGTATTTCTACAAACAAAATTAATAACAAGCAAAGCTTGAACGTACCATACTATTCAATTTCTGTATTGCTAAAGCTGAGAAAATCACTCCAAATCACATGACTGGAGCTCAGACCTAGAATAAATCCTACTAAATAGTAGGATTTATGCCATAACTAAGAGATTCAAAAGAATGCAAAATTCAAGATGTCACAGATGCCCACCCATTAATGTCAAGATCATATGTAAGAACCACAGGAACCAAGATCATTCTTCAGGTGAAGATTTAAAGAATAGGGAGAGGAAGACCAGGCACAGTGGCCCATGCCTGTAATCCCAGCACTTTGGGAGGCCAAGGTGGGTGGATCACCTGAGGTCAGGAGTTCAAGACCAGCCTGACCAACATGGTGAAACCCCATCTCTACTAATAAATACAAAAATTAGCCAGGTGTGGTGGTGCATGCCTGTAATCCCAGCTACTGAGGAGACTGAGGCAGGAGAATTGCTTGAACCCGGGAGATGGAGGTTGCAGTGAGCCGAGATCGTGCCGTTGCACTCCAGCCCGGGCAACAAGAGTGAAACCCTGTCTCAAAAAAAAAAAAAAGGAAAAGAAAAAGAAAAAAAAGAAAAAGAAAAAGAAAAAAAAAGAAAAGAAAAGAAAAATAAAAAGGAGAGGAGAAAAGTCCTGTATTGACTATGAATTTACTCAAGGAAGACTGACTTTTGCTGGGCATGAGCAAGCCTATAGTCCCAAGCTACTTAGGAAGCTGTGGCAGGATGATTTGCTTGAGCCCAGGAGTTCAAGTACAATCTGGGCAACATAGCAAGACCCTGTCTCTAAAAAATAAAAATGAAGAAGAAGAAGGAGGAGGAGGAGGAGGAGGAAGAAGAGGAGGAGGAAGAGGAAGAAAGAAAGACTGAGTTCTAAACAAGTAATTGGATTTATCTTGAATTAGAAAAATATAGTTTTCTATTACCAAGAAGAAATTGGGGTTAATAAGTTAATCTAATTCAATTATAGAGAAATAAAATTACTCCTTGACTCACTTGACAAATGTTATTGTAAAAATTTATTCCTGCAACATGTTTCCATGTAAATTAATTCACTGTTACTATTTCGATTTTATCTCAAGTTTCAGAATGAGAGGCTTGTTGCTCTCTTAAAGGATTTTAATCATCAGTGCAGAAATTAGAATAGCTTTTTAAGAAGATGTAGTAGTAGGCATTGCAGTTGTTGCCCCAATATCCATTCACCCTCCCTTGTGAAGAACCATGGCGTCTAAATCAACAGGGCCCTTCCACCACCAGCTGTGGGGATTGGTTCAGGAAAGCCAAGCCTCAGCCAATCCGCACGTGACACTTCTCTTGCCAGTGGGGCTGGTCATGGGCGATCCATCCAGTAGTAAGAACAAGTCTCCTCATCAGGAGTTGTGAAAAGGACTTGCCTGTTTTTGGAAATGAACCCTGTAGCATGGAGCCAGCCTTCCTTTGAAATCGACACCATAAAAGGTAAAGAAAAAATGACAAGTTACTAAATCAAACCAACACTGAAACCACTACTTCTAAACTTTGCAGTGCTGAGTTGATCAATCTCTTTTTTTGTTTTACCCAGTTGGAGTTAGTTTTCTGTTACATGCAACGAAAAGCACTCCTGTAGCGTTACAGGCTGGAGTGCAGTGGCGCGATCTCGGCTTACTGCAACCTCCACCTCCCGGGTTCAAGTGATTCTCCTGCTTCAGCCTCCCAAGTAGCTGGGATTATAGGCATGCCCCACACGCCAAACTAATTTTTGTATTTTTAGTAGAGACGGTGTTTCACCATGTTGGCCAGGTTGGTCTCAAGCTCCCGACCTCAGGCAATCCCGCCGCCTTGGCCTCTCAAAGTGCTGGGATTATAGGCATGAGCAACCGCGCCCAGCCTGATGCCTTTTTCTAGAAGGTTATTCACTGAGGAAGAATCAATAAATAAATAAGACCAAATTCTACGAAGGGAAAACCACAGAGTACCCCTTATTTTCCATATTTCATATTTATCTTCCCTCCAACCTGTGGTGTCACTCTTCTAGTGAACTCTACATAATGGATCTTTTTTCCTTCCCTCCCTGCCCCCTTCTTTCTTCCTTCAGAGAGGAGAAGGAGAAAGGGAAAGTGAGAAAGAAGGAAAGCAAGTAGGCAAGCATCAGCAACAGCTCCCTGCCTCCGATCGGGTGGCTGGAACATTCCTTATTAGCTCTTATATAAAACTAAGAATGTATGCTCCCATTGTTCAGGGATATTGGGTGACTCCGCGAGAACAATCCATTCCACAAATTCCACTGACAACTCATGACCAGGTGATGCAAGCAGTGAAACACAATGCAAGCGGATTGTTTGATCTGTCATAGACATCAAGGCTGGCAGCTAAACAATTATTATACTTTACTCATCCAGGCTCTCTCTCTTGCATACCACTCCTAGGCTCTTCTGGTAAGCTCCCAGACCAGAGTTTAGAACAACCCAGTGGACAGGACACTTATCAAAGTGCAAACATTTACTTGACAATGTGGCAGTTAAAAATAACCTGCCAGAGACTCTGAGTACATTAGGGAAGGCTATTGTCCCATATGGTGTACAGTGTACCCAAGACTTCCTCCTGTAGACATTCTCTTCCACATTCTTTTATTTCCTTCCTGTGCCTGCAAATTAGTGATGCTCTAAGGGGGACCCACTGTCTTTAAGGGGTCACATTTTCAAGTTTCTACTCTTTCCCATTTACTCTTTGCCTTTTGAGATAGGAGACAAATTACAAACTGGCTGGTGCACAGGGGAACAAGTACACAGGAACACACTGACATTTATTTTTTATGTTTTTCTTTTGAGATGGAGTCTCACCATATTGCCCAGGCTGGAGTGCAGTGCACGATCTCAGTTCACTGCAACTTCTGCTTCCCAGGTTCAAGTGATTCTCCTGCCTCAGCCTCTCGAGTAGCTGGGATTACAGGCACCTGCCACCACGCCCGGCTAATTTTTGTATTTTTAGTAGAGACAGGGTTTCACCATCTTGGCCAGGCTGGTCTTGAATCTTGACCTCAGGTGATCCACCTGCCTCAGCCTCCCAAAGTGCTGGGATTAGAGACGTGAGCCACCGTGTCTGGCCGACATTTATTTTTATATCACAGGGCATGTGGATCCAGCAAAAGAGGTATAATTCCCAAAGCTTGGTTTCAACTCTTGGCTTCAGCTTAGTGGTGCAATAGCAAATTACGAGGTCAGGAGCAACTCTAGAGGCTAAAGTTGAAGCTGCTCTGGAGATTCTAGCTCAGGGGTAAGGTTCAGGTAATGGCTGGGGAAGAGATGAGGATGTAGCAGGGTTTTTTTGAATGTGATATGTGCGGAAAATGCCCGTGTTGAATAACAGAGGATTGGGTCCTGCATCCATGCTGAGGCAATGATGGGTTTAGAGTTAACACTCTGCTAGTGAGAGCTAAATGGAAATATATTCTGTACTTAGAAGAATGATTTTTAAAAGCCTCTAAGAATGTTACTAAAAGTCTTTAAAAATCTCTGCATTAAGAAAAAAAAAATCTAATTTGAAAATGGGCAAAAGACATGAGGAGACATCCAGCTGCAGAGGTTACATCATGGTAAATAAGTGCATGAAAAGATGTTCAACATCACTAGCCATTAGGGAAATGCAAATTGACACCATATTGAGATGTCATTACATACCTATTAGAATAACTACGATTAAAAAAATAGTAATAATACTGATATGGATTGGCTGTGTCCCCACCCAAAATCTCATTTTGAATTGTAATCCCCATAATCCCCATGTGTCAAGGGCAGGACCAGGTGGAGATAATTAGATCATGGGGATGGTTTCCCCCATGGTGTTCTCGTGATAATGAGTGAGTCCCACGAGATCTGATGGTTTTATAAGTGTCTGGCATTTCCCTTGCTTGCACTCACTGTGTCCTGCCACCCTGTGAAGAAGGTGCCTGCTTCTCCTTTGCCTTCCACCATGATTGTAAGTTTCCTGAGGCCTCCCCAGCAATGTGGAACTGTGAGTCAATTAAACCTCTTTCCTTTATAAATTACCCAGTTTTGGGCAGTTCTTTAGAGCAGCATAAGAACAGACTAATACAAATACCAAATGCTAGCAAGATACGGAGAAACTTGATCTCTCATACATTGCTGGTGGGAATGAAAAATGTTATAGACACTCTGGAAGATAGTTTGGTAGTTTGTTTAAAAACATATGATCTAGCACTCTCCTGGGCATTTATTCCAGAAAAATGGAAACTCATGTCCACATAATAACATGTGCACAACTGTTCATAGCAGCACTATTTTAATAGCTAAAAACTGGAAACAACCAAAATGCCCCTTGAAAGGTGAGTGGTTAAACAAACTGTTTTACATCCATCCATACCATGGAATATTACTCTGCAATTAAAAGGAATGATATTTTTGTAACATTCTCAAAATGACAAACTTAGAAGTAGGAAACAGAATAATGGTTGCCAGAGGTTAGGGATGGTGGGGTGGAGGGAAATGAGTATGACTAGGCAGGGGTCGCATGAGGGAGATCTTTGTGGTGGTGCAATAGTCCCATATGTTCATTGCACTGCTGGCTACAGAGTCTACGTAAGTGACAAAATGGCAAGGAACCCTACACATGCATTGTACCAATGTCAAATTCCTCTCCCTGTACTATTTTTTCAAACTTCCTGTGAATCTCTCATTTTACAAAAGCATTTAAAAGCCCTACTGAGGCTCTCTGGAAGTAAACCCAATGCTACAAGCTTCTGTGATTCTGCTTATTTCCTGTTAACTGTGCCTACACCTCTTTCAGTGGGGACCCCTCTTTGCCACCCTTACCCCAGGTAGTTCCAATGAAAATACCTGACCTGGCCCAAGCAGTCAGCACATCACTTGCCCCTATGCTCATTTAGGCTGGACTTGGCAGAAATGCTGGGATAGAGATGATTGTTCTTTTGTACTGGATTCAACTCTAGAAGGAGGGAAGTCTGGGAACCACATGAAGGACTGCAAATGGCACTCTCACCAAGGAAGCAGAAGTGAGAAAAGGAGAAAGAAATCCATTTTAGAGAAAATCATTTCAGCTCTAGGTCCTGGCATGCCTACCTTTGGCCTGCTCTGTTTTTGAGCCTACACATCTCATCAGCCTTATGTGTTACTGTAACCCCTGGATAGTTAACAGTTAAATGGAATGGCATGATGGACGTCCTTCCCTTTCATAAACAAACTAACATAAAAAGCTCTTGGGGGCAGGGTGAAGGGCTATCCACTAACCCAACTCTCTGTATCAGTTGCTTTCATGGAAACCTGTTTTCTGGGAATCCTGGGCACAAATCTATTGAAGCAGCCCTTGTAAGGGTTGATGGTGAAACCTAACACGCCCCATCCAGGTGTGCCTGGAGGATGCAGCAGGGAGAAACCCTGTTTTGTTAATTAAAGCAGGATACTGATCCCTGAGTCGATAACATTCCAACCAAGACTAATCATTTTGCTTCCCAATTCCCTCATCAGTAACCCTGTTTTCACCTCCTTTGGGCACACTCTCTTCCTTTCTCCTGTCCACCCCAGTCAGTCTTCCACGGTTCTGCCCCTGCCTGGTCTCTGTTCCCCTCTCCCTTGTTCTTTATGAGGTCCTGAGAAGATCTGAGGCCCACGCCTCCCCTCTCCCCAGTCCCTGCCTCACTGTACCAGTGGAAACAGGGCTCTTTCCCGTTGTGCTCTGGGTCCCATGTCCCAGGACTTGCTTCCTTCATCATCTCTGCTCTCCTGGATCTGCAGCCTGCCCCAATCTGCTGTCTCTTCTTCCTCGGCATATACACATGCTTACGTTTCTCTCTTCTTACAAAAACAAACATTTGCCCGAACCCTGTACCTCTTGCTATTGCCCTCACTCTCTCTACTCTTCTTAGCCTTGTTTCTCATCTGGCTTGTCCCCTTGTCCCACCAGTCTTCCAATTAGTTTGTATTCAAGCTTCTTCGTAGCCCCAGCCGTCAAACAAAACTTTGCTCATGTTACATCTTGCTTAAAGTTCTGCCACAGCTCCCCCAGTCTTCAGGGTGCAGCATCCTGGATGACAGGCTTCCTACCTCTCTCCAGCCTCGGCACCACCATTGTCACACACATGCCCCTTGTTCCAACCATTCGGGTCAACTGGCAGCTCCCCAGATGCACCTTCACCCCTGATTCTGACTCTGACAGCATCCTTCAAAACTCTGTTCAACTGGCTGTCACTTCTCATGGAAATGCTTCCTAACATTTCCAAGCACAGCTGGCACTGTCTGCTGTCTTCCCTGTTCCTGCAGGGCCCCGCAGTGCTATCATCATGAGGCATTCGCTCCAGTGTCCTCCATAACATCGACATAGCCTGAAGAACAAAGGCAATGTCTTTTTTGATACAGTATATTTTCCCCACATTTTAATTTATTTGGAAATATTTCAAACTTTAGAATCATTGAAAGAAGGGCAAAATGAACACTCACTTACCTTTCACCAAAATTCATTATCTATTAATATTTTGCTACATTGTACCTGCTCCCATCCTATAACCCCACCCTCTCCCTCTGTAATATCTTTATATACCTTATTGGGTTGAACAGTGTCCCCCAAATTCAGGTCTACTCAGTACCTGGGAATACGGCCTTACTTGGAAATCGGGTCTTTGCAGATACAATCAAGTTAATATGAGGTCATATAGAACTAGGATGGGCCTTAATCCAATAAGTGGGGTCCTTATAAAAAGAAAGTTTAGACAGAGACACACAGAGAGAATGTCCCATGAAGATGGAAGCAAAGCTTGGAGTGATGCAACTACAAGCTGAGGAATGACAAGGAGTGCTGGCAACTATCAGAAGCTGGAGGAGACTAGGGAGGGTCCTCCCTCTAGGTTTTGCGGGGAGCACGGCCCTGCCACCACCCTGATTTCAGACTTCAAGCCTCCAGAACCGTGAGAGAATAACTTCTTTTGTTTTTAGCTACCCAGTTTGTGAGAATGTGTTCTGGTAGCCCTAGGAAACTAATATAATAACCATACATAGTGAGATATACTAGACATGTAATATAGATGTTCATATAGATGTTAATAGAAAATACATGTATAATGTGAAAAATAAAAGATATATTAATATAGCTATTACTATAGCCATATATATAATCTCTTTTTTACTAAACCATTTATTTTTATTTTTATTTGAGACAGAGTCTCACTCTGTTGCCCAGGCTGGAGTGCAGTGGCACAATATTAGCTCACTGCAACCTCCGCCTCCCAGGTTAAAGTGGTTCTCCTTTCTCAGCCTCCTGAGTAGCTGGGATTACAGGCACCACGCCTGGCTAATTTTTTGTATTTTTAGTAGAGATGGGATTTTGCCATGTTGGCCAGGCTGGTCTTGAACTCCTGACCTCAGGTGATCTGCCTGCCTCAGGCTCCCAAAGTACTGGGATTACAGGCATGAGCCACTGCCCCAAACAAGAATTCTGAGAAGCAACCTGGTTAGAGCTTAGACCAGCAGAGCTGAAAACAGTGCCCTAGGTACTGTTCTGGCCAACAGAACCATTTAAAAGTAAGCTTTAGGCATGACATTTTACCTCTTAATGCCTTATTATGTATCTCCTAAGAATAAAGATATTCTCATATAATTATATCATTATCACACTAAAAAAAGCTATACTGGTACTTTTTAGTATATAATACATACTTAATCATAAGTATATAATATATAGCATATAATAAAGTACTTATTCATATATAATATAGACTATATATTCGAACTTCTCAATTGTCCTAATAATGACATAAAAAAAAAAAACAAGATCCAATCAGGGATCATTCACTGTATTTATCATGTTTCTACCCTCCAACAGTTCCCTACATTTTTTTGTTATTTTTTCTTTCAAGACACTGACATTTTAAAAGAGTTTAATTGTTTCATATGTTGCTCCAAAATTTGGATTTGTCTGATTGTTTCCTCATGATTAGATTGAGGTTAAGCATGTTTGGCAGGAACCACAGGGTGGTATCGTGTCCTTCCCGGTGCATCACATCAGGAGGCACATTATGACACTGATTTGCTTACCAATCCCCATTATTGGTAATATTAAGTTGATCACATGGTGAAAGTATAGGATTATGTTTTATTGTATTCCCAGTACTTAATGGGCCTGTGAACCTTTAAATGTTTATTGAATGAATGAATGAGAGGTTTATAAAGTACAGTGATCTAGACTGAAATCCACAAGTTTGTAAATTTGGCAACATGTACAACTTCTGATTAATCAGCTACGTCACCTTTTATTAATCATGGGCATCACTGGGGCACAATGACTTTGCCGTCCCCACTTCTACAATGTCATTGTTCTGTGTGAAACTATGAAACTATTGTGCAAGCAGAGTGGTATTGGCTTGCATAGAATGCAATGTGAGCTTAACAGCTTTGGAATATTGTTATCAGGATGGCTGTATAGAACACTTAAAAACAAAGCAAATGATGTGTTACTGACTTGAATGCCATAATTGTTTTCTAAGATGTTTTATTTAGGTCCCAGCAATTTAGACCAGTTTCCAGAGTTAGCTAATATGTTTGTAATAGCAACATCATAAAATAATTCTGAAAACTATCTTTCAACACACATACATGTGCACACACACACACATACACATACACACAGGCCCTACATCTCTTGAAACCCCAGGCCTTATTGGCTTATTGACTGTAAATAGATTTCTGGCCACCATATTTAATCACGTCAGTGTTTTTTCAAAGGTACTCAACTTTAATCAAACCCTTAAAGGGAATATTAGAGATTAGGTCTTGAATGATTTTTTTAAAAAAGACTCCTGTTACAGAATCAACTAGTAATGAAGGCGTATGATTTGCTAACTCTCCTGAGCTTAGCAGCAGCCACAGAAAGCTATTCCACAGCCAAAGATGGAAATAGTAGCCCCTTGTTACCACAACAGAAGTCTATGATTCTCATACACAGTGAGAATTCTCTGCTATGATAGCGGTCCCTAGTTTTAGCTGCCCAAATATTGGGGGAAAAGCTGCGGTTATTGATCTGATTGCCTTGGTGCAAGTTAACTCCACACACTGAAAATGGCATAGGTATAACCACATTTGTTAAGGAAGTGGATGAGCTCCTCTTTGCTTCAGTGTTTAGAAGGAGGTGTAGTATATAGCTAATGAAAACTTGAGTGGCATTAATAGTTCATGGCAGACAGATCCTGTAGGATTGTATCCACTTCTGGACATTATTTTAAGAGAAATGGTGACAACCTGGATCACACTCAGAGTAGTGTCACCTAGCAAAGGAAGACCCAGGAGCCTAATTGCCTGAGCTCAAAGTTAGGCTTTGTTACTCACTAGCTGTATAACTTTGGGCACATTATCTAATCTCTCTGGGCCTCTCTGAGCCACATTATTCAACCTCTCTGGGCCTTAGTTTCCTCATCTGTAAAATGGGGATAATACCTTCTAGGATTGTTATGAGATTTGTATGAGTATATATATATATAGAGAGAGAGAGCTTAGAACACCTGGCACATAATATGCACCCAATTATTGTTAATTGTTATTACTAGTGTTGTTATCATCATCATCATCATCATCATCAGGAGCACTTGGTGAAAATAAAGCAAGGGAAGATAACAGAGACTTGTTGGGACATGACTGGTCTCTTCAAAGTCTTGAAATGCTGCCAAGAGGCAGAGGGATTAGATGATTTCTGTTTGACCCTGGAAAGAGATATATTATCAAAGAGTATAAATTATAGGAATTCAGATTTGGGCTTAATGTACAGGGGACATCATTTTAATGGTCAGAGTTATCTGAAGATCAAAGGCTTGCTTTAAATGGGAGGTGTCCCTGATTACTGGAGTATTCAGTTCCCCTCTGGATAATTCTTTGGGATGTAAGGATTAGCTGGACAATGGAATTAGATGACCTAAAAGAAGATAGTCTTGTGTCTATAATCAAATACATCCATTAAAGCATCAAGCAGAATTTTAAGAAATGATTAAAATACAAGAAGCTCAACACAAAATCTTCTGTTATAATATTGTCACACCTCACACCTCACAAATCCATTCATTAGTTATCCTGCTCATTTCCACCCAATTCTCATAAATAGGAAAGATTCAGTAAAGAGATTTCATTCTGAATAATACACCCAGATGCACATACAAAAAGCCTAAAAGGCACCGCATTTTATGGACGTTTAAATTATAAAATTCATCAGTGTATACAGCGAAAATCACATATAGTCAAGACTGTCCTGAAAAATCTTCTAGGAAGGCACTATTTTGGCACCGGCCTCTTCATAAGCCCAGCACAGTTTCCCTCCAGCATTGGAATGGCCCTCTGCTTTTCTGGTTCAGTGCTAGATAAAGGAAAAGATGTTTGTTCTGTCGGGAAATGAGACCAAATGTGATTCATGATGTCCCTGATTCTCGCTTTAGGATATATACTCAGTGCGTAGAATATCAGACTGAATTGATTGCATCATTTGTATTGCTATATTTCTATTTTGTCTATTTCTTCTCCTTTTTTCTGTTTACCAAAATTTACAGAATTGATTGAAGTCACTGAAGTTAAATGCGCCCTCTGAACATTTAGGAGTAAACTGGGGCCTCTTGGTCAGCAAGTGCTATCTTTTGGTCCATAGTTTCTATGACTACTCCCTGGCCCCTAGAGATGCACGTTGTTTATCCAGCACCCACCTTTCTGGGAAAGGCATCCCTTCTTTAGGGGAATAACCCTCCACTTTACAGTCGGTGATTCTAAGGTGTTCCCAACCAGTGTTTCACTGACCACCCAGGTGGGCATGTGGCCTAAGCCCGGCCAACCAGAAGCCCTTGCTGGGATTTCTTCACTTACAACCAGACTGTAGCTCTCAGTTGTCTTCCGAGGGCAAGGCTATGCCGCATCTTGAGCCTTCACCATCTGTGTACCCAGACTCTGGTGTGAATGAAGAAAACAAGCAGAGAGAGGCAGTGTTGGGAAAAGGAGACTCCTAGCTCCATTCTTGTTCCACTTCCAGTGATCTCTAGGGTATGTAATCTCTTTGCCCCTGCCCTTTTTGTACTGGTTCAATAAATATCTTCTTTTTGCTTCATTGAGTTTACATCACCTGCAATAAAAAGAATTTTAATACAGCCCTCAAGAGTTTGCTTCACTGACCTGTATCAATATTTATGTTTTCTAGGCAAATGAGAGAGTACACAGGAACAGGCTTGGGTGCCCAGCCCCAGATATGTTACAGCACACATTTAGAAACATGTTCACTTTCAGGTAAGCTCCATAGAGCCCTACCAAATGTGAAGAGCCATTTTTGATTCTTTCAAATCATTCAGAGTATTGAACTCAGGAAGGAAGGAAGGAAGGAAGGAAGGAAGGAAGGAAGGAAGGAAGGAAGGAAGGAAGGAAGGAAGGAAGGAAGGAAGGAAGGAAAGAAAGAAGGCAGGCAGGCAGGCAGGCAAAAAGGAAGGAGAGGGGAGGGGAAAATGAAATAAAACCCTGTCTGTTAATGAGACGCTCTGCTTTTTGCCTCTGTCTTTCAAAGACATGTGGGGAAATGCTCTCATTCAACCACAACAAATATTTATGGAGTGCATATTAGGTACCAGATGCTGACATGGAGTGGAGGATACTACAAATGAATAAATGTAGTCCCTGCTCTTGGGGGGTTAAATGCCTAAAGAATTGTAGAAGTTTGAACCTCCCCAAAACGTCTCTCTTTCCCCCTATTTATCAGAAGTTGAGATAATTTGATATTTCATATGATTCTTAAGAGGCAAGCTCCCACCCTCCACTAGGATTACGCACACACAGACACACACACAAAACCAAAATAATCATCTTGCCATTTCTGAGGGTTGATAGATATTTCCTTATAACTGAAATAAATTTCTCATTTTAAAAGCTGTCCCTCTGGACTAAAAAAAATCTGAATTAGAAACTTTACCACAGTCAATTCACATCATTTACTTTGTAAGGAAAAAGTCTTCATGTTCCACTTCTATATGCAGCCCTTGTTCTGCTGTAGCCACAATATCCCGGTGAGGCTGCCGGGAGGTCATTCAATCCACCTCCTTTCCATGGGGAACGGCTGGGAAGCTTTGGTTAAATGAGTGGTCCAAGGTCACATGGTAACAAGTTCCGGTCCAGGGTCCTAATCTGAAAACCCTAGCCTTTTCCTCTCTCTGCTAGCATTCACAGGCCCTTATTGGTCTGAGAATTAGCAGAACAGAACCCATGCTGAAGAAATTTTCAAATCATCAGCCACTGACTACAGCCTCAACATCCCCTTAATATATTTAAAAGAAAAAAAAAAAAACCCTAAGCAACTCAATCAGGAGAAACTCTTTAAGTTTCATTTGTATGGATAAGAATCCTAAATCTTATCTATCTAGCACATCATGTCAAAAAATTATAAGTTAGCCAAGCAAGAATTCTGTGAAGCTACCTGGTCAGACCAGCAGAGCTGAGAACAGTACCCTGGGCATGCAGGGTTAGGGATGTTCTGTACTCGGGATGCAGCGTTACCACCTGGGTGGGGAGGAAGTGAGCCTTTTTAGACACTCTATCTTTGATAGTCCAGGTGATTTGCCTACACCCATCCAATGCCAACTGCATGTAAACTGGGGTGACTTGTTAGTTCCTGGATGACAAGGGTATGATCCAGGATGGGCAGACACACAGACTCTTTCCCACCAGGGCACCTGGCGGACATTTTCCATTTATCAAAGCTCAGAGCAAAGTTCTTTTACAACAGAGAAGACCAAGCAGTTGTCGCTGAGAAGAAACCTGATTGCTATCCTTGCAATGATCCTTTCAGTACTAAATATCTAATCCCATTGTAAGACGGAGAAAGTCACCAAGTGTGTTGTATTGGAGCAGGAAATCTATTGGAAGACAGTTTTAATAACAAGATAAATAGAAGTTCCAAAGGGTAGGAAAGGATTTCCTTAAGTGAGAACATAAATAACTCATCATTAAAATCTGGGTATGATGGAAGTTTGGCTGAAAGCAAGACTCTGGATTGGCTAGCTCGGAGGGAGTTCTCAAACTTCCCTGTAAAACTTTTTCACAGATTTCCTGTTTGTGAGACTTGAGCTGGGATTGGAGGTAGCAGCTGTAGTTTATGAAAGGATGCAGGATCAGAAACTTAGAAAATCAGATCTGGAGACCCAACTCAAGTGTAGTTATTGGCTAGACTGTTCTCAGGGACTGCACTGTTTGTGTACACCAGGACTTTGTGTTTCTGTAATGTGCTTATTGCATAATATCTATTAGCTGGTGATTTTGGTTGCTTTTTTTTTTTTTTTAATCATGCTCCTGTTTCCATATATTATGAGCAAAGTGCTGTTACCTGAGAGTATCAGCTGACTCAGACCATTCAGTTCAGCGATTCCTCCAGGCTCCTGAGTAGGGGCTCAGATAAGGTAAATTCTAATGGTCTTGCAAGGGAACCCCAGTCCTTCATGCCATAAGAGCATCTCTGCCTATAGCTTCATCTGATCTCAACACAGAGAACTAATAGGGTAGGGACATGGCATGATTTGGACTTCAGAAATATTACTTTCCTAGTTGGAAGGATGGATAATAGGGGCAATATTACAGTCTAGAAAACATGTTACAAAGATATTGCAATCGACCAGGCTAGAGAGGAAGAGGAACTGAACAGGAGAAATGATGGAGAAGAGATATACATTTGAGTAATAATAGGAGGTAAAGTCAGTATCCTTGGTGATTGACTAACCATAGTAGGTGAAGGAGCAGAAAGACTCTGTGGTGACTTCAAAGAAGGACCACAACCCACTTTCCCTCTAAGTCTACTGCTAGTTTCACACACTAACCAGACTCCCAATCTCTCTCATTATCTTTGTTTTATTATGAAGTATCATTTCTGGTTATTAGATATGGCTTCCCATGTAATCATTTCCCATGCCAGGCCCTGTGTTGACAGTTGAGCTTTCTACCCACCTGGAGTTTGAGAACAGATCAAGAACAGCTTATGCCTAATATCTCAAATTAATTACTTACCTCATAAAATAGTAACAGGCAAGTGAGACTGGTAAGTCTATCCTAGCTTAGAAGAAAGACCACCTACTTGACTTCTCAACATGACTTTAAATAATAAAATTAAATTTGGCAATGGGAAGTCTACACCCAGACAAGTCTCAGCTTGAGTTTATATAGTTTTTAGACGTAAAATCCAACTCTGGTCACTGACTGATACTGCAAACTGAGAAACATTAACCAAGAAATCTTTCATATCCTCTGCTCTATTGGAATAAAACCCAAGCCACTGAGGAGTTCAAGGGCAAAGGACAATTAGAAAACCTGGAAGCAATGGTCAATGTGTTCATTAGAAGTTCTAAAGGAAATAATAATAATAATAACAATAACATTCTGAACACCAGAGCCCAAGGGAGCCTCAGAGAACAATGGAAATTTCTACTGTGTTGAAAATCATGGAATCAGCCTCTCTTCTCTTGTTTGGTTTTCATTTTCTTCCTTCCTTCCTTCTTTTCTTTTTTTCAGACAACTCATTATGTCATCCAGGCTGGAGTGCAGTGGCACCATCTTGGCTCACTGTAGCCTCAACTTCCTGGACTCAACTGATCCTTCTGCCTCAGGCTCCTAAGTAGTTAGGACTACAGGTACATGCCACAATATCCAGCTAAATTTTTTTTTTTTTTTTTTTTTTTTTGAGACAGAGTCTTGTTCTGTCACCAAGGCTGGAGTACAGAGGCATGATCTTGGCTCACTGCAACTTCTACCTCTTGGATTCAAGCAATTCTCCTGCCTCAGCCTCCCGAGTAGTTGGGATTACAGGCTTCCGGCACCATGCCTGGCTAATTTTTGTATTTGTAGTAGAGACAGGGTTTGACCATGTTGGCCAGGCTGGTCTCAAACTCCTGACCTCAAGCAATCTGCCCACCTCAGCTTCCCAAAGTGTTGGAATTACAGGTGTGAGTCACCGCACCTGAACTTTTTTAACAAATGGGGTCTCACTATGTTTCCCAGGCTGGTCTTGAACTCCTGGGTTTAAGTGATACTCCTGCTTTGGCCTTCCAATGTGCTGGGATTACAGATGGAGCCTCTGCACCCAGCTTATTTCCTTTCTTGAGCCAAGTATTTTCTCTTCTATCTTCCTTCATTGTCTTCTTCTCCTTTCCTATATTTCATTTTTAATTTTAATTGAATTTTAATTGTTTAATATATTTATTGAATAAAGTTTCGTGCTTCATATATTATTGAGATGTAATTCACATATCATAAAATTAAATCCACATACTATAAAATTCACCCTTTTTCACTGAATAGTTCATTGGCTTATAGTATATTTACAGAGTTGTGCAACTAGGACTGCTATCTAATTTCAGAACATTTTCATCATCCCAAAAGAGACCTTATATCCACTAGCAGTCCTACTCCATTCTCTCCTATATCAAACCAGCCCCCGGCAGCCACTGATCTACTTTATATTTCCATGGATTTCCCTGTTGTGGGCATTTCATATAAATGGAATCATGCAATATGTGGCCTTTGGTGTCTGCCTTCTTTCAGTGAGCATGTTTTTCAAGGTTTCTCCACATTGCAGCATGTATCAGTATGTCATTATTTTTTGTGGCTAAATAATATTCCATTATATTGATATACCACATTTAATTTATTCACCATCAATTAACAAAAATGTGGGTTCTCCACTTTTTGGCTATCATGAAAAATGCTACTATGAACATTTGTTTGGATGTATGTTTTCATTTTTCTTGGGTATTTACCTAGGACTGCAATTCCTGGCCACACAGTAAGTTCATGTTTAACTTTTTGAGAAACTTCCAAACCATTTTCCAGAGTGGCTGAAAATTGTTACTATGCTTCATATTTTTTACTTAAACCAGTGAATGGCTTAAAATTTTTTAAGTCAATTAAGTTGCTTTTTGCTTCCCTTTAGGCTCTGATTTATTTTAATGTAGGTCATTGGTCCTCAATAAACTCAAGAGTTCTACCCCTACTCCAGGAACTGTAGCAGCAGAACATTTTAAGTGATAAGTTAATAACTATAAAACGTACGTCATTTTTTAAAGATCAATGTCTGACCCAGATAAGAAAAATCAAAGTCCCAAGTCCTCCAGCCTCCTCCTCTATCCTCAGAATTTTCTCAGTGCCTACCAGCTAAGGTCGAGATATTATCTCTGTGGGCATTTGCTAATGACAATGACGTTATTTTCTTTTAAAGGCTTTTCTGCTGCAATTACCCAGTTCTTGTTTCCTGCTTAAAGCTTAATACCAGTAAATGGGATCAGTGAGATAGAAGTATTATTTTCTGGCCAGGCACAGTGCCTCACGCCTGTAATCCCAGTGCTTTGGGAGGCTGAGACGGGTGGGTCATCTGAGGTCAGGAGTTCGAGACCAGCCTGACCAACATGGTAAAACCCCGTCTCTACTAAAAATACAAAAATTAGCTGGGTGTGGTGGCAGATGCCTGTAATCCCAGCTACGCGGGAGGCTGAGACATGAGAATTGCTTGAACCTGGGAGGCAGAGGTTGCAGTGAGCCAATATCATGCAAGCCTGGGTGACAGAGCAATACTCTATCTCAAAAAAAAAAAAAGTATTATTTTCCCCTCAAACATTAGAATTAGAACCAGCAACCAGCTTCCCCTTCTCCCACACTCAGCCTGAACAGCTTTCTTTGTGTTTAGCTGGCATTGTCTCCCTTTCAGAGTCTAAAGCATACATGCAAAACCTCTGATAGGGAGTCATGAAAGGCCCAACAGTAGAACAGTTCCACGGAGGGACCTTTGAAGTCAAAGGAAAGGAAGGATGAGTCTTTGACACAAAGTTAACCTGCTGCTCCCGCTCCCAGATGGAAGCTGGAAGCCCTATATCCATGGAGGGTAACTGAGCACCATGACAGGCCTGAGATGGGTGGCACGGGGCAAGCATCAAAGCATTTCACAAGACTTGTTCGTGCAGATGTGGGTGCATTCCACAGTTTGGGTACTTTTATGACATTGTTAAGGAAGCTAGTTATGATCCAATCCACCTTGTTTCTTCCCTGTATTTCAGCAAAACACTAACTATTTTCTACCCTAGTTCTTCCTTAAAGCTCACCCCAGTTGGTCATATCTTGGGTCTGTGATAAGGCCTTTACCAAATTTTCTGCTAACTGTCCCTCTGTGGGAGCACCTCATCAAGTTGAAAAGAAATGTGTGATTCCACACTCACTGCGGTATCTGATCCCTACCCCAAGTCCCTTAGGGCCAGGTTGGGGTTTCTTTCCTCTTCCCATCCCCAATCATTTTGGAGGTAATTTAGATAGTAATCACCAAAAAGGCCACCAGTTTAAAGGTTAAAACATTTTCCCTCCTTGTCCCTTGATCCCCAAGCACCCTGCAGAGGGTGTGACCCCTAAAGCAGGTAGAATCCTGGGGAAGTAAAGAAGCCCACATTGTGGTAAGAAAATGGCCCACATTCCAGATCTGCCAGTTTCTTCTGCTGCTTTCTTTAATGATTTTCTGCTCTTACCACTTAGCAGGAAGAAAAGAAAAGAAGGAAGAGGATCCTCTCGAAAAGCAAGGCTCCGTTTATAACCTGCCCTCCTTCCTCTCCTCCAGAGATCCCATCTACTTTGGAATCTCAGGATATGAGCCCAGTGCCATTGTGGGGGTTGCAAGGTCAGTTTCCAGTTGCTCAAGTCATGTGGCATCATCAGAATCATTAAACAGCTTCTTCCTGGTACTTGTGTCAATTTCCTTCTAGTCTACATGTCAATCCTTTAACTTGACCTTTGGCCCTATCTTTTTTACCCCTTCCATTCTACTCCCACTGCCTCACTTAGGTCAACTTCTGCCTGGAAATCCCCAAGGTCCCTGAAGAAAGAGTATCTTTCTATTTAGGCCTCATGCCCACTCCCTCTGGCCTCAGGTTGAAAATCTCCTGAGGGTTGCCTCACCTGTATCTCAACTAGGCCCGTGGCCTCTTCCCTAGGGATCTTCAGAACAACCTTCTTTAGATTCTGACGACAGACCCCTCACTCCATTTCTGCAATGGGGTTTCCCATCTCACGTCATGGTCTGTCTCCCACTTTCTCACCACCCTTTTCCAGCCCCACCTGGCCAGGAGTGATCAGCTCCAACCAAGGATCACAGAGACCAAATCCACAGATCATCAAGATTTCCTACTATTTTTTATAACTGGAACATATTTGAATAGACTGGCAACACATGGGTGTTTTATTTGAAATTTATTCCCTGGGACAGCACTACCAAGCCCCCATACTGCAAATCCTCCCCGATCCTGGAAGACAGAAGTTGTTTTTATCTTGTAAAGCACATAGCTGTCATTCTGCCAGCCAGACCCCTGCTTATCACAGGTGAAAACTTGAAGGGTATTTTTCCAAGAAGTAGAAGTGATAGAAAAAACCTTGGAGAAATCGTAGGCGGAGGTGTTGTTGAGTGGTGGCTTCAGTGGATATATTGAAAGAGCAGGGCAATTCCGATTATAGCGATAGAAGCATACTTCTAGGGACATTAAACCTTGGCCTCACAGAAACCACTAAGAGCAGGTAGTGATCTTAAGTCATCTAGATCTTTTACTTTATAACGTAGTGTAAATTAAAGAATACCATCTTATCCTACTGGTTTTAGCAAATGGAGCAAATGGCAGCCAAGAGCCTTGTCTTTTGCTGCCACCTTGTGTTTAGGAGAAGAAAGTCTAAAATCACGGTTGCTTTGGCATTGATAATTTTTTTTTTTTTTGAGATGGAGTTTCCCTCTTGTTGCCCAGGCTGGAGCAGGCTGGAGTGCAGTGGCATGATCTCGGCTCACTGCAACCTCCACTTCCCAGGTTCAAGCAATTCTCCTACCTCAGCCTCCTGAGTAGCTGGGATTATAGGCGCCAACTACCACACCTGGCTAATTTTTTGTATTTTCAGTAGAGATGGGGTTTCACCATGTTGGCCAGGCTGGTCTTGAACTCCTGACCTCAGGTGATCCACCTGCCTCGGCCTCCCAAAGTGCTGGGATTACAGGGGTGAGCCACCGTGCCTGGCGAGAAATGAACATTTTAGAGCCAGAAGAGATCTTAGAAATTCTCTAGTCCAGCTCCCTTCACTTCACTGATGAGGGAACCAAGACCTAGATTGGGACCAAAGTCTCCTTGTTCTTTCCCCTGTGCCACACTACCTCTCTGGTCAATCACACTCACATCATATGCACATATCGAGTCCTCAGCAACTAACACCATTGATGTACATGGCAGCAAAAGCAAGTCTGTCCAAATCCATACGTGTCTCATTCAGTGGAACCATTTCCAAGGGATTGTGCGGTTGTGTATGACAAGGCCAGGTGACCAATGACAATAAAGCTAACACTTAGCACTCACTGTGGATCAACTACTGTGCTAAACACTTTGTGTATATCTCACTCAATTCTTTCAGTAACCCGATAAGGCAATAACTACTATTATTATCGCCATCTTACGTTTAAGGAAATTGAGGCTTAGAGATGTTAAGTAACTTGCCCAAGGTCATTCGGCTACATCTGGCAGAGAGAGAACTCAAACTCAAGTCTGTAACTCATGCAGTGTGTGCTCTTGCCCCTTTTTCCATTACTCATTGTGCTGACTTTACCTCATCCCATTCTTCAGAGATAACGTTATTACAATTTGGTATATTTCCTTTCAGCCTTTTTTAATGCATAGATAAATATTTTTATGGCACATTTAAATTGATTTCAATACTTTTGTACTATAAATTAATACCGATGAGGTCTTATATATAAATCTTGGTCTAGATATCAGTATTTTAATGATAGATTTATAGAAGGAAAAGTATAGAGTCTAAAATTACAGTCTTTACTGAGGATTTTGGTATTGGCAAACTTATTTTCAGAGTGCCCGCACCATTTCACAGTCCCACCAATAGCACATGGAAGTACTCACTTTAACACTTCCTCGCTGACATTGAAAGAGTTCATATTTGCCCAATTTTGCCAAAAATAATATAAATTTTGGCAAATTTCAAGGATCTGGGAGATGAGAGCAACACATATCTGAGAATTTCAAACCTAAGGTAACCTAAATGATCCAATAAGAAAAGGACTCTTAGCTCACTTCTGAATATGTGTTATTCTATATGGTAAAAATTAGGTAAATGTCCAAAAATTCCAAATAAAGTATTTAAAGAGTCTGAGAGTGCTCACGTTCTGGACATGGCTGAGTAGGAGGCACCATCATGGGAGTCCACACCTGCCAAAAGGAACCCAGTGCCAGGAACCCAAGAGCCAGGAAGTTAACCTAAAGCTGTTGGTCAAGTGGTACATGTTTCTGGCCAGAGTAACCAACTCCACCTCCTACCAAGTTGTGCTGTAGAGGATGTTCATGAGTGGCACCAACAGGCCAGATGACCAAGAAAATGAAGTTTCCTGGTCAAGAACAAAAAATGGATGGTTGTGGGGATCATAATTGGAGGTCAAGGTCCTGATCTGGATGCCCCCAGCGTCTATGCATTGTCCTGCTCTTTCATCCTCACAAGGACCAAGAAATATATAAGCATTTCAGTAAGGCCCCAGGTACCTGCACAGCTACTCCAAACCCTACACCAGAGGCCAAGAGGCCAGCTGTACTACAAAAACTAACCGGATCCTGTCATTATTAAAAAGATTTTGGATGCTGGATTTTGGGGGGGATCTGTATATACTGGCAATGAACAATCTGAAAATGAAATTTAAAAAAAAATCCCATTTATAATAACTTCAAAAAGAAGAACATACTTAGAAATAAATCGAACAAAAGAAATGCAAAACATATTGCTATGGTTTGAATGTGTGTGTCTCTCCAAAATTCATGTTAGAACCTAATAGTCAGTATGATAGTATTAACAGGTGGGTCTTTTGGGAAGTGATTAAGTCATGAACGCTCCAACCTCATGAATGGGATTAGTGCTGTCATGAAAGAAGTTGAAAGATGGGCTCTATTCCTTTGCCCTTCCGCCTTCCACCATGTAAAGTCAAGCAACAAGGTGCCATTTTGGAAGCAGAAGGCAAGCCCTCACCAGATACTGAATCTGCTGGTGCTCTGATCCTGGACTTCCCGGACTCCATAACTATGAGCAACAAATTTATACTATTTATAAATTACTTGGTCTAAGGTATTTTGTTATGGCAGCAAAAATGTACTATGACACATACACATTGAAAACTATGAAACACTGTTGAAAGAAAATTTAAAAGACCTAAATAAATGAAGGACATCCTATGCCCATGAATTGGAAGGCTTTATATTGTGAAGATGGCAATATTCCCCAATTTGATCTATAGATTAAATGTAACCCCTATTAAAATCTCACTTGGCTTCTTTGCAGCAACTGAAAAGCTGACCCAGAATATCCAAACAATCTTGAAAAAGAAGAAAGAAGTTGGAAGACATACTTTCAAATTCAAAACTTACTTACAAAGCCACCGTCATCAAGACAGCATGGTACCGGCAGAAGAACAGACATAAATAGAATATAATAGAATTGTGAGTTCAGAAATAAACCCTCATACTTATGGTCAACTGATTTTCAACAAGGCAACCAAGGAAATTAAATGGGGAAAAGAATAATCTTTTCAACAAATGATGTCAGGACAGCTGGATATCCACAGATCAAAGAAAAAGCTGGACCCTTAGCTCATACCACAGACAAAAAGTTAAAATATCAAAAAAACCTGAATGTAAGAGCTAAAGGTATAAACTTACAGAGGAAAATATTGGCATAAATGTTCATGGCCTGGAATTAGACAATGGTTTCTCGAATATGATTATAAAAGCACAAGTAATAAAAGAAAAAAAATTGGACATCATCAAAATTAAAAACTGTGTTTCAAATGACAACATAAAGAGAATACAAAAAACAACCCTGATAATGGGAGAAAATTGTTGTAAAGCATATATCTGATAGGGGCTTGCATCTAGAATATAAGTCTTAGAATTCAATAATAATTCAACAATAAAAAGACAACTCAATTTTTTAAATGAGCAAAGAATGTATATAGACATTTCTGATAAGAAGATATGCAAATGACCAAAAGTGCATGAAAAGATGCTCAATATCATTAACTATTAAATAAGTGCAAGTCAAAATCACAATAAGATACCACTTCATACCTACTAGGGCAGCTATGATCAAAAAGACATAATAACGAGCATTGGTGAAGATGTAGAGAAATTGGCCCTGCTGATTAGAATGTAAAATGGTGCAGTTGCTTTGGAAAACAGTTTTCTTATAACTTGATATAAGGTCAATGTTCGCATGTGTTATTTGGTCAGATGAGTCTATCTGGAGACACATTTGAATTTATTTATTAAATTGTTTAGATATTTTATGTCCTTTTTAGTTTTCCTCTGCTTGATCAGACATGGACCAACAAAGGTGACTAAAACCTTCGCCTTTTATTTCTTCTTCCTTGTTGCATAAAGTTATGTGATAACTCCATTATCATTGTAAATTATAAACTTTTTCATTATAAATTTTTTCTTTGCTTCATTTAAGATGAGTTCAGTCTTATTTGACATTAATAATGTGAAACAAGTTTCCTTTTTTTAGTATTCACCTTTTATGCCTTGGTCCATATTTTTGGTTATTATGGAGAGGACCAAATACACAAAATAGAATAAATTATTTTTACATACACGAGATCATAAATGGGGGAAAGGAAGTATGGAGGGAGTACTATAAGAGAGCTAAACATTCATTTTCCATAATAGAAAGTCAATAGGTAATACCTACATATGGACAAAAACAATTAAGAAAATCCACAAAACAAGTTATTAAAAATATGATGATAAATACAAAACGAAATAGTGGAGCGTTGAGTGGTTGCTGCAGGGAATCAGGAATGAGATAGAATGGGATTGGGGAGGAGAGGGTACTAATATCTGCAGCCACTCTGTTTTGGGATACTACACCCTTCATACCCTTCCCTTTCCTTTGGCTTCACCATTAAGATGATTGATTCTAAGCACGGATAACATTTATTGAGAGTCCACTATGTGCCAGGCTAAGATACATCCTGCAGTATCTCCAAGGGATTGGTTCCAGGCCCCCTCATCCATAGACGCCAAAATCCAAGGATGCTCAAGTCCCTTATATAAAATGGTGTAGTATTTGCATATGACATACACACATCCTTCTGTATACTTTATTTTATTTTTTAATTTTTAATTTTTTATCATACTTTAAGTCCTGAGGTACAGGACATGCAGAACGTGCAGGTTTGTTACATAGGTATGCACGTGCTATGGTGGTTTGCTGCACCCATCAACCCATCATCTACATTAGGTATTTCTCCTAATGCTATCCCTCCCTCAGCCCCCCACTACCTGACAGGCCCCAGGGTATGATGCCCGCCCCTCAACCTGTGTCCATGTGTTCTCATTGTCCATCTCCGGCTTATGAGTGAGAACATGTGGTATTTGGTTTTCTGTTCTTGTGTTAGTTTGCTGAGAATGATGGTTTCCAGCTTCATCCATGTCCCTGCAAGGGACATGGACTAATCCTTTTTTATGGCTACGTAGTATTCCATGGTGTATATGTGCCACATTTTCTTTATCCAGTCCATCATTGATGACATCCTTCCATATACTTTAAATCATCTCTAGGCTGAGCATGGTGGCTCACACCTGTAATCCCAAGCACTTTGGGAGGAGGAGGCAGAAGGATCACTTGAGGCCAGGAGTTGGAGACATAGTGAGACCCTATCTCTACAAAAACTAATAATAATAATAAATTAACCAGGCATGGTGGCATGAGCCTGCAGTCTCAGCTACTTGGAAGGCTGAAGTGGAAGGATTATTTGAGCCCAAGAGTTCAAGATTGCAGTGAGCTATGATCATGCCACTGCACTCCAGCCTGGGCAAGAGAGCTAGACCCTGTTTCAAAAAATAAATAAATAAATAGTCACAAGACCTAATGCAAGGTAAATGCTTTGTAAATAGTTGTTATACTGTATCATTTTAAAATTTGTATTATTTTTATTGTTGTATTATTTGTTATTATTTTTTCCCAGATACTTTCAGTTAGTGGTTGGTTGAATCCACAGATGCGGAACCCACAGATACAGAGGGCCAATTGTATGTATGGATGTATAAAGTAGGGGTACAGCCAGGAGAAGGGTTGTAGTTTTGGGTCCCAGAGCTGAGTCAAAACAGAAGTGTACATGTTTAAAAATGCAGAAAAAACATGATAAAATTCAATACCTATTCATGGTTTCAAACAAAATCTTAGGAAAGTAGGAATGGAAGGGAATTTCCTTAAACCTTTAATCTTCTCAAGAACCTTAGTGAGATGGGTACTATTGTTACTGCCATTTATCAGATAAGGAATCTTAAGTTCACGGGGCTTATAATTGGCAACATTGTGCCTGGCTGTGTGACTTGAGATCTTCTACCTATTGGGTTACCTTAGGTTAATGGGACATGGGTAGAAAAAGTAATCCTTAAAATGAAAAGAACTCAAAGCTATACTCTTTGTACATTCTCTCATGTCCACAAGAGGGCACCAGGATTCATTAAATTGAAGCCCAATAGTCAAATGTTGAAGTAATTGTAGAGTATCAAACTGCTTAAATATTAGTAAATTTGAAAACCCACAAGTGTGTATTCTCCCAGGTACACCTGCAACTTGGGTCGGAATTGACCAGCTCTGCGCTTTTCAATGATAAAATCCCATTGCCAGTTAGAGTCTTCACACAATTCTACCTACCCCAACCATCCTGGGACATCCAGATGACAGTAATGATAGATTGCATAACCAGCTTATTTGCCCCTCCATCATGCAGTGGTGTTGTATGCAGATGCTATTTCAATGAATTTCAATTAGGAGAAAGTGAGGGAGAAGAGTACCCATTCAGGGAGGATGTATCGGACTTTAGGGGTGGGGGATTATAAAATGTGTAATTTGCTTTTACACATACTACATTATTAATCTATAATAAGGGTAATCTATATTTACAAGTTCAAAAAGCTTAATCAATATTAAAATTTCTATTTGGAAAACAGCTTATTGGTTCCATAATACATATATTAAACAAAAGTTTGATGTGGATTTTTTATGTTTATCAAAAGGAGGCAGAAGTTTAAAAAATTGGTAAGTCGGCTGGGCATTGTGGCGCACACCTGTAACTCCAGCACTTTGGGAGGCTGAGGCAGGTGGATTACCTGAGGTCAGGTGTTCACGACCAGCCTGACTAACATGGTGAAACCCTGTCCCCACTAAATACAAAAAAATTAGCCGGGCATGGTGGCACATGACTGTAATCCAAGCTACTTGGGAGGCTGAGACAGAAGAATCGCTTGTACCTGGGAGGCGCAGGTTGTAGTGAGCCGAGATCGTGCCATTGCACTCCAGCCTGGGCAACAAGAGTAAAACTCCATCTCAAAAAAAAAAAAAAAAAAAAATTGAGAAGTCGGCTTCTCTCTCAACACATCTGGGACTGTACAAAACATTTATATTGCGGAGCATCAAAATCTCTTACAGTTGTATCTTCCTTTCCAAGTTTACTGGCACTTCTTTGGTTCAGGTCCTTGTTTGTCCCTTTTTGTTCACGCAGTTTTTGTGAATGTGGGGATAAAGCCAAGACCAGGGAAAGGGCTGGAGAATTGGGTCCTAGAGCTGAGTCAAAACAGGATTGGACATCTTGAGAGATGGAAAAGCCTTTAATAAAAGTCAGCACACATTCATGGTTTTAAACAAAAGTGTAGAAAAACAGGAATAGAAGATAATTTTCTTAAACTAATAAAGGATCTACCAAATGCCTTCCACAGATATACTTTGCTGAATTTACAAGATCACTAGACAAAGAGTGAACATACAAAAATCAATTATATGGCCAATCACTGTGGCTCATGCCTGTAATCCCAGCACTTTGGGAGGCCAAGGTAGGCAGATCACCTGAAGTCAGGAGTTTGAGACCAGCATGGCCAACATGGTGAAACCCTGTCTCCACTGAAGATACAAAACTTAGCTGGGCATGGTGGTCCAGGTCTGTAATCCCAGCTACTTGGGAGGCTGAGGCATGAGAATTGTTTGAACCTGGGAGGCAGAGGTTGCAGTGAGCTGAGATCCTGCCACTGTACTCCAGCCTGGGTGACAGAGTGAGACTCTGTCTCAAAATATATATATATAATGCAACAAACAAAAGACAACATTTTAAAAAGAACACTATTTACTATAGCAAATCTAACACAAAGGAATAAATCTAATGGAATATGTATAAGAACTTTACACCGATAACCACAAAATATTACTGGGCAAAATTAAAGAAGACCTAAACAAAGGGAGAGGTACATAATGTTCATGAATTGAAATGTTAAGATGTTAATTTTCCATGAATTTATAGATTCATCACAATCTTCACCAAAGTCCAGGGGTGTATGTGTGTAAATCTTGTGTGTGTGTGTGTGTCTGTGTGTGTGTGTGTGTAAGTTAACAAACTATGTCTAAAATACATATGAAAACGCAAAGGACCAAGAACAGCTGAGGCAATCTTAAAGAACAAAGCTGGAAGACTTCCACTTCCAGTTATCGAGAGTCATTATAAAGCCATAATAATCAAGATTGTATAACACTGGCACGAGGATAGACAAGGTGACCAGTGGAATAGAACATAGCATACAAAAAAAGAACCATATGTATACAGTCACCTGATTCATGAAAAGGATGACACTTCAGTGAACTGATGGAAAAGAGAATCTTTTAAATAAAAGGTTCTAGGTACACTGGATAGCCATGTGAGAAAAAAAAATGTATCAGGACTCTAATCACATCACACACAAAAATCAATTCCAAATGAATTGCAGATCCAAATATAAAAGATAAAACCAGAAAGCTTTTAGAATAAAGCAGAGGAAAACATTCTTGTGATATTGTAGTAGCAAATATGCCTTTTTAAAAACCATACAAAGCCATGTAAGGATATAGGTAAAACCAATGGTTCTTCGAATCTCTACTCTGACACAGTCGTTCAACACTTCTGATGCCAGAGTGTGGGGAATTTTCTCCACACACCAAGCAATTCTCTGGCAGATTCCACAGTGGACGCGAGCTAAGTGTCCTCTAATTCAATTGAATTCTGTCACTATCTGCCTGGAGATAGTGTCAGGTCCCACAAGTTGAGGGTTCAGTCCCGCAATACTGTCCTGTCTTCAGATGCCAGTCACAAGCACAGGATGTGGCCTCTGCTTCTGAACAACCAGCGATCCATCGGATTTCCATGACCGCCACTTTGGTTTGATAATTTGCTAGAGTGCCTCACAGAACTCAGGGGTCTTAGTGCATTTTCTGTTGCTTATCACAGAATATCTGAAACTGCATAATTTATAAAGAAAAGGAAATTATTTCTTACAGTTATGGAAGCTAAGGAGCCCAAGGTATAGGGGCTGCATCTGGTGAGGGCTTTCTTGCTGGTGGGGACTCTGGAGGGTTCCGAGATGGCACAGGGCATCACATGCCAGAGAGCTGAGTCTCTTTTCCTCTTCTTATAAAGCCACCAGTTTCAGTACCGTGATAACCCATTAATCCATTGACCTATTAATCTATCAATGGATTAATTCATTCACAAGGGTAGAGCCCTCAAGACCTCTTAAAGACCCCACTTCTCAATACTGCCATGTTGGGGATTAAGTTTTAACATAAGGTTTGGAGGGGATAAACATTCAACCCATAGCATCAGAGAAATACTTTACTTATGTTTACTGGGTATAATAAAGGATACAGAAGACCAGCCAGATGAAAAGATACATAGGGCGAGGTCTGAAAGGGTCCCATGTGCAGGAGCTCCTATGCCCATGAAGTTGGGGTGTACCACCCAGCTGGCATGCAGATGTGTTTGCCAACCCAGAAGCTCTCTGCATCCCATAGTTCAGGAATTTTTATGGAGGCTTTATCATGTAGACATGATCAATGATTAACTTTATTTCTAGCTCCTTTCCCTTCTCTGGAGAACTGTGGCAAGTTGGGGGTAAGGGCTGAAAGACCCCAGCCTATAATTATGGCTTAGTCTTTATGGTGACCAGTTCCCATCCAGGAGTCCACCAAGAGCTACCTTATTAAAAGATGCTCCTACTGCCCAGGAAATTCCTAAGGACCTTAAAAGCTCTAAAATTCCTAAGGACTTTAAAAGTCAGGAACCAGAGTCAAAGGTCGAATATTAGAACAAAAGGTTCTCCCAGCATCCTTATTGCTTAGGAAATTACAAGTGTTTTAAGATCTCTGTATCAGGGACTGTGGGCCAAGAGCAATATGTGTATTTCTTATTATTTTTACAAATAGTAACATAAAGAAACAAAATTATAGAGTACATTAAAATTAAGAACATCCCTTCATCAAAAGATATAATATGATTAAGAGAATGAAAAGGCAAGCCTCAGCATGAAGATATTTGTTATACATATCTCTGCCAGTGGACTTTACTCATAATCTATAAATAACTTCATAAACCAGTAAGAAAAGACAATCTAATTTAAAAATGGGCAAAAAAGGCAGGCACAGTTGCTCATACCTGTAATCCCAGCACTTTGGGAGGCTGAGGCAAGATGATTTCTGGAGGGCCAGGAGCTCAAGATTAGCCTGAGCAAGTAGCAAGACTCACCACCCCCCATCTCTACAAAATAATTTTAAAAATTAGCCAAGTGTGGTGGTGTGTGTTTGTAGTTCCAGCCACTACAGAGGCTGAGGTGGGAGGATCTCTTGAGCCAAGGAGTTTGAAGTTACAGTGAGCTGTGATCACTCCACTGCACTCCAGCCTGGGCAATAGAGAGACACTGTCTCAAAAACAAAAAAAGAGAGAGAGGGAGAAGAAAGAGAAAAGAAAAGAAAAAGAAAGAAAGAAAAAGGGCAAAAGATTTGGATACTTTACCAAAGATATTCAAATGGCCAAGAACACATGAAAAGGTATCCAACTTCCGTAGTTCTCAGAGAAATGAAAACTGAAATCACAAGTGAGATACTACTATATACCCACTAAAATGGCTAAAAAGAAAAGGACAGAAAATACTGAGAGTTGGCAAAAGGGGGAAGCAACTAGAACTTTCTTACACTGCTAGAACGAAAAAAAAAAATGTTATAACCACTTTGGGAAACTACTTGGCAGGATCTACTAAAGCTGAACACAAGATTATCCCATAACACCCAAATTCCGATCTTCACTGAGACAGGGACAGGGTTAAAGGAACCAACAAGAGATGGTGAAACATTCTGAGGCTAGCATTAGCTGTCCTAGGACAAGGAGACAGAAGAATTTTGCAATACAGGAAGACCTGTAGTTGTAGGAGCGGCTGGCCAACAGAAGCTGTGTCCTCTAACAGAGGGATGCAGCCCTGGCAAACCTGAGGCCCCATCTCCCATTTCCCTCCATTATTATGATGGGAAACCAGGGCCAAGGCAGCATGCTGACAGAGCCCACACAGCTCAGCTCCCTGGGGCCCCGAGCGGCAGGGAGAAGAGGAGGGTATAGATCTGGAGCAGCTAGCGGAAAAAGTCAAGCTCACTGTCTAATGTCCAAACTGGAGCATGGACTCTGGAGTCAGATGACCTGAGTTGAAGTTTGGTACTGCTTACCATCTGTGAGGCCTTTAGGCAACACATTTAACCTGCCCATGCCTCAGTCTCCTCGTCGGCAAAATGGAGATAATAATCTATCTCACAGAGTTGTATAACAAGCAAAAGAGTGAATACATGAGTGAATTTCACAAATGGTAGCTATCATTTTTATTTTAAGCTTTGCCCTTCACATATCCCATGCTCATTTGAACAGAGGAGTTGGTTAAATCTAAATATACTTTGTATTTGTGATTAAGGGGCCCCCTTCCACAAGAATGTCCCTCAATCTGTTTTTCTAGACCCTTCTAAAAACCTCTCGAATGTCACTTTCTCCATGAAGACTTCCCTGAGCTCCTCGTCCAGGAAGAACCTCTTCTGTGCACCCAGAGACCCACGTCCCCTCCTCCTCAGTGGCCAGTTCCACAGCCCTCACTGAAAGGCAGTCCAGTGTGTATGTCTACTCTCACTTCCTTGAAAGCAGAATCCAGATCTTGTTCTTATTTTTGAACTAACTCTAGTGTATAGCACAATATTTTATATAAATATGTTTGTTTCCCTGAATTATATTGAATTTCAGTATATTGAAAGTTACTTCAAACAAGTTTGCCATTGGTTGACATTTTAAAATCCTATTGTTATACTAAGTATTTGCTGAGATGGTTTTTATTCTGTATTGTCACTGGCAACAAAATGGAGCTAATCATAACTACTATTTATTAACTATCTACTTTGTGTCAGGGCTTTATATTTTAAGTCATGTGATTCTTACAACCAGCCCATGAAGTAGGGACAGATGAGAGAAGGCTCAAAGAGATAATATAATTTGGCCAAAGGCCACAGCAGCTAGGAAGTGGCAGAGCTATGATTCCCACACAGACTTCCACAAGGCCTGTGGTATTTCTGTGATGCCATGTTGCTTTCCATAATTAGTATATACTCAAGTGTTGTGAACAGGTACCTCTGAGCTTTAGTTACTTCCTTTATTTATATAATGAGGGAGAACTGGATGCTCTCTCAGATGGCTTCCAGCTCTAGAATGTATGATTTTAAAGAAGCATCGCTGTCTGTTCCTATCATGTGCCTGTGCTGATTACTGCTGCGGACACTTCTTTTTTCCATGAAATTGGTTAGAAAAATACAGCTGTTCTCAGTTTCCATCACATAAATCCAAGAGGCAGGACTGGTGAAACTGCCTTCTATAGGACTCAAATTTCTCCTTCTTCAATTTCATGGGTTACAGTGAAATCAACGAGAGTGTAATTTGTGTTTGCATAAAACCAGAACACATAGGAAAAGAGCCAGACATTATTGAACATTCAGGAAAGAAAGAGTCCCACACCAAAAGGGCAAAGTTCAGTACTGTTAGCTACTCTCATTATTCAGCAAATATGCCTCTCATCTGCTCGTAATAGCACAGTGCCAGCTCTCTCTAGCCTTCCCATTGCCTTTGGGAGATAAGAAGGGATTCAGTTTCTATTTTATCAAAATAGAATATATTTGATGATTAAGGGGGCATTAATTAAGGTAGCATTAATGAAACCATACAACTTCTAAACTCTGTGATTCACAAAGAAAGAAAAAGTCAACCAGTCCTCCTTATACACTGCCTCAAAGAGGACGATCTCTCTCTCTTCCTCCTATCATCATCCATCTATTTGTCTGTTAATCTAACCATCCATCCATCCTTCCATCCATCCATTTAATCGATTCTTTCTCCCTCCCTCTCTCTGTTAATCTATCTTCCTTGAGCCATCTATCCATCTGAGCCTCAGTTCAGTTCTAGGAAAGCAGGCATACAGCATGACAATTGCAATCAGGACAAAGCAGTCACCCCATCTGTGTGAACTCCCTGGGAACTGAAAGTTCAAACTCTTAATCTACAAACATGAAATAAAAACCTGCCCAAAGCAACAGCCTATCTCTGATATATCTATGATATAGAATTAGATTTTTCTGTCTCACAACCCAGGGAAATACAACTTTGCATGACTAGAGGCAAGAGAACAAACTAGAATTGACACGGAAGGAGAGGGCTGATTACTTCAAATTGCATTGCTTCCCTGCTAAAACCATCCAGGGGTTTCCCATCATACTCAGAGGAAAAGCCAAAGTCCTCACATTGGCCAGGGGCTCAACATACTTTGGGTGCTGTGCTCCAGCCATGCACGACCTCTTTCCTGATTTTTATTTATTTTATCATTTTATTATTTTATTTATTTATTTATTTTTGAGACGGAGTCTTGCTCTGTCACCCAGGCTAGAGCGCAGTGGCGCGATCTCAGCTCACTGCAACCTCCATCTCCCGGGTTCAACCGATTCTCCTGCCTCAGCCCTGCAAGTAGTTGGGATTACAGGCGCCTGCCATCACACCAGCTAATTTTTGTATTTTTAGTAGAGACAGGGTTTCCCCATGTTGGCCAGGCTGGTCTCAAATTCCTGACCTCAGGTGATCTGCCCACCTTGGCCTCCCAAAGTGCTGGGATTACAGGCGTGAGCCACCACGCCCAGCCTTCTTTCCTGATTTTAAAAAACATGTCAGGCATGCCCTGCGGTAGGACCTGTGGATTAGCAGTACCTCTGGCTTGAATATTCTTTCCCCAAACATTGCACAGTCTCTATGTCATGTTCCTCTGTTTTTATTTTTCTATTTTATTGATTTCCACTCTGATCTTTATTATTACTTTTTTCTTGTTTATTTGAGAGAGCAAATGATTGTTTTAAGCCACTAAATGTGGGAATTATTTTTTACTTAGCAAGAGATTACTGAAACACAAGGAAAAATAGTTTCCCTAGGAACAAGCGACTTTAAGAAGTTCCAGATGAATGCTTTTAGTTAGCCCAGACACACTGTTGGGGTTAAGAGTTGTTAAGGTGTTTGGCTGATAGACCGTGAAATCAGAAATCATACAATGTTAAAGTGAGTAAGAAGGCATTTTGCTCAAAGAGCTGAAGTGACTTGTCCAAGATCACACAGCTAAGTAGAAACATGTCTTAAAACAGAAATGGACTCTCAGTTCCATATACATCTCTTACTTGTTCTACAAATATTTATTGAGCACATTCTTTATGTAAGGCACCATGCCAGCAGCTAGGGATAACACAGACAGCCCTTATCCTTATAAAGGTTACGTGCCATCAAGTCAAATAGACCTTAAGCAATGAAATAATTTTTGTATGTTTAATTACAATTGTGATAAGAGTCACAAAGGGGAATGAGGTGCTTTGAGAGTATATAATACAGGAATGGACTCTGAAATACTCTGGGGAGAACAGACAGAGACATTTAAGTCAAATGGAAAGGGTGAGTAAGAATTAACTGAGGTTGGGCGCAGTGGCTCACGCCTGTAATCCCAGCACTTTGGGAGGCCGAGGCGGGCAGATCATGAGGTCAGGAGATCAAGACCATCCTGGCTAACACGGTGAAACCCCGTCTCTACTAAAAAACACAAAAAAATTAGTCGGGCGTGGTGGCGGACACCTGTAGTCCCAGTTACTCGGGAGGCTGGGGCAGGAGAATGGTGTGAACCCAGGAGGCGGAGCTTACAGTGAGCCGAGATCGTGCCACTGCACTCCAGCCTGGGCGACAGAGCGAGACTCCCTCTCAAAAAAAAAAAAAAAAAAAAAAAGAATTAACTGAATGATGAAGGGAATAGGGAACAATCCAGGCAGAAGGAAAACATGACCCTGTCTACTACAACAAACTGCTTCTCTTACAATATCATGGTGCTCTTCATTCTTCAATGCCTGGGTCACTGAGATGATTAGGAGATAAGGACAGCAAGTCAAAACACATAGGAGGATAATGGAGCAAGATCCAATAAGGGTGGAGTTCTCCTGACTGGGAGATTTACCAGGAGGGTCAATGAGTCCAAGAACACCTACGTCAGCATGAAAACAGAAAGATGGGAAATATTTAACTTGCTAACAAGTGGTTTGGTTTCTATACCACCAAAAAAGGGAGTCTTTGGGAAATTCCATATCTCCAAATCATTTGTCTTTGCCCACTGCCTTCATTAGGGACACCTGCTCCACAAAGGCCTGACACAGGAAGTGATGGCATCTCTGGGACTTGGGGCAGGTAACAGCTGCATGTTCAGTGTGAATTCCTCGGGCCACTACTGCGGCTCAGTGCTGGCAGTGTCCAGGAGGATGGCCCATCCAGCTCCCTAATACTACAGTTCCCTGCCCTCCTCACCCCAGAAGCATCCCCTCCAATTCACTCAGGCACTTGTGCTGTGACATATCCTAGACCTGTCATTAGGCAGAAATACTCTAACCCTCAAATCTTAAGTTCTCCTGTTCCAAACTCTGAACACACTAGCCTAGCCTCCTAATCTTGACACATGTCATCTGTGTTTTGCTCATCACACATATCCTTCCATCATATGAACAGCTTTGGTCCATTGACACCTCCATTTTCTCTCAAACTAGTCAATTCCTTCCTATTGTCAAGTCCTTTCTTATCGTGCCTGCTTCCCTGACTTCCTGTGGCATCCACCTGCCAGAACTACAACCTTGTGTCATCTATGTCTGTGTTTTTATACCCCAGGCTGCTGAGTGCTGAAGAAAATGATACCACAATACAGACTGGTGCCATACACAAATGGTAGTCTCTCACCTAAGTTGATATCAAACACTGCTCCCATTCCCCACATTGCTCACATGCCTCACATCAGACCTTCACCAATGTTCTCAACCACTTCATCTATTCCCTCTCCCCACATCAGGAAAAATGAGCCCTTAACCCCAAGATAGCTCAACTTCTGCTTCTCTGCTATCAGGGGTTTCCTAGGAGCAGAATCAGAGACAGAGATTCATTATGAGTGATGTATTGAGGGATGTTCTTGGGAGAATCCTATAGGGCAATGAAGGAAGCAGGAAGGCACAGAAGTGAAAATGTGGTTCCAACTGAAGTCTGTTCTCAACCTGATCTCATCAGATCTCTGGAGCAGAAAGGGCACACAGAGTTGTCCACTTTGAGGCAAGAAGGCCAGATTTTTGTGCTTTCATGTCGATCAGTCATTGGCTCTAGGCTCTAGACCATCCCTGGGGGGAAGGTACGTAACCTCATTTTTTGCTCCTTTCAGCAGAACACAATTTTCCACAAGAGAGTGCAGCTGTGAGCCTCAGCAGCCAATACAGCAGCTTAGAGCTGGGGACACCAATCCAGTTAAGGGGACCTGGGCATGGCACCAACAGCAGCTTTTACAGTGTCCACGCTTACAATCTACCTGTGTCTACAGGCTTCTCTCTTTGCTGAAGTCCTCAGTGTACTGTACCCCTCCAGCAGGCTCCTAACCCAGTGTGATCTATCACCACACCTCTTGTTACACCGCATTTTAACCATCTGCTTAATGTTGTAAGTTCCTGGATGGTGGGGCCATCATTTTCTTTTTAGTAGCCTTCATGCCTAAATAGAAAAAAGCTGTTCTGAGTAAATGTTCTGCATTCACTCATGGTTCAAGTAGAAGAAATTTCAAGTCAGGTAGGTAAGAGTTTGTTTTTTAACAGAACAGGCCTTTGAATTACGTTGCATAGATGACAAACTTAGGCAGCCCCTTTAGAACCAACCTTGACAAACGACCTCTATTTGCCAAATTCTGTATTTTGCACATTGGACATCAAAGGCTACAACACAAGGACCACAGCAAGCACCATACAGAGGGCACCACAAATAAGAATTAACTGAGGTTGGGCGCGGTGGCTCACGCCTGTAATCCCAGCACTTTGGGAGGCCAAGGCGAGCAGATCACGAGGTCAGGAGATCGAGACCACCCTGGCTAACATGGTGAAACCCCGTCTCTACTGAAAAATACAAAAAAATTAGCTGCTCCCTCCCACTACTCACCCTCAGGATAAATAACTAAAATACCAGGTTTTGTGGCAGCTCTCAACTTGCCAATATTTGGAGGGGACATCCCCTTACAATCAGGCACCTACCTCAGCAATTTCTTGTGCCACGCATGTGTCAGTATCAGTATGTTCCGTCTGATTCCCGTTCATTCTCTTGCTACTTTTAATATAATGACCTTGTGCCCTAAAACACTTACCATCTGGTAGAGGTCTCCTCCATTGCTCAAGCTCAGAAGTCCTCTCGCTTCACGGGAAAGCACGGTTACCCAATGCAGAGGTGTTAAGTGATCTTGTTTGACAAACAGGAACAAAACTAGTAGCGCACAATGTTGACTCTGTTTCTGAAGTGCTCCATACAACTACATACCAGGGTAAAACCCTACTGCAATTCTTTTACTTCCTAAAGATGTGCTATGTGAGCGAAGAATGTACAAACACCTGAATGATGAGCATAAATAAAACCTGAAAATGTTCAGAAGTTTAGAAAAGAATTTCACAAATTTGGCAATTATTTTTCTGTTGAGAAATAACTAGTCCACAGAGGGCAAAAAAAAAAAAAATCAATCTGGGGCACACACCAGCAGATATTAATTGAATTAGCGAGGGGTCCATGAGCAGGGAGAACGAGAAAAATAAGGCCCACCCACTCATTTCAAAATTAGGAACAAGGATGGTAAAAAGATGCCAAAACGACAGCCTATCATAGAAAGTTAATATTTTCACTTTATTTATCTATTTTGATTCTGAGTTTCACTCTTGTTGCCCAAACTGGAGTGCAGTGGCATAAACTCAGCTGACTGCAACCTCCGCCTTCCAGTTTCAAGCGATTCTCCTGCCTCAGTCTTCTGAGTAGCTGGGATTACAGGTGCCCGCCACCAGGCCCGGCTAATTTTTGTATTTTTAGTAGAGACAGGGTTTCACCATGTTGGCCAGGCTGGTCTCAAACTCCTGACCTCGTGATCCGCCCACCTCAGCCTCCCAAAAGGTTGGGATTACAGGCGTGAGCCACCGCACTCGGCCAATACTTTCACTTTACGTTGACGCTAATTAAGGGTTATAAAAGGAAAGTGGGTAGAAGAGATACTTAAAAATGTGTGAGGAAGAAAGGAGGGAGGGTTCTTGTCCTAGCCAGGCTCCTAATATGTATCTTAGTCCCTTCACTCCCCTCACTTTAGCTGAACCTACTCAGCCCCTCCCAGGACACCAGATCTGTCATCTGTCAAGACCTAAGAATCCTCTGCAGCTCCTCCTTTGCTTATTCTGAGCAATTTAGGCTCAGGCCATTACCATCGATTATTCCTCTCAGAATCAGGGTTGCCAGAGTTAGCCAATACAAATACAGGACTCCCAGCTAAATTCAGATTTCAACTAGACAATGAATAATGTTTTAGTATAAATATACCACATACAATGTTTGGGAATACTTGTTTATTTGAAATTCAAATGTAACTAGGCATCCTTTTTTTTTTTTTTTTTTTTTTTTTGTGAGATAGAGTTTTGCTCTTGCTGCTGCCCAGGCTGGAGTGCAGTGGCATGATCTTGGCTCACTGCAACCTCCACCTTTTGGGTTCAAGTGATTCTCCTGCCTCAGTCTCCCGAGTAGCTGAGATTACAGGTGCCCACCACCATGCCCAGCTACTTTTTGTATTTTTAGTAGAGATGGGGTTTCACCATGTTGGTCAGGTTGGTCTCGAACTCCTGACCTCAGGTGATTCACCTGTCTCGGCCTCCCAAAGTGCTAGGATTACAGACGTGAGCCACCGTGCTTAGCTGCATCATCTTTTATCTAGCATCTCCACCCAGAATCCCATGATCAAAACAAAATTTTGTTGAGATTATGCCTCTAGCAAGAGGCTTCTTTGCCTGCTCTCTGTCTGCAGGAGTGTTTTCTCAGAGAGTATAGGGAAGACCCCCAGCCCAACACCATGTCGAATATGAGAATCTGTGTCTTACCACAGAAAGTCTAAGTTCCCGTGTATAGGATCTCATGCATGATTTATTCAAACAATTTTATCAACCACAATGGGAGCTCAGAAAAGTTAAACAATTTGCCCGATTGAGTAGCAGTTATTAATGCAGAGTCAGGACTAGAATCTATGTAGCATATGTATTTTTTTTGTTTTGTTTTGTTTTTCCTTCTCATGAGAATTTATCATAAACTTTGCATGTATATAATACACCAAGCTTCAGGAATCAGATGGTGAAGTTGATACTAAATTCTAAAATAATTTTGTAAACTTAAAAAGGATAAAATGAGCGAAAAGAAGAACATGGCAAAGAAAGCTGGTTTTTGTGAAATCTAGTTTGTAATGTACCTTTTGAATCTCATTTTGAAATTCTGCAATCATTTACTTTTCAATCGACCAGTCATTCAGCCCTTCAGAGTAGCATACTTGCTCTGATTCAAAAGCTCCACAAAGCAGGCTAATTCTGGTTAGTGCACATCCATCACTGAGCTGAACATGCCTTCCTGCCAGCAGACACTAGTAAATGGCAAGGACGGTGGGAGGAAGCAAATGAAAAGAGCAGCAGTTCTGAAAGAAGAAAATACTTCTTTCACCCAGTTTGTATCTAGGGGCTATGGGAATGTTTCAATTTTACTAATCGGTGCGTTGTCATTTGAGAAGCACATTGCATTGCACTACTGAAACCTAACAGAGGCTCTCACCTAGCAGCAAAGTGGGCCTAAGATCTGGGCCAGGCTGTTTGGCCTTTACAGACTTTTGTTTAAACGCCCTCATTTTCGCTGGGCGCTGTGACTCACGCCTGTTAATCCCAGCACTTTGGGAGGCCAAGGCGGGCAGATCACGAGGTCAGGAGATCGAGACCACGATGAAACCCGGTCTCTACTAAAAATACAAAAAAATTAGCCGGGCGCCGTGGTGGGGCCTGTAGTCCCAGCTACTCAGGAGGCTGAGGCAGGAGAATGGCGTGAACCCGGGAGGCGGAGCTTGCAGTGAGCCGAGATCGCTGCCACTGCACTGCAGCCTGGGAGACAGAGGGAGACTCCATCTTTAAAAAAATAAAAGCCTTCATTTTCTAGAAATAGTATCCAAAGTGCATTCTTTCTCTCTCTCTGGAACTCCTACTATTTTGGAGGCTTCAGTGGACAATTGTGAGGATCATTTCCCACATGGTGTTTTTCCAACATTAATATCCAAAATAGATAACATAGCAAAGCTTGAATCAAGGTGATCTGTGACCTGCACAGAGTCTGCATCAATTTGGATGCTCTGGCTGCAAATCACAAAATACTCATCTAAAAATGGCTTGACCAGGGTTGGGGGGTGCTTTTTTCACATAAGAGAGGCAGATGGTCCTGGTGTTGTTTCAGTGGCTCCCCAATGTCAGGGCTCTGAGTCAGTTTCCCCTCATTTTTCCTGGTCTGTCCCTCAAGATTGCAAAAGGGTTGCAGCAGCTCCCTGCATGACATCATGGTATCCTTGCATTTGAAATCCAAAGCAGGAAGAGGTTTTTCTTGCTAGACTTTTTATTATCAGAGAGAAAAATCTTTCCAGTAAGTATCCACCTGTGCCTCATGACCAGAACTCAGTCACATGCAAGGGAGTCTGGGAAAGCAAGCATCCAGCATTTTAAGCTTCTGTGTAGTGAGACAAAGGCTCTGACAACGAAGAAAGAGCTGCCACATCTCCCACTAACCGGTATACTTTGTGGGGCAGTGCCCTGCCACCAGCACAGGCCAAGAAGTCTTTCCAAACTGGCTTAATCTCCTATTTTCCCATTTCTATTCATGGCACAAGCATTCTAACACTACTCTGGAGATCTTGGATTCATCTTTGACTCTCTCTTTTCCCTAATTCTCACATCTGGTCAGAGCCCATGTCTCAAGGATCACCCATTCCTTCTCAGGGAGTCTTCCATCTTGCCTCTCCTTTTCACTCTAATTGAGCACATTAATTCAGACCCTTATCACCTCACAGCCAGACCACAGTTCAAAAGCTGCCAAACCATCCTGCCTTCCAACAGAGATACCACTTTTCTGTGACTTTCCTGTTCAGAAAACTTTCAAGAATTCCCCCGTTAACCCCAGAAGATATTCCAAAGCCTTATTCCAACCCCGATGGGCCACAGTGGTTGAGAAAGCTGACTCTGTAGTTAAAAGACTTGTGTAATATTGGGCTAGTGACTTCACCCTCCAGCACAGTTCTTTCCCGCATAAAATGGAGGTGATGCTAGTACAGGGCACGCATGGTGTCAATAAGTTGTAATTATTGTTTTTTGCTATTGTTATTTTTATATATAGGCATTCTATGTATTAGGAAGGGTAGGTGGGTAACATATATGAGGTGTCTGTCCTCGATTAGCTGATTTCAATTGCTGAAATACAATTCAACTGAGGCAGGAGAATAGGGTCTGGAGGTAGGGAACCTAAGGCTGTTTCATGCCAACTTCCTAGAACTAAATTGAAAGGAAAACCCTAACTTTTCATGCCTAAGTAACAAAAGGAGCAGAGTACTCCCTTTGCAAACCCCCTGCCTTTTCTGCATGTCAGAAGGGAAACTGGCTGTCCACAACAAATCAGATTGATTTCCTGTCCAGTCTTCATTTGTAACTTTGTAACTTCACTCCAGCCTCTGAATGGTTGCTGTCCACAACCAATCAGACTGATTGCGGGCTAAGTCTTCCTTTGCATAGAAGTATACCTTTGTAACTTCACTCTAGCCTCTGATTGGTTGCTGTTTGCAACCAACCAGATGTTTGCACAGGACTGTGACCTTTGTAACTTCACTTCAGCCTCTGGTTGGCTTTCTGCAACCAATCAGACTGATTGTGGGCTACCACTTCATTTACATGAAGTGAGCATGACGTGGCCAATGGGAAACTTCTAGGGAGTATTTGGACCCAAGAGGATTCTGTATCAGTGCCCTTAAGCTGCTGCTCAGCCCACTCCCACACTGTGGAGTGTACTTTTGTTTTCAATAAATCCCTGCTTTTGTTCTTTTGTTGCCTTATTCTTTCTTTGCTTTGCTGGGTGTTTTATCCAGTTCTTTGTTCAAAACATCAAGAACCTGGACAACTTGCAGTTACAACCATCTACTGGTGACACAACTATGCCCATCTAATTTGCTACTTGATATCCATTTTATAAATAGGTCCTTTGTCTTTTCCTACTTGACGAAAGAGATTCCCAAGTGTAGCACCATTTTTGGCTGTGCTCATTCTTTAAGAAAGCTTCCTCCAAAACCCTATGGCCTCATTTTGTCATCAGGAAAACCTCGACTTGCTCTAAGGCCATAGACCCTGGCTCGAGCCTTGACTCACTCTTTCAAAGCACATTATGCTTCCAGAAGCTGTTAACAGTATTTATTTGTCTTCATCTGACATCTGCGCAACTTCAAAAAGCAGAAAGAAAAAAGACCTGGTGGTCTTTGTTTCATTATGCCACAGTTAAGATTGCATCTGTAATTTTTAAGTAGCAGAGATTAAAGGTCATGCCAGGGATTAAACAGACACACAAATTACCTTCTTCTCACTCTACTTTGGTCTTGTGACTTAACTTTTTCATCTTTAAGATTTAGCTGCTCTTAATTTGACTTCTTTGTCAGTTTCTATGAACCAGCCTTCATAAAGGACAATATTGTATACAGGAGCACTCATTCCGTTAAGAAAAGAAATCGCACATGTTGAAAGATGAGCTAGATCTGTGCCTGTTGATATCTTCTAGCCACAAAGCAATTTCACATGACTGGGCTTCCTTTGCCCTCTGAAATTATTCAGGCAGCAAAGGTCATGACAGTGCCTCAGTTCACCAGTTCATTTTGGCAAAGTGTTGGCAGGGACCTGGGCGTTGCCCTGCCTGCTTCCTCCAGAGTCCTGGTTAGGCACCATAGGCAGGAGTTGGAGTGTCTCTAAGTTTCTAGTAATCTGCACATTTAGTGGTTAGTACTTACTCTGGAACTAGACCACCTGGGCTCACACTGTGGCTGTGTGACCTTGAGCAATTGCCTTAACCTATTTGTGCCCTAATTCCCTCATCTAAATTGGGGATAAAAACAAGCTGACCTCATAGGATTGTTGTGAGAATCACATGAGTTAGTACATGTAATGTGTTTAATGCAATGCCTGACATATGATTAAGAGCTATGTAAGGGTGAGCTGTTGTTATTACTAATGCTTTTTTCCTGGGCTTGGCCACCTGTCAACAGTCTTTATGGCTTCCTGGAACACTTCTTAAACATTTTGCCCAAAGCTCTCTTTTCAAACCCTCAGCCATGAATCAATCAATTTCATTCTGTGGAAAAGAGTCCAAGAAGAATTAAATGGAGGATGCTGGAAATGGTGGAGCTAATGCTTTATCACATTCTCGAGAAATCTGGCCAACAGAAATGCAAACTGCCTTGCTTAAAGAGAAGTCCATATTTTATTCCTCTCCAACGAAACAATGTTCCCTTTAAGAGTCAAACAGCATCATTCTCATTGTCTACTCTTTATAACCTTCTACTCAAGTATACATGCCACTAAGAAAATTGTTAATGCATGTACAGTTTAAATAGCTTTGGCTCATTAAAAATCAGCCTTCAGTCCATTAATTCTAGGACCTCAATTCTAAGGTGATATTTATTTTGCAAAGTCATAACCACAACAACCATGTGTAACGTTGCTAAAAATATGGTCTATTTTTAAAAATCTTTCTGATGGTCCTTATTCTCAGCCTCTTAGTGACCCCCCTTTAAAAAAAAAAAGTTATAATTTACACACTTAAACAATTTGCCTCCAATACTATACACTCTTTTTATCATCCTCAATAATAACTCCAATAGCACAATACTAGAAGCTAAGATTAGGTGGAAGGAAGTCAACTGTAGCGTCTTCATAGTTTCAGAGTAAATGACATAATTTACAAGGGACACAGAAACCAAGATGACACACATATTAAAAGTTCTTTTCACCTAAAGACTATAAAAATACTTTGGCTGAACTATATGTGTTCTCTTAGCTCTGTAAGTGACACTAATGAAATGCAAAAAGGCCAAAAGGAAGAAGGATGGCAAGCATCTAAGAGAGCAAGAGTCCTAGAATAGTCTGAAATTGGTTCCATCCATCCTTTGAGAGTTGACTAATGAAAACAGGGAACCTCTGTTTCTAGTCTGTAGTTCCAATTCTTAGTGAATACTGTCTGTGTTCCAAGTGCAGTAGCAAAATAATAAATCAGAGTGAATTCAATGTAAGTATGACCCTGTTCAAAGAGACTAACCCAGTATAGTACATTTCAATTTTCTGTGGTTCACCTACCAGCTCACAACATGGATGGGGATTGCGGAGTGGAGGTTTGGTGCAGGACCCAGAATTACCAGCCAAGCCAGATATATACCATTAATAAGATGACTTTAAATATAAAAGCTAATAATGTAGAGATTTCTAAATTAAAATTGCCTTTCTCTACAGCAATTTCACTCCTACATATATGCCTAAGAGAATTAAAAGCTTATGTCCACACAAACAAATGCACATGAAATTCACAACAGCACTATTCATAATAGCCAAAAAAAGTAGAAGCAACTCAGATGTCCACCAACTAATGAATGAATAAATAAAATGTGGTATAGCCATACAATGGAATATAACTTGGCAATAAAAAGAAATGAAGTACTGATATATGCTACTTCAACATGGATAAATCTTGAAAACACTATGCTAAGTGCAAAAGGCTGGCCACCAAAGACCACACAGTATATGATTCTATTTACATGAAATGTCCAGAATCAGCAAATCTGTAGGGACAAAAAGTAGATAAGTGGTTGCCAGGAGCTGGGGCAAGGGAGGAACAGAGAATGACTGTTAATGGGCATGAGGTTTATTTTTCTGGGGGTGGGGTGGTGATGACATGTTTCAAAATTGATCGTGGTGATAGTTGCACTACTCCATGAATATGCCAAAAATCACTGTATACTATAGGCAGGTGAATTTTATAATATGTGAATTATATCTCAAAAAGGTTTTTTTTAAAGTTGTTTTTCTCTTATTTTAGCACTGAATAGATATTAAGTAGTTATTCAGCACAAGTTGCAGGGTTAATAATGAAATATGCAAGATACACAGTAGACCTTTGTCCTTCACAAGGGATACTTCTGGAAACATTTCCAGATTGCCAAATAAATGATTACCACTAGGGTTGAGATTGTACAACTATAGAGAGCCTCATTCCTTTGGGAATCTATGTGAATGATGGCCCCAGAAGTCATGCAGAGTACAAACTACATGTTCACAGAGGGTGGTCCTGGCTGCCACTAAGACACCAGCATGTAGCTTTCTTTCCTGGGACACTTTGTCCCTCCACCATCAAACAAACAGTTTCCTCTCCCTCTTTTTCTTTTTACTTTATAAAAATTATTGATGTGCCAGTGGATTGGGATATAGATATCAGTTGGCCAGCCAGGCTACAGGGTTTATTCCCAACAGGTATCACCAACACTTATGAGGATTGACAAGGTAAAGCTCCATGATCAACTTTACTGCCTTGACTCCATCTTATTCAAATATTTATGAAAGAGATTCAATCCATCATGTGATTATAAATTATCAATCTTGTTTATAGGCAAATAATCTTTTGTCTGCATATTTTAAACATTCTTTTCAAACTATATTAGCTGTCATCTACTGTTTGGCCTTTCTGAACTTTCAATTAAATATACAACTTTCTGTGTTTTTGAAATCGGGATGGTTAGCATTGCAAATATCTGTGCTTATTGACCAAATACATTGCATTCACTTCCTTCCTGACCTGCAGAGATGGAAACTGACAATCTTTAAGCAAATGGCAGTACGCACTTATTTTTTTCTGTATCTCAAAAAAGATGGGAAGCAACTAGTCCTATCCAAGATTGAAAAAGGCAAAAAAAAAAAAAAAAAAAAAAAAGAATAAAATTATTTCCACTTGTGTTTAAGAAGTAGAAAAACAGAAAAAATGGAAATGGCCAAGCTATGACCATATTAGGATCTATGCAAATGAGTCATATGACTATGTGGGACTAATTCCCAAAACTATTTGTTCTGTTTAGTTTTTTAAAGTATCATTTAATTATTATGACACATTTCAGATGTGCAAGACATAAAGAATAAAGAAACATCCCTGTATCTACTACAACCCTACATAAGCAATAAATACAATTAGAGCCCCTGATCACATTATTCTCTCTTCTATTTATTTTCAAATGACTAGGGAAAGGACAAAGAGGCGGTGCACAAAGCCTCTTTAGGGAGTGCAAAGCAAAGCATGAGTCACAGCCCAGCCAACATTCTGTAAAGGCGCTGCCTTTAATAGTCTGATGTGCAGAGATCACCTGGCCAAAGCTAACTCCACCCTCCCAAATCCATACTGCCACTGCTACTACTTCCTGTTTTATGCAAAAGGATCAAAGCCTCTATAAAGAGGTGAATGAACACATCAAATGCATTCATAAGGGATAAGTTCATGAAAACACCATGAATGGCTGTATCCCTAAATATTTATTTCTAAAATAAAATGTTCTAAGCAACTAAACATGTAACTCTTCTCTCATAAATGTTCCATGAGTTTTTCTATTTGTATTTAGAGATAGGGAGACAACCTCAATTAGGAACTAAGGTACTTTCTAATCCTTCTTATCAACTTTAGCCAAAAGAGCTCAAAATCCTTCCTTTCACATGAAAAAAAGTACCCAGAGTCCAGGTTATTTGCTGACAGTAAGTATCAATGAGAGACAGGAAGGTGAGGACACAAGGGAGAGGGAGCAAGAGACATCTGACCCCTAATTTATCATCTCAGCTTCTGAATCCTGAGATAATCTGAATTGTTTAAACAGGATGGAAAGGCAACGACTGTGTGTTTCCCATGTGATCTGAGAAGAGTGAGTTCTTCTATTATCTGACATCTACTGTGAATGTATTACAGGTATCTCACTGGATTCCATCTCCGAACAGAGACTGTGAGTGGTTATATTTTGGTGGGCAAAGCAGAAAGAGTCAGCGGCTTCAGTGCCTTCTCAAGACGACAGGCTTGGCTGGGCAGCAAGAGAGCTTGGGTCCCAGAGAGGGAAGCGGGTGGGGGCAGAGGGAGACAAAGGGCTGGCCCTATCCATTTTCTCAAATGTCAGAGCTCCGAAGCTTAGATTGTAATTACAATCCTCTTACTTTTTTGCTAACAGGCATTGAGACTCCAAGTTGCCACATCACATCCACGGTTTTGCAATCTAAGTAAAATCCCTGGTATTAGAAAGAAAGGAAAGTCAAAAGGCTGCTTCTGCTAAATTGTAATCAGCTCTCATAAGACCTTTTGTTTGTTTGTTTGTTTTAGAGTCAGGGTCTCAGGCTGTAACCCAGGCTAGAGTGCAATGGTGAAACCATAGCTCACTGTAGTCTCCAACTCCTGGGCTCAAACAATCCTCCCAGCTCAGCCTCCCAAGTAGCTGGGACTACAGGTGTGAGACACCATGCCTGGCAAATTTTTTTTTTTTAAGAGATGAGGTCACATTATGTTGCCCAGGCTGATCTCGAACTCCTGGTCTCAAGCAATCCTTCCCGCCTCAGCCTCCCAAAGTGCGGGGATGACAGGCATGAACCACCACATCTGGCCAAGACCTATTTTTTAATTTGCTTTGTTTTGTGTCATCTTTCTATCTTTCCTGTTCATAATGAGCTTTAGCACTGCCTTGATAGAAATTGCAGCTAAAGGTTATAGAAAGAAAAAAATATCATTCTGCATACATCATCTGTTCCTTTTTATTATTATTATACTTTAAGTTCTAGGATACATGTGCAGAAGGTGCAGGTTTGTTACATAGATATACATGTTTCATGGTGGTTTGCTGCACCCATCGACTCGTCATCTACATTAGGTATTTCTCCTAATGCTATCCCTCCCCTAGCCCCCCACCCCAATATGTAATAGTCCCCTTCCTGTGTCTACGTGTTCTCATTGTTCAACTCCCACTTATGAGTGAGAACATGTGGTGTTTGGTTTTCTGTTCCTGTGTTAGTTTGCTGAGAATGATGGTTTCCAGCTTCATCCATGCCCCTGCAAAGGACATGAACTCATCCTTTTTTATGCCTGCATATTATTCCATGGTGTATATGTGCCACATTTTTTTTATCCAGTCTATCATTGATGAGCATTTGGGTCAGTTCCAAGTCTTTGCTATTGTGAATAGTGCTGTAATAAACATAGGTGTGCATGTGTCTTTATAGAATGATTTATTATCCTTTGGGTATATACCCAGTAATAGGATTGCTGGATCAAATCGTATTTCTGGTTCTAGATCTTGAGGAATTGCCACACTGTCTTCTAAAATGGTTGAACTAATTTACACTCCCACCAACAGTGTAAAAGTGTTCCTATTTCTCCACAGCCTCTCCAGCACCTGTTGTTTCCTGACTTTTTAATGATCGCCATTCTAATCGGCAAGACATGGTATCTCATTGTGGTTTTGATTTGCATTTATCTAATGACCAATGTTGATGAGCTTTTTTTCATGTGTTTGTTGGTCACATAAATGTCTTCTTTTGAGAAGTGTCTGTTCATATGCTTCACTCACTTTTTGATGGGGTTGTTTGTTTTTTTCTTATAAATTTGTTTAAGTTCTTTGTATATTCTGGATATTAACCCTTTGTCAGGTAAATAGATTGCAAACATTTTCTCTCATTCTGTAGGTTGCCTGTTCACTCTGATAATAGTTTCTTTTGCTGTGCAGAAGCTCTTTAGTTTAATTAGATCTCATTTGTCAATTTTGGTTTTTGTTGCCATTGCTTTTGGTGTTTTAGTCATGAAATCTTTGCCCATGCCTATGTCCTGAATGGTCTTGCCTAGGTTTTCTTTTAGGCTTTTTATACTTTTAGATTTTACATTTAAGTCTTTAATCCATCTTGAGTTAAATTCTGTATAAGGTGTAAGGAAGAGGTCTAGTTTCAGTTTTCTGCATATGGTTAGCCAGTTTTCCCAATACCATTTATTAAATAGGGAATCCTTTCCCCATTGCTTGTTTTTGTCAGGTTTGTCAAAGATCAGATGGTTGTAGATGTGTGGCCTTACTTCTGAGGCCTCTGTTCTGTTCCATTGGTCTGTATCTCTGTTTTGGTACCAGTACCATGCTGTTTTGGTTACTGTAGCCTTATAATATAGTTTCAAGTTAGGTAGCATGATGCCTCCAGCTTTGTTCTTTTTGCTTAGGATTGTCTTGGCTATATGGGCTCTTTTTTGGTTCCATATGAAATTTAAAGTAGTTTTTTTCTAGTTCTCTGAAGAAAGTCAATGGTAGATTGATGGGGATAGCATTGAATCTATAAATTACTTTGGGCAGTATGGCCTTTTTCACAATATTCATTCTTCCTATCCATGAGCATGGAATGTTCTTCCATTTGTCCTCTCTTATTTCCTTGAGCAGTGGTTTGTAGTTCTCCTTGAACAGGTCCTTCACATCCCTTGTAAGTTGTATTCTTAGGTATTTTATTCTCTTTGTAGCAATTGTGAATGAGATTTGGCTCATGATTTGGCTCTCTGTTGTCTATTATTGGTATATAGGGATGCCTGTGATTTTTGCACATTGATTTTGTATCCTGGGACTTTGCTGAAGTTGCTTATCAGCTTAAGGAAATTGTGGGCTGAGATGATGGGGTTTTCTAAATATACAATCATGTCATCTCCAAATGGAGACAATTTGACTTCCTCTCTTCTTATTTGAATACCCTTTATTTATTTCTCTTGCCTGATTGCCCTGGCCAGAGCTTCTAATACTATGTTGAATAAGAGTGGTGAGAGAGGGTGTCCTTGTCTTCTGCCAGTTTTCAAAGGAAATGCTTCCAGCTTTTGCCCATTGGGTATGATATTGGCTGTGGGTCTGTCATAAATCTCTCTTAATATTTTGAGATATGTTCCATCAATACATAGTTTATTGAGAGTTTTTATCATGAAGGGTGTTGAATTTTATTGAAGGCCTTTTCTGTATCTATTGAGATAATCATGTGGTTTTTGTCATTGGTTCTGTTTATGCGATGGACTACGTTTATTGATTTGTGCATGTTAAACCAGGCTTGCATACCAGGGATGAAGCTGACTTTATCTTGGTAGATAAGCTTTTTGATGTGCCACTGGATTCAGGGTTTGTCAGTCTTTTATTAAGGATTTCGCATCAATGTTCATCAGGGATATTGGCCTGAAATTTTCTTTTTTTTGTTGTGTCTCTGCCAGGCTTTGGTATCAGGATGATGCTGGGAAGAGTAAAATGAGTTAAACATGAATTAAGGAGAAATCCCTTTTTTTCTATTGTCTGGAATAGTTTCAGAAGGAATGGTACCAGCTCCTCTTTGTACCTCTGGTAGAATTTGGCTGTGAATCTGGTCCTGGGCTTTTTTTTGGTTGGTAGGCTATTAATTATTGCCTCAATTTCAGAACTTGTTACTGGTCTATTAAGGGATTCAACTTCTTCCTGGTTTAGTCTTGGGAGGGTGTATGTGTCCAGGAATTTATCCATTTCTTTTAGATTTTCTAGTTTATTTGTGTAGAGGTGTTTATGGTATTCTCTGATGGTAGTTTGTATTTCTGTGGGATCACTGGTGATATCCCCTTTATCATTTTTATTGTGTCTATTTGATTCTTCTCTCTTTTCTTCATTAGTCTGGCTAGCAGTCTATTTTGTTAATCTTTTCAAAAAACTAGCTTCTGGATTAATTGATTTTTTGAAGGGTTTTTCGTGTCTCTATCTCCTTCACTTCTGCTCTGATGTTAGTTATTTCTTGTCTTCTAGCTTTTGAATTTGTTTGCTCTTACTTCTCTAGTTCTTTTAATTCTAATGTTAGGGTGTCGATTTCAGATCTTTCCTGCTTTCTCCTGTGGGCATTTAGCACTATAAATTTCCTTCTAAACATGGCTTTAGCTGTGTCCCAGAGATTCTGATACATTGTATCTTTGTTCTCATTGGTTTCAAAGAACTTTGTTGTTTCTACCTTAATTTCGTTATTTACCCAGCAGTCATTCAGGACCAGGTTGTTCAGTTTTTTCATGTAGCTGTGCAGTTTTGAGTGAGTTTCTTAATCCTGAGCTCTAGTTTGATTGTACTGTGGTCTGAGAGATTGTTTGTTATGATTTCCATTCTTTTGCATTTGCTGAGGAGTGTTTTGCTTCCAATTATGTAGTTAATTTTAGAGTAAGTGTGATGTGCTGAAAGAAGAATGTATATTCTGTTGATTTGGGATGGAGAGTTCCGTAGATGTCTATTAGGTCCGCTTGGTCCAGAGCTGAGTTCAAGTCCTGAATATCCTTGTAATGTTCTGTTTCATTGCTCTGTCTAACATTGACAGTGGGGTGTTAAAGTCTCCCACTATTATTGTATGGGAGTCTGAGTCTCTTTGTAGGTCTCTAAGAACTTGCTTTATGAATCTGGGTGCTCCTGTATTGGGTGCATATGTATTTAGGATAGTTCGCTCTTCTTGTTGCATTGATCCCTTTACCATTATGTAATGCTCTTCTTTGTCTTTTTTGATCTTTGTTGGTTTAAAGTCTGTTTTATCAGACACGAGGATTGCAACCCCTGCTTTTCTTTATTTGCTTTCCATTTGCTTGGTAAATCTTCCTCCATCCCTTTATTTTGAGCCTATGTGTGTCTTTGCACATGAAATGGGTCTCCTGAATACAGCACACCAATGGGTCTTGACTCTATCCAATTTGCCAGTCTGTGTCTTTTAATTGGGGCATTTAGCTCATTTACATTTAAGGTTAATATTGTTATGTGTGAATTTGATCCTGTCAGTATGATGCTATGATGCTATCTGGTTATTTTGCCTGTTAGTTGATGCAGTTTCTTCATAGTGTTGATGGTTTTTACAATTTGCCATGTTTTTGCAGTGGCTGGTACTGGGTTTTCCTTTCCATATTTAGTGCTTCCTTCAGAAGCTCTTGTAAGGCAGGCCTGGTGATGACAAAATCTCTCAGCAGTTGCTTGTCTGTAAAGAATTTTATTTCTCCTTAGCTTATGAAGCTTAGTTTGGCTGGATATGAAATTCTGGGTTGAAAATTATTTTCTTTAAGAATGTTGAATATTGGCCCCTACTCTCTTCTGGCTTGTAGGGTTTCTGCAGAGAGATCCACTGTTAGCCTGATGGGCTCTCCTTTGTGAGTAACCTGACCTTTCTCTCTGGCTGCCCTTAACATATTTTCCTTCATTTCAACCTTGGTGAATCTGACGATTATGTGTCTTGGGGTTGCTCTTCTTGAGGACTATCTTTGTGGTATTCTCTGTATTTCCTGAATTTGAATGTTGGTCTGTCTTGCTAGGTTGGGGAAGTTCTCCTGGATAATATCCTGAAGAGTGTTTTCCAACTGGGTTCCATTCTCCCCATCACTTTCAGGTACACCAATCAAATGTAGGTTTGGTCTTTTCACATGGTCCCATATTTTTTGAAGACTTTCTTCGTTCCTTTTCATTCTTTTTTCTCTAATCTTGTCTTCATGCTTTATTTCATTAAGCTAATCTTCAATCTCTGATACCCTTTCTTCTGCTGATTGATTCAGCTATTGATACTTGTGTATATGTTTCACAACATTCTTGTGCTGTGCATTTCAGCTCCATCAGGTCATTTATATTCTTCTCTAAACTGGGTGTTCTAGTTAGCAATTCCTGTAACCCTTTTTCAAGGTTCTTAGCTTCCTTGCATTGGGTTAGGATATGCTCCTTTAGCTCAGAGGAGTTTATTACCTACCTTCTGTACCCTACCTCTGTCAATTTGTCAAACTCATTCTCCATCCAGTTTTGTTCCCTTGCTGGCAAGGAGTTGTGATCCTTTGGAGAAGAAGAGGCATTCTGGTTTTTGGAATTTTCAGCCTTTTTGAGCTGTTTTTTTTTTTTTCCTCATCTTCATGGATTTATCTACCTTTGGTCTTTGATGCTGGTGACCTTCAGATGGGGTTTCTGAGTGGACATCCTTTTTGTTGATGTTGATGTTATTCCTTTCTGTTTGTTAGTTTTCCTTCTAATAGTCAGGCCCCTCTGCTGCAGGTCTGCTAGAGTTTGCTGCAGGTCCACTCCAGAACCCTGTTTGCCTGGGTATCACCAGCAGAGGCTGCAGAACAGCAAAGATTGCTGCCTGTTCCTTCCTCTGGAAGCTTCATCCCAGAGGGGCACCTGTCAGGTGCCAGCTGGAGCTCTCCTGTATGAGGTGTCTGTCATTCCCTACTGGGAGGCGTCTCCCAGTCAGGAGGCAAGGGGGTCAGGAACCCACTTGAGGAGGCAGTCTGTCCCTTAGCAGGGCTCGAGTGCCGTGCTGGGAGATCCGCTACTCTCTTCAGAACTGTCAAGCAGGAATGTTTAAGCTTGCTGAAGCTGCGCGCATAGCTGCCCTTCCCCCAGGTGCTCTGTCCCAGGGAGATGGGAGTTTTATTTATAAGCCCCTGCCTGGGGCTTCTGCCCTTCCTTCAGAAATGTCCTGCCCAAAGAGGCAGAATCTAGAGAGGCAATCTGGCTACAGTGGCTTTGTGAAACTGCAGTGGGCTCTGCCCAGTTCAAACTTCCCAGCGGCTTTGTTTACACTGTAAGAGGAAAACCGCCTACTCAAGCCTCAGTAATGGTGGATGCCCCTCCCCGCCAACAAACTCAAGTGTCCCAGATCGAGCTCAGACCGCTGTGCTCGCAGTGAGAATTTCAAGCAAGTGGATCTTAGCTTGCTGGGCTCCATGGGGGTGGGATCCGCTGAACTAGACTACTTGGCTCCCTGGCTTTAGCCCCCTTTTCAGGTGAGTTAATGGTTCTGTTTCACTGGTGTTCCAGGCACCACTGGGGTATGAAAAATAAACTCCTGCAGCTAGCTCAGTGTCTGCCCAAACAACTGCCCAGTTTTGTGCTTCAAATCTGGGGCCCTGGTGGCATAGGCACCCAAGAGAGTCTCTTGGTCTGTGGATTGCAAAGACCGTGGGAAAAGCGTAGTGTCTGGGACAGAATGCACTATTCCTCACAGCACAGTCCCTCATGACTTCCCTTGGCTAGGGGAGGGAGTTCCCCATCCCCTTGCACTTTTCAGGTGAGGTGACACCCCACCCTGCTTCTGCTCACCCTCCATGGGCTGCACCCACTGTCTAACCAGTCCCAATGAGATGAGCTGGGTACCTCAGTTGGAAATGCAGAAATCACCTGCCTTCTGCATTGATCTCACTGGGAGCTGCAGACCGGAGCTGTTCCTATTTGGCCATCTTGCCAGCCACAAAATCACATCATCTGTTCTTTACCATGTTCTTTATATCTCACTTGATTCCAAAAGCAATATAGGTAAATGTATATATTTTCTATATATATGCACACACATATATCACCTATACAAACAATATATATGTATATATGATAAAAAATCATGACAATAATTCCAAAATTTAAAAATTAGTATAGTCACTGTGAACATTATGAATGGCTTTGAGCATCTGGGCAATTCAGGCAAAAACAGAAAGAGGATTATGTTATGTGCAGTCTTGAGGCAAGGGGCAATGGTATGAGTTTCCTAAGGGGGTCTGTCCTTTCTCTTACCACATACAAAGTTGAACCAAATCCTGTTTTGGTTAGGAAATGTTGTTCCCAGTTTCTCTGTCTTATTTCAGCCATAAGAACTAGTTAAGATATAGTTCATGAACATTCTCTTATATCCTTTAATATGTATTGCTCCACACTCATAGGAACTCCAGCCTTAGAGAAATCATAGCCGAGCCTATCCCAGCTCATTAGCAGTCACACACATTGTTGAAACCCATATAGCACACTCCCAAAAGCATTATCTTAATGCAACAGGTTATATGAGGGATTAAGAGAGGAAAGGAGAGACTGCATATTCTAATTCTTAGTCATTTGCTATTTCTGCTTAAGCAAAAGGAAAATGTTTCAGTAGACAAAAAATGAAATAAATTACACACAGCAAATATCTAAGAACAAAGGTTATACAGTCAGATCTTTTGACAGTAAGTAAAACTGATAACCAAATAGCTCCACAGACCTATTTGCAGCTCTTCTTTAACCAAGGGACAGAAAAATAGAAGAGCTCATCTAAGAAAACCCAATGTCTAGAGATGAATTGGATTTTGTTGCCACTAAGCTGATTTACAAGAAATGCAGTAATCTGATGCTCTGAAGCCAAGTCTCTTAATAATGAATGGATCAGCATTTGGAAGAGTACAGAAAACATATCATAGACCAGACCTTGAGTGCTTAGTGGAGGTCATATAATTAACATAAATGGCTTTGAGAGTCTAGGAAAAGCACAGAGATCATCTCTCCTTGTGTACAAAGCACACAAGCTTCTCTAACCTAATTAGGTAACCAAATCCTTCAAAACAAAGGATTTTCAAATTATTCTAAAAAATTGCTGGTGCCTCCAGATTCATTCCCCATAGTCCCCCAAGTCTCATTTTCTCTCATCTGCCAGTTCTCAGCATATTGTCTGATTGTAGACATATTCTGCTGGCACAATTGCCCTCATATTGTGTTGTATGCTCATGCAGTTCATCAGATTTAAATAAAATAAAATACAATTGCAGTTACAGGTAGGATTGTTTCATGTGATTTCTAGAACAGAATTTTTTTTAAAAAACAGTATTGTTTTGTGATCCACACAGATCTCTTGCAATATTGTAGACAACACCAGGAGAATTAATTACAGAGTGTTTTCTCACTCATTGCAAAATTTTTTTACCTACTGTGGAATGTTACATTAATGAAAGCTATTATAAACAATGAATCTGCGGTTAACACAATTTACTGAAACTGTCTTCTGAAGAACTGTGTTGAGAAAATTGAGTGCTTGGTATAAATCAAGTGATTTGCTTTGGATTTCCTTAATATTCTTTTTTAGCTTGTAGTTTTCAATCCAAAGAGCCAACATTTGCTATAGGCTCTCAAATGTCCCTTAAGCATGTATTCAAAGAGCAACGTGAGAAACAGGTTTTATGCAACAGGTTTTACAATACATTTATTGGAGCTTTCAAGTACTAATTTGATTACATTTCTAAAAATTATATAACTAGCTAACTCTTCCAATAACTAAAGCAGAAATCAACTGTGATAAAACGCAAAAGCCCTTTATCTCTGACCCAAAAGTCTTGTGTCTTCTACCAGCATTCATGAAACTATAGCAGGTTAATTTCTTAGCTTGCTGTTAAGGTCAATTCTTAGATTGTTCACAGTCCTTGACAACCCTTAGTGAATTATTCTAATATAGCATCCCGTTGAGACTTAGACTGATACAGTTTTGTTTTCCCTTCCCAGTTCTCCAAATCAGGAATGTGTATTAGTAAACACAACCAAAATCTCACTTTTTCTCATTTTATCTATCACCTCTTTCCTATGAAATGAGGTAATGCTTGTATATATTCATATACTTTGTATTATTACAAAAGGACAAAAAATTCAATTTACCAGTCTAATATGATCCAGTTCTTTGGGGAAAAATTTCTAAAATCATATGTATTCCCTAAGACAAAACTAAGCTACAAAGTACATAATCACTGTCCTCTCTAGTATAAAGGCTAGGAAAGATGGAGAGATGTACAGAGGTGAATCAAAATGATGCTAGACTAAATTTCTTGAACCACACTCTAATCACATTCCTCACTTTCTCAAAAGGCTTTTTTTTTGAGCCAGAGTCTCACTCTGTCACCCAGGCAGGAGTGCAGTGGCATGATCTCAGCTCACTGCAACCTCCGCCTCCCAGGTTCAAGCGATTCTCCTACCTCAGCCTCTCAAGTAGCTTGGATTACAGGCATATACCACCATGTCCGGCTTTTCTTGTTGTTGTTTTTTGTATTTTTAGTAGAGACGGGCTTTCACCATGTTGACCAGACTTGTCTCAAACTCCCAACCTCAGTTGATCCATCTGCCTCAACCTCCTAAAGTGCTGGGATTACAGGTGTGAGCCACCACGCCTAGCCTCAGAAATCTTTAATGGTTCTCTACTGACAGCTTCCCACTAATAAAGCCCTTTATAATGTGATTTCAATTTATATTTTAAAATTTATTTCCTATTTCTTTGTACAATCTATAATTTAGTCAAATATAACCATTACAAAACATGGAACTATCCCATACTTTGTATTTTATTTATTTGAGATAATAATTCACCTACCAGACTATTTAGCTTTTTAGAGTATACAAGTCAGTGGTTTTTAACATATTCAGTCTTACAACCATTACCACTATCTAATTTCATAACATTTTTTAATCACACTAAAATTAAGTCCAGTACCCTCTAGTAGTCACTCTCCCATCCCTCCTCCCCCATAGTCCCTGACAACCACTAACACACTCTCTGTGTTTACGGATTTGCCTATTCTGAACATTTCTTATAAATGGAATTATACAATGTGTGGCCTTTTATGGTTCTTTCACATAGCATGATGTTTTTAATGTTCCTCTGTGCTGTAGCATGAATCAGTACTTCATTCTTTTATATGACTGAATAATATTTCATCAATGAGTACACCATATTTTATTTTTCCATCAGTTGATGAAAATTTTTTTCTACTTTTGTGTTATTGCTATAAACATTAATGTACAAGTTTTTGTGTGGACTTATGTTTTTATTTTTCCTGGATAGAAACGGAATTGCTACAACATATGGTAATTCTATGTTTAACTTTTTGAGGAAATAGCCAATCGTTTTCCAAAGTGGCTATACCATTTTACATTCACACCTGCAATGTATGAGGGTTCTAATTTCTTCACATCCTGGCCAACACTTTTTATTGTCTGTCTTTTTGAGTACAGCCATCCTAGAGGGTATAAAGTGATACTTCATTGTATTTTTGATTTGCATTTCCCTGGTGATTAATGATACTGAGCATCTTTTCATGTGCTTATTGACCATTTATGTATCTTTTTTGGAAAAATGTTCATTCAAACCTCTTGCCCATTTTAAAATGCAGTTGTCTTTTCTTTTTCTTTTTCTTTTTTTTTTTTTTTGGAGGCAGTCTTGCTCTGTTGCCCAGGCTGGAGTGCAATGGCATAATCACAGCTCACTGCAACCTTAAACTGCTGGGCTTAAGCAATCCTCTTACCTCAGCTTCCAGAGTAGTTAGGACTACAGGTACATGCCACCATATCCAGCTAATTTTTAAAATTTTTCATAGAGATGAGGTCTCACTATGTTGCCCAGACTGGTCTCAAATTCCTGGCCTCAAGCAATCCTTCCACCTCAGTCTCCCAAAGCCCTGGGATTAAAGGCATGAGCCACCACACCCAGCCTTGTCTTTTCATTGTTGAGTCATAATAATTCTTCATATAGTCTAGATACCAGACTCTTATCAGATAGATAATTTGCAAATATTCCATTCTGTAGGTTATATTTTTACTTTCTCAATAGTATCCTTTGAAGCACAAGTCTTTAATTTTAATAAAGTCCAATTTGTCTATTTTTTTCCTTTGATTGCTTGTGCTTTTTTTTTTTTAACTGATAAATAAAAATCGTATATATTGTACAACTTGTTGCTTTCAATATGTATACATTGCGGAATGGCTAAATCAAGCTAATTAACATATGCTGGTTGCTTGTGCTTTTGGTGCTTTGTCTAAGAAACATTCCTGGCCAGGCGCGGTGGCTCACACCTGTAATCCCAACATTTTGGGAAGCCGAGATGGGCGGATCACAGGACTTTGAGACCAGCCTGGCCAATATGGTGAAACCCTGTCTCTACTAAAAATACAAAAATTAGCTGGGCGTGGTGGCGCGTGTCTGTAATCCCAGCTACTTGGGAAGCTGAAGCAGAATAATTGCTTGAACCCAGGAGGCGGAGGTTGTAGTGAGCTGATATCGCACCACTGCGCTCTTCCTGGGCGACAGAGTTAGACTCCATCACGAAAAAAAAAAAAGAAAAAAGAAACATTCCCCAAGGTTTATCCAGGAATATCCCATGTAATTTTTTTAAATTGAGATACAAATCACTCACATACCACAATTAAAGACATTTTTATTGTGACTGTAACACATACACCAAAAAGTGCATATAATATAGATGCATAACTTTATTATGATTGAACTGCCACCCAGGTCAAGAAATGGAATTTTGTCAGATCTCCAGAAGACCCACGCCTTCCAGTGCCCACCACTGCTTCCCAATCACAACATCCTCTCCTCTCCATGACAAGACTGTGGTTCTTGAAGGCCAATCACAAATCAGATTTGTATTTGGGCTCAAACAGCATTTGTTATAATATTTGATAACAAATATCATTGAATTAATAAAGAATGAAAAGTCAGTACATTTTACTAATAGCAACTTCTCTACATTTTTTATTTAAGAGATTTAAATTGTTGCACAAAACTGTGTTTCTCAATCTGTTTTTGGTTTTTGTTTGTTTTGCCCTAATACACATGAGGTTATATAACACATTCTGATCAATTACTGTCTCACTCTGGGTAGGAGAAGAAACATAATAATACTACTAATAATAAATGAGCTAATGTTTATTTATTGCATGCTCACCATATGCCTGAAACTGTATCAAGCATTATATCAGTCCATCTTTACTTAATAAGATAGGTCTATTTGTATCCATTCCCCCTTTCATTTTCACAAACAGAAGCACTAGACTTACTGAGGCTGAGTAACACCCTTGATCATACCACTAACAAACAGCAGAGACAGGATGTAAAACCAGGTAGTCTGACTCCAGAGCCTGCAAAATACAACCCCCAACTCTTCCTATGTAACTCCGATGCCCAAAAGAACTGAGAGCTGCTCTTACATCTAATGAGTAAAAAGATTCTCGCTGCATCCTTGGTGTCTCTCAGATGTTTCTTCAGATGTTCGGAGCCTAGGAACAGTAAGAGTTCAAAAAATGGTGTTTAGGGAAATACATTTTTCTTTTGTTAGATGTTGGGCCCATTCTTAATACATTCATATGTCACTTTCTGACTGGGATGTCAGACTCCCTGAGTGGTAGGGCTAAATTCCCTCCCACTTTGAGTAACATTGCAAACGTCCCTGCTTTTAGATTTGCTACATTAGGGAAAGCATGTGGCCTTAAAGAAAGAACAAACTGGCCGGGCGCGGTGGCTCATTTCTGTAATCCCAGCACTTTGGGAAGCCAAGGCGGGTGGATCACAAGGTCAGGAGATGGAGACTATCCTGGCTAACATGATGAAACCCTGTCTCTACTAAAAATAAAAAAATTAGCCAGGCGTGGTGGCGTGCACCTGTAGTCCCAGCTACTCAGGAGGCTGAGGCAGGAGAATCGCTTGAAGTCGGGAGGCGAAGGTTGTAGTGAGCTGAGATCACGCCACTGCACTCCAGCCTGGGCGAGACAGTGAGACTCCATCTCAAAAAGAAAGAAAGAAAAAGAGAAAGAGAGAGAGAAAGAGAGAGAGAAAGAGAGAGAGAAAGAGAGAGAGAAAGAGAGAAAAAGAGAGAGAAAGAGAGAGAGAAAGAGAGAGAGAAAGAGAGAAAGAGAGAAAGAAAGAAAGAAAGAAAGAAAGAAAGAAAGAAAAAGAAAGAAAGAAAGAAACTAGTCCTTATAAGCAACAGCTATCTTCAGAGCTAAGCAATTCCATAAAAAGACATACATTTCCAGACAAAGGGTAACTCAGAGGTACTTTCTTTCATCAGGAAATTTACCTGTTCTTTTTTGGTATGAAAATAAGTGAGGTTTTATGACAAAAGTGGAGTTGAGTATCATAAAGTAATCAGACTATTTTATGCATGCCTTTCCTCACAATCTCTCTCTCTCTCACACACACAGAGCCCCTAATTTTTGGACCAGCTTTTAATAGGGGTATGATTAAGAGGAATTCACCATTAACATTAATACTTTCTGTTTATGGCATTACTGACAGCTGTCACCTGATCACAGGGTATTTGTCTCATTTATGGCACACAGAGATGAATTAAATTCGGCTTGAAATGTGGCATGCTAAATTGCCCATGGTTGGCTTTGTGGCAATACTCGAACAAAATAATGAATTCAGCCTGAGCCTACAGAACACGTCCTTGGCAAAAGGCTTCTTGGCATTTTAAGCCTCATTCGTTAAGTGGGGATACATTTTCCAAGGGCTTCATTAGCCGTTGAAGGTAGGGACAATCTATTAGGCCATGTAATTATCCTTTGATAGCCAGGTCAATCCTGTTCCAGAGACTGTTCTGTAAAATGTGGCAATGCAATCACAGCTTTCAGCTCTGTGAAAAACTCTCACCCCATCAAAAAAGGCCATTTTAAAAATTACAATTAGTTTTGTATCTTGATTGTATGTCATTTTTTTCTTTTTATTGTTGTATTTTCTTAGTACTTATTTTGTCACCTAAAAGTGCTCCTCTAATTTGAGGTTAATTTTATTTTAGTTTTGACAGTAGCTTGCTTTCCAAGTCCTGTTTTTAAAGAATTGTTCCACAGAGTAGAGTGAATAACATTTTCTATCTCTTGAGAACTGGTTTTCAAGTATCAAATGCTTTGTGGTTTTCAAAGTACTTTCACACACAAAACTCACTTGATTCTCACAGAAACCCTATGAGGTAGACAGAGAGACACAGTATAGTGAATAGCTGTGCATCTGGGGTCAAATCACTTAGTGTACAGGCCTCGTTCCTCAACTTTATGTTAAATGGGGATTACAATAGGACCTACTTGGTAGAGGTGTAAGAAATAAGTGAGTTGATGCATATAAAGCATTAAGTTTGGGCACATATTAAGTACTTATTAAGAGTTAGCTATAATTTTTGTTTAAATTGTTTTTTAAAATCTGTCTGTATGTCAATGAAGAGTGAAGCTTTAAAGAAGGAGATCTGATCTACCAGGTAGAACTTCACTGACCCATTCTTGACATATTTCATCTCAAATCTCAATCTTCCTCCCTATAAAGCTCTATCTCTTCAACTGTCCATTATCTTGTCTCTTCAAATCAAACCCAGCTCTATTCTTTGATTTACCAGATATTTTTCCTGACCCCAATCCTCTCATCCATCTAGAGTACTACATTAAGACATTGGGGGCTGGGCCCGGTGGCTCATGCCTATAATCCCAGCACTTTGGGAGGCTGAGGCGGGTGGATTGCCTGAGCTCAGGAGTTCGCGACCAGCCTGGGCAACCCGGTAAAACCCGCTCTCTACCAAAATACAAAAAATTAGCTGGGCGTGGCAACATGCGCCTGGAGTCCCAGCTACTCAGGAGGCTGAGGCAGGAGAACTGCTTGAACCCGGGAGGCGGAGGTTGCAGTGAGCTGAGATCGAGCCACTGCACTCCAGCCTGGGCAACAGAGTGAGAGACTGTCTCAAAAAAAAAAAAAAAAAAAGACATTGGGAACAAAAAAGAAAAAAGGGAAATGAAACGACTGGAAATTTAAGTGGGGGGACTTAGGTGGTCTTGCTCCTAACAGCTTACTATGCACCCCTTAACCTGTAGCCCTCACTGGCTCCCCATCTTCTAACATCCACATTACTCAACAGAGGTTGGCCATATCACTTACGGAAAGAGTTGACTAAGACCTATAGTCAAAACCAAACTTTCCTTAATTTTAAAAATTGAAATGCTTATTAAATGCTTTTCTTTTCTTTTCTTTTTTTTTTTTTTTTTTTTTTTTGAGATGGAGTCTCGCTCTGTGGCCTAGGCTGGAGTGCCGTGGTGTGATCTTGGTTCACTGCAATTCCGCCTCCCAGGTTCAAGCGATTCTCCTGCCTCAGCCTCCTGAGTAACTGGGTTTACAAGTGTGCACCACCATGTCCGGCTAATTTGTTTTTGTTTTTTCTTTTTTTTGGATACGGAGTCTTGCTCTGTCACCCAGGCTGGAGTGCAGTGGCGCCACCTCAGCTCACTGCAAGCTCCACCTCCCAAGTTCACGCCATTCTCCTGCCTCAGCCTCCTGAGTAGCTGGGGCTACAGGCGCCTGCCACCACTCCCGGCTAATTTTTTTTTTTTTTTTTTTGTATTTTCAGTAGAGATGGGGTTTCACAGTGTTGGCCAGGCTGGTATCAAACTCCTGACCTCAGGTGATCCACCTGCCTTGGCCTCCCAAAGTGCTGGGATTACAGGCGTGAGCTACCGCGCCAGGCCATCAAATGCTTTTGATATGGCTATATGCCTTAACTGAATCACTATAACAAACAAAATACTGTACCACATTAAACTGAAAATAGCTTTAACAATATAATCTTGCTTACACTAATGTGTAAATATTTAGATATGTGTATATATATATAAAATACAATTTTTTGGCTTTAATTACCATAATAATTGTGAATTAACCTAGTAATTTACAAATGAACTCATTAATTATAAAAACAATAGCTAAGTGGTAACTACTGAAAGCCCTACGAAGGAATTATAAAACCTATACAAAAATCCTAGTCAAGAGACAAGGAGTGTCTATAATTTGTTTGCCCTTTTCAAGAATGCTGCAGTAATGTCTTTGTATATACATGACTGTGTACATTGAGTATTTCTACAAGTTCAAAACCTAAAAGTGATCTTGTTGGGTTAAAGAAAATGTGATTTTGTAATTCCAACAGATAATGCCAAGATACTCTCTCTGTAGGTACTGTATTAATTTACATTTCCACTAGCAATACGTAGGAATGTCCCCTACATGTAGAATGTTACCCCCTCCCTCACTCTTGTCAAATCTTGGTCAAGAGGATAGGCAAAAATTAGTTCCAGCCCTTTTGATGAAGTCCTATTACTCTGACTTGTAGTTGACAGCACACTTTCTCAGTGGGCTGAATCTTGTCTTTTAGCTCTTAACCGGTCTGGCTCCCAACAGGCTGCTTGCCATTCTATGCCTCTTACATTAATTCAAATGTCATCTGCTGTCTATATTTCCTTATGTCCCACCTCCTAGAATAATGAAGCTAGTTTAAATCAAGACTGAACTCTTCATTCCCATTTCCAGTATCAGATATTAGAAAGTTTTATGCACTCCTTGGAATCAGCCTTATAACCAAGGCCTTTCTCTGAGTTCTGATACTAACTTCCCTCAAGCCCAGGCAACTGAGGGCTCAATCTGTCTCAAAGGCAACAGAAATTATTGAAGTTATACCCAGGTTTATGAAAGTTGGGACTACTTATCTCCATCTTGAGTCTTTCCATGCTTCCTCCTTTTCCTCACTTAGTTCCTGAAAGATCACCAATTGCAGTTTCAGTGACTTCATTTATAAGGGGCTCTCAGACTCTGGTTAGGATTGGGAAAGTACATAGGGAGTGATTACCACCAGCCTGGGTCTTTGCTTGCCCTAGACTGTATGTACCTCATTATTTAGCTGTCTCATGTGTGAATTAGTCCCTCTCACCAGTATTTGCTTATCCTTCACAGTTCCAAAATCATTCTTTATCTACAACTTAAAGTCAGACAGAACTTGGTTTGAATCCCAGAGGAACCACGAACACATCATGTGATTTCAAGCAACTTATTTAACTTATCTAAGCCTCAGTTTACTCACTGATAAAATGACATGGGAGCTGGCTATGGTGGCTCATGCCTGTAATCTCAACACTTTAGGAGGCAGAGGCAGGCAGATTGCTTGAGCCTAGGAGTTCAAAAGTAGCCTGGGCAACATGGTGAAACCTCATCTCTACCAAAAATTAAAAAAAAAAAAATTAGCTGGGTGTGATGACATGTACCTGAAGTCCCAGCTACTCAGGAGGCTGAGGTGGGAGGATCACTTGAGCCCAGAGGGTTGAGGTTGCAGTGAGCCGTGACTGAGTCACTACACTCTGACCTGGGTGACAGAGTGAGACCCTGTAAAAGAAAAAACGGTAACATACCTTTCTGGGTTCTGGGTTCTGGGTTCTGGGGAGGGCCAAGATAATATACATAAAAAGCATCTAGCACAAGGGTTAGCACATAGCATAAATGCAAGAAATATTAGTTTCCTTCACTTACTCCCCCAGCAGAGAAGCAAAATACTATTTTATTAGTATTTTACCTTCTCATAAGCCTATATTTTCATTGCATCTTCAGCCCAAACTTAAACTTATTCCTTCCTTGTGTTTTAATTTTGCTAAAATGTAAAATTAAACACATACAAAAAAAGGATTCCTTTATGGCCCTTAGGATTTGGTTTTTGTCATTGTTCTTGGTAGTTTTATGTAGTCTGAGTATTTTTTGCCAGGTTTCTATTGATTTGGGGCTTAAACTTATTGTTACTATTATAAAGTAAATGTTTTAAATTCTCCCATGATTAAATGCATTACACTGAATGAAAGGCTAAAGAATCCAGAAAACAGCAGGGCCCCTACTTCTGCATTAGGTTAAAAAGTATTACAGAGTTGGCAGTGACTTGTTACCCGAGGCTTACAGACACTACTCTTAGTTCCTGAGAAAGTCTCTCTACAAGGCAGAAGACATTTGGTTTATACAACAGTTTCTGTAACCAACCTCTCTATCTCAGTAATAACAATAAAATCATATTATGTCTTGAAAATTCACAGGGCAAGTTAGAAAAGAATATAAAAGAGGAAGAAAATGGAGGAGCAGATTTTGTGGGAGAGAGAAAAACAATTTTGCTTTCAGTTTATCTCATTAGGCTGTGATAATGTCCTCTACAGAACTGTCCATCATGGCTTCACTTAGGTCAGACAAGAGTGACCCAAATGCCTAGGCAACAAAGGGAAAACAATGCCAAATTCAATTTTAGCTGATTCTTGAGAGAAGAAAAAACTATTTTTCAAGAAGCCTGTAGAGAACATCACACCAACCCTACATTTTTTATTTTTGACACATTAACACTTTATAACATAAAGCAGGAAGCAAAGAGGGCAAGATAAAGAAAGCAGAGACCAACAAACATGTAAATGCTGTTCAGGTTCTTAGTTATTGCCCTCAATCCTGGGAATTTAATATCTTCCCTGGATTCACTTTAAAATTTTATATTTAAAAGTGATACTTTCCCATTAGGGCACAGATGTTTTTCTAGGGAAAAACCTAAATCTTAGGCCCTTTATGCATGGCCTATTTAATTTTTTAAAAAGTATTTTCAATGATTAGGAAAAAGTGAAATTATGCTTCCCCAAGGCCCAGCAATCTTGTATTTGTCAACAATCTAATAGTCAGTGAACTTCAGGCTTTTGTACATTATTACTTGATTTCTGTGTCTGTTTAGGTCCTCAAAGATACAGATGCCAAGGTTGAACCAGATGTACAAGAGATGTATTAGAAGAAACACCTATGGAGGATAAACAAGCGAGGCCTCAGAAATAGGAGAAGAGAGCTCTTTGACCACAATGTGGATCTGACACCTGTGAAAGGGGAGAGTGAAAGTCAGGAGGGACAGCAGGAGGACTCAGGAAAAGGAACTTTGGCCTGCAGTGTGATTCTGAGGAAGTCTTGGCTAGGCTGATGGGAAGTCCTGGAACAAAGACTGCCTACTGTAAGAGGCATCAGGCAGGATGGCATAGCTTTCATACCCCAATATGTTCAGCTATTGGCTAGTAGTATCCTGGGGTGAACATGGCCTTGGCATAAACACTGCAGCAGATCCAAAGGTGTAACAGCTGGAAACTGTCTGACAATTACCTTCCTTGAAGCAGTTTCTCCTGAAGTAAGATCTGAGCAGTGCACCACCTTGGCTACTACAACTTCTTAGATAAGTGTACACTTTAAATCAGTTTTGGAATAAAATAGGTATGCATACATACATATGTATACATATGCTAGCTCCCCAGATAAACAAATAATGTGGATTAACCTTGCTAATATGACTCAAGTGAAGTCTTGACCTTTTTATTGAGAGAAATTAAAGATTCTATAGATCCTTGAAGAATTCTAGATAATGGTTCTGAATGAATGCTACTTCAGGCACTCAAAACACCACTGGAGATCAGTAGTCAAAGAGAACATTTATGGTACTCAGGTGGGGTATTAGTCCATTTTCACACTACTATAAATAACTACTTGAGACTGGGTAATTTATGAGGAAAAGAGGTTTAGTTGACTCACAGTCCAGCAGGCTGTACAGGAAGCACAGCTAGGAGGCCTTAGGAAACTTACAATCATGGCAAAGGTGAAGGGGAAACAAGCACATCTTAACATGGTGGAGCAGGAGAGAGCAAGAAGGTGAAGAGGGAAGTGCTACACACTTTCAACAACCAGATCTCATGAGAACTCACTCACTATCATGAGAATAGAAAGGGGGAAATCTGCCCCCACGATCCAATCACCCCCATCAGGTTCCTCCCCCAACACTGGGAATTACAATAGGACATGAGATTTGGATGGGGACACAAATACAAACAATATCATTCTGCCCTGCCCTCTCCAAAATCTCATGTCCTTCTCATATTAAAACACAATCATGCCTTCCCAACAGTACCCCAGAGGTTTAACTAATTCCAGCATTAACTCAAAAGTCTAGTCCAAAGTCTCATCTGAGACTAAGAAGTCCCTTCTGCCTATGAGCCTGTAAAATAAAAAAACAAGTTAGTTACTTCCAAGATACAATGGAGGTACAGGCATTGGGTAAATGCTCCCTTTCCAAATGGGAGAAATTGGCCAAAACAAAGAAGCTACAGGTCCCATGCAAGTCCAAAACCCAGCAGGGCAGTCATTAAATCTTAAAGCCCCAAAATAATCTCCTTTGACTCCACGTATCACATCCAAGGCATGCTGATGCAAGAGGTGAACTCTCAAGGCCTTGGGTAGCTCCACCCCTGTGGCTCTGCAGGTTATGGCCCCACAGCTGCTTTCACAGACTGGTGTTGAGTGACTGTGGCTTTTCTGGGCACACACTGCAGACTGTTGGTGGATCTACCATTCTGAGGTATGAAGGACACTGACTTTCTTTTCACAGCTCCACTGGGCAGTGCACCAGTGGGGACTGTGTGTGGGGACTCTGATGCCACATTTCCCCTCTGCACTGCCCTAGTAGAGATTCTCCATAAGGGCTCTGCCCCTGCAGCAGACTTCTACCTGGACAGCCAGGCATTTCCATACATGCTCTGAAATCTAGGTGGAAGCTTTCAAGCTTCAACTCTTGCCCTCTGCGCACCCACAGGTCAAACACTATATAGAAGCTGCCAAGGCTTGGGGCTTGCACTTTCTGAAATAATGGCCTGAGCTGTACCCTCGCCCCATTTAGCCTTGGCTGCAGCTAGAGCAGCCACGATGCAAGGTGCCAGGTTCCAAGGCTTCACAGAGCAGTGGGGCTTTGGACCTGGCCCATGAAACCATTTTCTTCTTCTAGGCCTCTAGGCCTGTGATAAGAGGGGCTGATGCAAAGGTCTCTCGAATGTCTTGGAGACATTTTCCCCATTGTCTTGGCTATTAACATTGGGCTCCTCCTTACTTATGCAAATTTCTGCAGCTGGCTTGAATTCCTTCCTAGAAAATGGGTTTTTCTTTCCTACCACATGATCAGGTTGCAAATTTTCCAATCTTTCGTGCTCTGCTTCCATTTTAAATATAAGTTCTAATTTCAGACCATCTCTTTGTGAATACATATGAGCCTAAGCTGTTAGAAGCAACCAGGCCACTTCCTGAATGCTTTGCTGCTTAGAAATTTCTTCGCCAGATACCCTAAGTCATCTCTCTCAAGTTAAGAGTTCCACCCATCTCTAGGGCAGGGGCACAATGCCACCAGCCTCTTTGCTAAAGCACAGAAAGAGTGACCTTTACTTCAGTCCCCAATAAGTTGTTCATTTCCATCTGAGACATCCTCAGCCTGGACTTCATTGTCCATATCACATATCGCTATCAGCATTTTGGTCAAAACCATTCACCAAGTCTCTAGGAAGTTCCAAACTTTCTCTCATCTTACTGTCTTTTGAGCCCTACAAACTGTTCCAACCTATGCCCATTACCCAGTTCCAAAGTCAATTCCACATTTTCAGGCATCTTTATAGGAATGCCGCCCTTCTCTACCAATTTTCCATATTAGTCCATTCTCACACTGCTATAAAGAACTACCTGAGACTGGGTAATTTATGAAGAGAAGAGGTTTAATTGATCCACAGTTCTGCAGGCTACACGGGAAGTGTGGCTGGGAGCCCTCATGAAACTTAAAATCATAGTGGCAGGCAAAAGGGAAGCAAGCATGACTTACCATGGCAGAGCAGGAGAGGGACAGAGGAAGAGAGGGAGAGAGGGAGAGGAAGAAGGAGAGAGACAGAGAGAGAGAGCGAGCGAGAGAGAGAACAAACAAGGAAGTGCTACACTTTCAAACAACAAGATCTCATGAGCACTCATTCACTATCATGAAAATAGCAACGGAAAATCCACCCCCATAATCCAGTTGCATCTCACCAGCCCCTCCCCCAATATTGGGGATTATACTTCAACATGAGATTTGGGTGGGGACACAAATCCAAACCATATCAAGTGGTAAATTGAGTTTGGGCTCAAGTCTATCATATAGGATCTACCCTATAGTTATTTCTGTAGTTTTAATGTATTCTATATGTAGACTATATGTAGACATGCTTTTTTTTTTTTTTTTTTTTTTTGAGACTGAGTCTCACTCTGTCACCCAGGCTGGAGTGCAGTGGCATGATCTCAGCTCACTGCAACCCTCCGCCTCCTGGGTTCAAGCAATTCTCCTAACTCAGCCTCCCAAGTAACTGGGACTACAGGTGCACATTACCATGCCTGGCTAATATTTTGTATGTTTAGTAGAGACAGGGTTTCACCATGTTGGCCAGGCTTGTCTTGAACTCCTGACCTCAAGTGATCTGCCCTCCTTGGCCTCCCAAAGTGCTGAGATTACAGGTGTGAGTCACTCTGCCCAGCCAACATGCTTTAAAAATGGTCTAATTTCCACACTGGGATGTACAGAAAGAGCTAATACTGTAGGAGGGCCAAGTGGAAGCCCTTGGAACTCCTTTTGTCCTACCCTAATGGTAAACTAAAAGCAATTATCACATCCTTGGAAGAATTGTCAAGATTAATGCCACTACCAAAGACTTAAAAGATACAGGTGTGATTCCTAACATTCCCATTTAATTTGGCCTGTGCAGATTTATTCATCTTGGATAGTGTGTATGGATATTTGTAAACTTAATAAGGTAATGCCAATTGCAACTGTTGTTCCAGATGTGATAACTTGAGCAAATCAATACAAGTATCTGGCATGTAGTATTTAGCTACTGATCTTAAAAATTTTTTCCCCTTCAAAAAATTCTCAAGAATTACCATAAGCCTTTTGCTTTCACCTAATGGGGACAACAGCATACCTTCACACTGCTGTCTCAGAACTATGTCAACTCCTGCCCTGTCATATTCTTGATCATCTTGACGTGCCACAAACTATCATGTGTCTACTTCATTTAGAATATCATGCAAAATTGCATCTGGTAAGCAGGTAGTAGTAAATATCTTTATACTTATTCTCTGTATTAAATTTCCTCTGCTGAAACGACTATTGTGAATTCTGTTTTCATATTCTGACACAACCCCAAATTCTAATTTCCAAACTCTTTATGGACTAAGCCAAAAATTATTGCTGAATATCTATGATTTTCCATGAAAGTCTGAGTTTCTCCATAAGAGTCAGATGTCTTTTTTATGATTGATGTGAGTACCACATGAGATATTCAAATAAATTTTAATACTAGACTCACAATTGCCTTTGACTCTTTTGTATGATACTAGAGTCAATCCTGGTCCCTTGGCTAATTTTGCATTATCTGTGGAGTAGAGAGCATTATGTCAGGAGATGAAATGTGTTCTCATAAAATTCATGTGTTGAAGCCCTAAATCCCAGTACCTCAGATTGACTTTTTGGAGATAGGGCTTTTAAAGAGGTGATTAAGTTAAAAAGAAGCCATTATGATGTGCCCTCATGCAATCTAATTGCTTTTTCTTCTTTTTTTTTTTTTTTTCTTCCTGAAACAGGGTCTCACTCCAACACCAAGGCTGGAGTGTAGTGGTGGCATGACTATGGCTCACTGCTGCCTTGACTTCCCAGAATCAGGTGATTCTCCTACCTCAGCTCTCAAGTAACTGGGACTACAGGTGCATACTGCCATGCCTGGCTAATTTTTTTTTTTTTTTTTTTTTTTGTAGAGATGGGTTTTCACTATGTTACCCAGGCTGGTCTTGACTCCTGGACTTAAACTATCCACCAGCCTCAGCCTCCCAAGGTGCTGGGATTACAGGTGTGAGCTACCACTCGTGGCCTCTTCTCCTCTTATAAGAGGAAATTTGGATACACAGAGAGACACGAGAGATGTGTGGGCACAGAGGAAAGACCTGCTAGGATACAGAAAGAAGGCAGCCATCTGCAAACTCAGGACAAAGTCCTCAGGAAAAACCAAACCTGCTCACACCTTGATCTTAGACTTCTAGCCTCCAGAACTGTGAAAAAATATTCTGTTGTTTAAGCTACCTAGTCTGCTGCATTTTGTCTTGCCAGCTCTGATAAACTAATAAATAACCGATGGTGTAAAGATGTAATATGGATTTAAAAACCTTAGGTAGTAAGATACATAAAGGTCGCAACAGTGGCAGTGTCTTTGTCTTTGTGCTATTTTGTTGTGTTTGTGCATCTGGCTCTACAGCTTGCGCTTTTAATCACTATGCTATACCAGATTATACATAAGAGGGAAGGATGCCTGTTGACGTAGCCAATCACAAATATGCTGTTTTTACTGAATTGAAGGCAAATGGGGAGAGCATTTTGTATCTAATGCCTAAGTTAAAGTCACTTTTAAACTTATATAGCCCTCAACACTTTCCTTTGGGCAAACAATATTAAAAAAGTAATCTCTTTTGGTAATGTCTGAAGTCCACACACACATAATCCAGAAGCGATCACATATATACAACTTTTAAATTCAAATATAAAAACTCTGATGACAAGGAATAAGAATCATGCCTGGATAATGTAACAAACGTTTTCATATGCATTAAACCTATTTGATCCTCACAAGAATCTTGTAACTAAGAAGCAGCACATTATCCATACTTTGTAGACAAGGAAACTGAGGCTAGGAAAAACTGAGAAGTAGGAAGATTGTAAGGCCTTGGGAGGTTGTTTTGGTATCAACTGCAGGGCTCCCAGCTCTTTTGTGCCACTCTCGCTGCTTCTCAGAGAAGTCAAGTAAGCTGCAATACTAATGCTAGCATTTTCTTGACTGTTGTAGCATTACTTTAGCAAAGGCACCAAGAATCCCGAGGGACAACAATGCAGTTAGGACCAGAAATTTACAGTTTTCTGTGCCTTAGCCTAGACTGCATCATGACTCAGCATTAGTGAAAGGAAAAAGTGACCCATGGCGCCATATCTGGCTGTGCGAGATTTTCCTCTGTTGATTTGTTTTTTCTCCGTGTACTGCTCCAACTTGATCCTGTTTCGTGAATGAGGCCTGACGGCAAATCGAAGACTGAATAAAAAGCTCCCTGCCGAAGTGCTGTCACAGCGGCTCAACCTAGGCTCCCTGGAACTTTGGCAAGCGGAAGAATCCTTTGTCTTCAGACTATGACAAGAGGGGGAAAAAATCCCAACTATTCGGCTGTGTAGCATCATTCAAGCATGCCTTAATGGGGAAGGTCTAATGAGGAATGTAGTCTTTGAAAAACCTAGCGTTAAAAACTCACAAAGCATTCTCACTGTACAATTCTACACAATTATAATTAATAGGATTCAAACTACAAATCAGAGATTATGTTACCATTTTACCCAGTTTGATGGCCACGGATGCTTCTTTCCTTTACTGGTTATGTTCAAAGAGATTTTGGCCTGTTATAATCGAATGTAGGAAAAAACATCCCTATTCTTCCTGGATTCTATGGAGGTAGCAGGAATAAGAGAATAAAAGAAAAGCCAATTTTAAACTCCCAAATGAACCGCAGCTGCTCCAGGCCCTTTCCAATCCCCACCCCCCTGCTGCTGTTGACCTATTAATGGATTCCTGCTCTTTAGCTTAACTCAACTTTCACAGGGAGCTGGACCTAAAACCAGTTTTGAACGGTTTTTGAAGGTACACAGAGCTCCTGTCCAAATACAGGATGCAGGTTTATGGTAGGTTAAATTCACATATCATTATTCTTCTATAATTTGTCTCCAATAAATTTAAGAACATTCACTTCCAGCGTTGTACTTTCTGCCTGGTAAAAATGCTTCCATCAAACAAACTACAAAGAGGGTCACAGAACTTCCAAATTGTATGTGTGATGGGATAATTGTATGGCATTTGATTTATATCTCAATAAAACTGTTCTTTTCTTAAAAAGTATATGTGTAGTTGGAAAGGGGAAAAAAGATAAAATTATTAAATGTAGAATTTTCTTGATTTAAAACAATTATCACTAGAGGAGGGGGCAAAGGGGAATTACTGTTTAATGAGTACAGAGTTTAAGTATGGGAAGATGAAAAAGTTCTGGAAACGGATAGTGGTGATGGTTGCACAACAATGTACTTAATGCTACTGAAAAAGTAATATTATTGTTTAACAAAAAACATTACTCTAACAAGATTACATGTTCATTGTAGAGACTTCAGAAAAAGATACAAAAGAGGAAAATATGAATCACTTAAAATCCCACTACTGAGATACAATCAGTTTTAATACTTTTATATACATATTCTCCCAAATTTTGTCAAAAATAAATATTTAAACATGTAAGTAAATAAAACTGGGATTGTACTAGGTGTGTTACTTGGCAACCTACTTCTCTTACTCAAAAATATGTGACTATGAATGTATAATATCTTTCCATGTTGTATTAGTCCGTTCTTGCACTGCTATGAAGAAATGCCAGAAACTGAGTAACATATAAAGAAAAGCTGGGCATGGCCGGGCGTGGTGGCTCATGCATGCCTGTAATCCCAACACTTTGGGAGGCCAAGGCAGGCAGATCACGAGGTCAGGAGATCGAGACCATCCTGCCTAACACAGTGAAATCCGGTCTCTACTAAAAATACAAAAATTAGCCAGGCTTGGTGGCAGGCGCCTGTAGTCCCAGCTACTTGGGAGGCTGCAGCAGAAGAATGGTGTGAACCTGAGAGGCGGAGCTTGCAGTGAACCTAGATCACACCACTGCATTCCAGCCTGGGCGATACAGTGAGACTCCGTTCTCAAAAAAAGAAAAGAAAAGCTGGGTGCGGTGGCGCATGCCTGTAATCCCAGCATTTTGGGAGGCCAAGGCGGGCAGATCATGAGGTCAGGAGATGGAGACCATCCTGGCCAACATGGTGAAACCCCGTTTCCACTAAAATGACAAAAATTAGCTGGGTGTGGTGGTGCATGCCTGTAATTCTAGCTACTCAGGAGGCTGAGGCCGGAGAATCGTTTGAACCCAGGAGGCAGAGGCTGCAGTGAGTCGAGATCCTGCCACTGCACTCCAGCCTGGCGACACAGCGAAACTCCATCTCAAAAAAAAAAAAAAAATATATATATATATATATATACACACACACACACATATATATATATACACACACATATATATATATACACACACACATACAGAAAAGAGGTTTAATTGGCTCATGATTCTGCAGGCTGTACAGGAGGCATAGCAGCTTTTGCTTCTGTGGAGGCCTCAGGAAGCTTCTAATCATGGTGGAAGGCAAAAAGGGAATGAGGCATCTCACATGGAAGGAGCAGGAGAAGGAGAGAGTGAGGGAGGAGGTGCTGCACACTTTTAAACAACCAGATCTCAGGAGAGCTCACTCACTCCCTATCATGAGAACAGCACCAAGGGGGTGGTGCTAAACCATTCATGAGAAATCCATTCCTGTGATCTAACCACCTCCCTCTACCTCCAACAGTGGAGAATACAATTTGACATGAAATTTGGTGGGGACCGAGATCCAAAGTGTATCACATATATATATATAAATCAATAATCTGCATCATTATTTTCAGTGCCCCCATAGTTGATAGACATAGCTGATAGAGTTTTTGAAGTTTTTGCTTTTTCAGATATATCGCTAAACATCCTTGTACATATCTCTTGCGCAATTATTTCCTTAGCATAAACCCAGAGGTACACACAGTATGTTCTTCATGTGCATCAGTCCTGCAACCATGGATTCAACCAACCTCAAATCAAAAACATTCAGAAAAAAAATTCCACAAATTTCTGAAAAGTAAAACTTGAATTTGTTGTTTGTACTATGTGTACAAGTACTATGTTGAATCCAAGCAAATGAAGTGATGTGTGTGCATTGTATTAGTATCATGAGTAATCTAGAGAAGATTTAAAGTATACAAAAGGGCTGAGCACGGTGGCTTATGCCTATAATCCCAACACTTTGGGAGGCTGAGGCGGGTGGATCACGAGGTCAGGAGATCAAGACCATCCTAGCCAACATGGTGAAACCCAGTCTCTACTAAAAATACAAAAATTAGCTGGGCATGGTGACACATGCCTGTAATTCCATTTACTCAGGAGGCTGAGGCAGGAGAATCGCTTGAACCAGAGAGTTGGAGGTTGCAGTGAGCCGAGATTGCACCACTGTACTCCAGCCTGGCGACAAAGTGAGACTCTGTCTCAAAAAAAAAATAAATAAATAAAAAATAAGGTATACACAAGAATATGTGTAGATTATATGCAAATACTATACCATTTTATATAAGAGACTTAAGCATCCATGGGTTTCGGTACCTGTGGGGTACCAAATGGAACCAATTCCTCACTGATACTGAGGGACAACTGTAATTGCTGGGTATGCACATTTTCAAGAGTTAATACTTGGTGCCTTCCAAAAAAGACTGAACCAATTTTTATTCCTACTGAAAGGATATGAAATTACTACATTGAGTGTATTTTATCACTCTTCCTCATCTTTGTCAGTCTTATAGGTTAAAAAAATCTAATTTCATTTTTTTTTGTAATCACTAGAGAAGATAAACTCTTTTCCTATATATTCCTTGACCCTTGGTTATTCTTTTTTGTGAATTTCATGTTCATGTCCTTTGCCAATGTAGCTTTTGTGTGTGGATTTTTCCTTATGTATATATAAGAGTTCTTTTTTTTACAGTATTAAGGATCTTATCCCTATTTATTATATCATTTTAGTTAATGAAGCTTTTGCTATGTAGACATTTTCAATTTTGTACAGTTAAATCTATCATCCTTTTCTTTCCCTTATAATTTTTGACTTTGGTTATTAAGATTCTCTTCCCTCAAATGATATAAATGTTTATTTATATTTATCTGTAAATATGTAAATATTTATCCATCTTTTGATACTTTTACAGATTTTTTTAAAGTGTGACATAATAAAGATCATATATAAAAAATCCAGACCTATTATCAGACTCAATGGCTAAAGACTAAAAGCTTTTCCTCTGAAATCAAGAATAAGACAAGGATATCCACTTTTACCACTTGTATTCAACATAGAACTGAAAGTTCTAGTCAGAGCAATTGGCAAGGAAAAGAAATAAAAGTCATCCAAACTGGAAAGGAAGAAGTCAAATTATCTCCGTTGACATTATACGTAGAAACCTCCAAAGATCCCACCAAAAAAAGCTGTTAGAATTAATAAACAAATTCAGTGATGTTGCAAGTTGCAAAATCAACACACAAAAATTAGCATTTCTATACACTAACAATGCACAATCCAAAAAAGAAATCAAAAAACAATTCCATGTACAACAGCATCAAAAAGAATAAAATGCTTAGAAATAAACTTAACCGAGGGGGCAAAAAGCTGCATGAAAACTGTAAATGATTGCTGAAAGAAAGCAGACACAAATTGAAAGGCACCCTGCATTTATGGATTAGAAGACAATATTGTTAAGATGTCAATAGTAACCAAAACAATCTACAGATTCAATGTAATCTCCATGAAAATCCCAATGGCATTTATTGCAGAAATAAAAAACCTATCCTAAAATTCATGTGGAATCTCAAAGGACCCCAAGTACTAAGAAAAAAAATCTTTAAAAAGCCAAATGTGTAGGTTTCACACTTCCTTGTGTCAAAATTTACTTAGTACAAAGCTACAGTAATCCAAACAGTGTTATAACGGCATACAGACAGATATTTAGACCAATACAATAGAATAGAGAGAGTCCAGAAATCAACTCTGGCTATAAATGGCCAAATAATTTTCTACAAGCTTGCCAAACCATTCAGTAGGAAATATGTGTTGAAAAAACTGGATATCCACATACCAAAAAATAAAGTTGGATCCTTACCTTATACCATATAAAAAAATTAGGCCGGGTGCAGTGGCTCACACCTGTAATCCCAGCACTTTGTGACGCCGAGGCGGGTGGATCATCTGAGGTCAGAAGTCTGAGACCAGTGTGGCCAATATGGTGAAACCCTGTCTCTACTAAAAATACAAAAATTAGCCAGGCATGGTGGTAGATGCCTATAATCCCAGCCACTCAGGAGGCTGAGGCAGGAGAATTGCTTGAACCCAGGAGGCGGAGGTTGCAGTGAGCCAAGATGGTGCCACTGCACTCTGGCCTGGGCAACAAGAGTGAAACTCCATCTCATAAAGAAAACACACAAACACACACAAACACAAAAATTAAAACTAGACCAAAGTCCTAAATGTCAAAGCTAAAACTAGAAAACTCTTAGAAAAAAATAGAGGAAAGTTTCATGACACTGGACGTGGCAATGATTTCTTGAATCTAACATCAAAAGCACAGACAACAAAAGAAAAAGTAGTGTGCTTTATCCAAATTTAAAACTTTCATGCATCAATAGACACTATCCACAGAGTAAAAAGGCAGCCCACAGAATGGGAGAGAATATTTGCAAATCACACATCTGATAGGGGGTTAATATCAAGGATACATAAAAAACTACAATACAACAACTAAAAGCAAACATTCCAATTTAAAAAATGAACAAAGGGCTGAAACAGACATTTCACCAAAGAAGATAGATGGCCAATAAGCACAAGAAAAGATACTCAGCAACACTAAATATTAGGGAAATGCAAATCAAAATCACAAAATGAGATACCACATCATATCTGTTAAGAATGCTATTATTGGTTGGGCACAGTGGCTCATCCCAGCACTTTGGGAGGATTACTTAAGGCCAAGAGTTCAAGATCAGCCTGGGAAACATAGTGAGACCCCATCAATACAAAAAATGAAAACAAATAGCCAGGCATTGTGGTATGCATCTGTAGTCCCAGCTACACTGGAGGCTGAGGCAGGAGGATCACTTGAGCCCAGGAGGTCAAGACTACAGTGAACCATGATCATGTGACACCACTCTAGTCTGGGCAACAGAGCAAGACCCTGTCTCTTAAAAAAAAAAGAAGAAAAATAATTAGAGAAAAATTAAGATAGAAAATATCAAGCTTTTGCAAGGATGTGTATAAATTAGAACGCTTGCACATTGCTGGTTGGAAAGTAAAATTGTGCAGCCACTGTGGAAAACAGCATGGCAGGTCTTCACAAAATTAAACTTAGAATTACCATATGATTCATCAATGCCTCTTACAGGTATAGACCCCATGAAATTGAAAGAAGGAACTCACCAAAATATCTGTACACAGAAGTTCTTCTTCTTATTATTAAAAACACATATCTAGGCTGGGCACGGTGGCTCATGCCTGTAATCCCAACACTTTGGGAGGCCGAGGCAGGTGGATCACCTGAGGTCAAGAGTTCGAGACCAGCCTGGCCAAAATGGCGAAAACTTGTCTCTACTAAAAATACAAAAATTAGCCGGGTGTGGTGGCAGGCACCTGTAATCCCAGTTACTCGGGAGGCTGAGGCAGGAGATTTGCTTGAACCTGGGAGGTGGAGGTTGCAGTGAGCTGAGATCGTGCCATTGCACTCCAGCCTGGATGACAAGAGCGAAACTCTGTCTCAAAAACAAAAACATATCTATATGACGACTTAAACTCAAACGTACATAGCTCACTATTCACAATAGCTAAAAGGCAGAGACAACCTACATATCCATCAATGGATAAATAAATAAACAACATATTGTATACAGATACAATGGAATATTATTCACTCTTAAAATAAATGAAGTTCTGACACACGCTACAATGTGAATGAATCTTGAAAAACACTGTGCTAATAGGCCAATCTCAAAAGAACAAATATTGTATGATTCCACTCATATGAAGCACCTAGAGTAATCAAGTTTATGAAGACAGAAAGTAGAATGGCGGTTGCCAGGGGCTAAGGGCTAGGGACTGGAAGGAATGGGGAATTGGTTTTTAATGGGTACAGAGTTTCAGTTTGGGAAGATGAAAACTTTCTGGAGGTGGATGTTGGTGATAAGTGCAAACAATGTGAATGTAATCGATGCCACTGAACTGTATACTTTAAAATGGCAAAAACGGTTAATTTTATGTTATGTATATTTTACCACAAAAAAATTTAAATGTATTTGCTATAAAAGTCTCCAAACAATACAAAAATATATGAAGTAAACTTATTTCACTTTTTCTATCTGAATCTTTTATTCATCTGACCTAATTTTGGTGTTAGGAATGAAATGACTCCAGCTTTTATCCTTCCTGGCCCCAGTATTATTATTTAAAAATCCCTTTTTGCCCTCACTGATTTAAAATTTCTGCTAGACATGGTGGTGCACGCCTCTAGTCCCAGCTACTCAGAGGCTGAGGCAGGAGGATGGCTTGAGCCCAAGAGTTCAAGGCTGCAGTGTACCATGATTGTGCCTGGGAATAACCACCGCACTCTAGCCTGGGCAACATAGTGAGACCCTGTTTCTAAAAAAACCTTAAAAAATTCTTTCATCCTATACTAAATTATTATATATCTAATGGGTCCATTTCTAAACTTTCAATTCTGTTTTATGCTACCAATGGCCAATTTCTTCCTGTCTCTCACTTTATTTAAGGTATCAGATTTTATTTAAGGTATAACTTACGTGCAGTAAAATGTGCAGAGCTTAAAGAAACAGTTCAATGAGTTTTTGACAAATGCATGTATCCACATAGCACATATCACTATTAAGATATAGAACATTTCCATCATCCCAGAAATTTAAAACTTTCATGCATCAAAAGGGCACTAGTGCACATCATCCCTTGTACTCTAGTCAGTCTCCAACCACAGAGGCAATGATTGGTCTGATTTCTTTCACCAATGACTAGTTTTAAAATTTTACACAAATGAAATAATTAAGAATATACATTGTTATGCCTGCTTTCTTTGATTCGGCACAATTTTTTTGCAGTTTATCTATTGAATGGTATAAATCACATCTTTATGATTCTTTGAATAATTAGGACTCTGTGACATTTTTTGGAGCTTTATTTTGCTTATTTCCTCTACATTAAATTTCAGGTAATTAAATCAATACTGGCGGGTGCAGTGGCTCACGTCTGTAATCCTAGCACTTTGGGAGGCTGAGGCAGGTGGATCACCTGAGGTCAGAAGTTCAAGACCAGTCTGGCCAACATGGCGAAGCCCCGTCTTTACTAAAAATACAAAAATTAGCCAGGCATGGTGACAGGTGCCTGTAATCCCAGCTACTCAAGAGGCTGAGGCAGGAGAATGGCGTGAACCTGGGGGCAGAGGTTGCAGTGAGCCAAGATCATGCCACTTCACTCCAGCCTGTGCAAAAGAGCGAAACTCCATTGCAAAAAAAAAAAAAAAAAAAATCAATACTAAATGGTTAACGTGGTGGGTAATAATTTACTTTGTGGTTTACTATAATTTCTGTCTTTTTTTGCTCTTTCTAATTTTTGTTACCAGAATAGAAGTAGTGTTTTTCTTTATGATTCATTGATTCTTACTATATTTACAGAGTTGGCAACTATCTACTTTCAGAACACCTAGTTTCAGAACATTTCCATTATCTCAGAAAGAAACCTTGTACCCATTTATAGTCACTCTCTATTCCTATCCACAGCCTTAGGCAATCTTTCATCTACTTTCTGTCCCTTTAGAATAACCTTTTCTGGGTATCTCATACATGTGGAGTTATATAATGTGTTCCTTTGTGTCTGTTGTCTTTCACTGAGCATAATATTTTCGAAGTTCATACATGTTGTAACTCAGTTCCTTCTTATTGCCAAATAGTATTCCATTATATGGCTATACCACATTTTGTTTATTCAGTTGATGGGCATTTGGATTTTTCTATTTACGGCTATTGTGAATAATGAGGCTATGAACATTTGAGTATGAGTCTTTGTACAGACATATGTTTTTATTTCTCCTGGGTATATACTTCGGAGCAGAACTGTTGGGTGACATGGTAACTCTATGTTTAACATTTTAAGCCATGGCCAGCTGTTTCTCCAAAGTGGCTGCACCATTTTACATTCCTACTTGCAATGTATGAAAAGGTGTACTTTTAATCTCTCTGAAATGACAGCATAAATAGGACAAACCAAGGAATTTTAACCAAAAAGAAAGCATATTTTCCTCTGCCTGGGAGATGGAAGGAGAGGACATGATTTTCTTCTGTGCTGCTTTTTGAATCTCTTATTTCCTGTTCCACAGCCTCCCTGGAGCTAGAGCAGGCATGAATGTGTTCAGCAATCAATGGAGTTAAAACGAACACTAAGTTGCCAAGGCCTCCCTCATTATGATGAAATACCCCTCCCTGTGCTCACACACACATACAAGCTCAATTTTTAAAACCACTTGTTAATTCTCATTAATACAAAGAGTCAAACACTTATCTTCCTCACCTTCTATTTTTTAATAAAGCATATGTTTATTATTCACAGTTCAGACTGCTACAAAAATGCTTTAACTAAAAGAAGGAACAATGTCTTTTGCATTATTATATTCAAATATGAATTTAGAAAAGAGAGGATTGGAAGCATATTTAGTTTCTCTTTAACTGCCAATTTCATATAACTGACAACATGAATTATATGACACAAAATCTATTCATTATTCTATCCATTCAAGATCAAGTTGAGGTTTAAAGCAGACTAATGGCTGTCACATGAAGCTACTCTTTGTCAGTCTTCAGTGAACTCAAGCAAAAAACAAGGAAATTGGAAATGGACAACATAGTGAGTCAAAGAATATTCACATTGCAGGGAAGCAGCCCCTGAAGAAAAGAAGCTTCTTGTGTGGAATTTGGCAGTGCTACAAGTTATTCAAGGAAATGCATGTTAGTGTTAAAAAGTTATTCTGTTATTTCAAGGGCAGGGTAGTTTGGAAACTATGTCATATTCTATTGCCTGCTTAGGTGCAAAACTTCACACCACTACCACATTATACTGTCAAATATTCTGGACTTTAAAAACAGTATTTATCCACTTTTCTTTTTAGTCTATGTTGTAGTATGAATTGAGTAAGAAAATAAGTAATATAAATAAAATTCTAGAAAAGAATTTCTCTCCTCAGAGAGCCCCAAATGAATAATTTTCTTTATCTATTCTGTTCAGGGGGGTCACATTTTCCTTAACCATTAACCTATAGAACCAAAGAGAACCTATGGAACAAGAGAGTGGATCCTACTCTCAGAGGGGAGGGAGAAAATCTTGATTTCATTCAGAGATGCTTGATTCATGCAGAGAAACGAAGTGATGATAAAAGCAGAATGAGACTTTTCAGTCAATTCCATGGCAAAAAGAGAAGACATACCCATCCCACGAGAGGGTGAAGGCCTAAATACAGAACTACAAAATACCCTGTCTGGGGATGGATTTCCACTTTTCTTAGCACCCAAAAAAGATGAGGTGTAAGATTCTATGGGATTCCTTCCGCTTGAAGTTCATAGTACAGTGCAATGGTCCAAAGATCACAGATTTTGGAAACAGATAGATGTATGTCAGTCTTTAGGGTCTGGCTGTCCCTTAGTAAGCATTCTCTAAATGGCGGTCATCTTAGTTTGCATTTCCTCAGAAACAGACCCTGAGACAAGACTTCAAATGCAAGTAGTTTACCTGGGGGGTAAAGAAAGCTGACAGGGAAGTGGGAACATGAGGTAGAAAAGGGAAGGCAGCTGACATAGATGTTTGATCAAGCCAGCTACAACTGTGGGCAACTGGAGCTGGACTCTGAAGAAACTCTAGGTGATAGTGGAAAACATATACATGAGAGTCATCCCATCTGAGAGATGAAAGGACTAAGCTGCTTACGTACCAACTCCAGTTGGTCATGGAGGGTTGCTCTTGGTGTCATTACTGTGGCAAAGGGCTTCAAGCAAAGAACTGCAGATGGCGACAGCTGGAAGTGCAGCCAATGCGCACAGAAATGAAGGTGAGGAAATGTGGATGGGTCAGTTGCAGTGGTATAAGAAGAAAAAAGGAGAACATGCTCCTTTGGGGTGCAGTGACCTCATCTTCTGTTGTTTCCCAGTGCTGTCAGATTTTAGACACTCAATAAATGATGTGTTGACTAAATATGACAACTAATGAGTGAAATGAGTTAGCCTTAAATCTTGGCTCCATCTTTTATGAAAAACCTCTTTCCTCGTATGTAAAAACAAATCTCATTCTAGAAAATAATAAATAAAAGAACCTAACATAGTACCTGACCCACAGCAGAGACTGAGTACATATAAGTAATGTTCTGTAAATAATTTTATTTGTTTAAATATAAATAATGTATTTTTTTCTTTTTTATACCACGGAATCCTCCTCTGTTTATTTTGCCTTCTCTGTTGAAGAAGCAAGGTGGCAGTAGTACTTTGCAGTGCCTGAGTTCAGAAATTTGCAGTATGTGTTGGCCCACTGGAGGGGGTCTACACCCACTGTCCTTCTTAAAGGTCAAATTTATTGACTTACATATGTAGGGAAAACTGTGATAGTAATGCTTTCAAGGGAGTGCCAACAACGGATTTAATAGTAGACTTTGAGCCAAGAGCACCACCATGCAACTATGAATGTAGTCCTAAAGAATAACACTCATTCTCTTAACCTTCCTCCTGCTGTCTTATACTTAGATCAATGGCTGCCTTGTTTTTGCCCTGCTACTCACTAGCTGATACTCAAAAGTAAAAATATAAAAAACAAACAAAAGCAAAAGCAAGGCATGAGAAAAAAGAGTCTATTTTCTGCTTTCTCATTCTCAAAAGTTTGCACATTCTCCTATTCTTTTAATTATCTGTCTCACCACCCAACATGTATATTTATTTCTGAAATGCAGCCAGATCCTGGGTCTGAATTCCAGAAGTTCATTTCCCAGTTTCTATGAGACAAGGTCTAAAAAATGTGAAACTCTCAGAGGACACATGCAAGATGATAAAAGCTTACATTGTACCCATACTACTTCTTTCATTAAAAATTTTAACTTTTCAAAGGAAAAGAGAAAGGCAATTGATTCCGGAGTCCAATTTTTCTTCTTACCTTCTAGCAAATATGTGGCTTGGGATACACTTTAATATACAAAGTACTAGGCACGTTGACTAACCTGAAGAATGTTTATTTCTACTTAAATTGCCTGGGTTTTGACTTCAAATTCATGTCACAATGATTTTTAAATTGTGAGATCTTTAGAATGCTAGGATCTGTCTGTACCAGGTTTCCAGGAACGAAGAATGAGTGAGAGATGAGGCCAATTGAGCCAAGACCCTAGCAGGTAGCAGTGGCTTTGAGGGTAACAACTGTGCGTGGAGTTCCCAGGATCGTGCCAAGAGAGTGTACTATTAGGAAAGCCAGAAAGTAGACCTTGCAGGGAAAGTGAATGCTAGTGACCATCATGAAACCAGAGCAGACAGATTGAGCATGGACACAGCCAACTCAGCAGTAGATGAAGCTGGACAAGCAGAGCAGATGCACTACACTGTGAGCTAAGCAAGGGCTAGAAAGGGACAATCAAAATGAGATAAAGTTTGGTGTAACTAGCACTCCTTCATAAAAGACCATCAGTTGTGTTGACCAGCTCAGAACAGGGGCTCATCAGCATGTCAGGAGGCATGAACCTAATGTGCCCCAGCAGATCATTGTTCTCTCAGTTTGCAACTCATGTCTGATTTCCTCTTTTAACTGGTTTCAGTCCGTGTCAGCTTTAAACCATCTAATGTTCGTCAAATGTTTCTCCTTGAGTACCAGGCCTTGGGGGTTGAGGTTTTGTCGTGGCCTATGCATGCGATAGGATATACCCTGCCCAAACAATCAGAGTGGTCAGAGGCTGGGAGAAGTAAAAAGCAGCAGGAAGCAGCCCCTGGGAAGATGCAGAGAGTCCCGTTAAACTCCCAGTGTTAACAGAAGTAGATGTGCCCCCTATTTCACCAAGCAGGGCACCTTAAGGATGCCACCAAGTTGCCTGACGATTGCACACAGTTCATGCATTCCACTTTTTTTTTTTTTTTTTTTTTTTTTACCAGTTTATCAAGATACGGGGCAACAGAGATGGAAGGGTTCATTGGCATCACAAAGTGACAATACAGTTTTTACTTTAAAAGAAATTTTTCAGGCTGAAAGTTAAAAGGTCTTAGATGTGTACCTTACTAGTTTTGTGACCTTCAGCAAGCTTCCAGTCTCTCCATCTATAAAATGGAAACAGTAGTACGACTTCCCAGAATTTTGTAATGCTTACGTTAGCTAGCACGCCCGTTACAGAGCAGGACCTCAGTCAAGCTACTCACAGTACGGTGATAAAAGCAACCCAGCAAGTCTTGTCAATTGAGAGTGAAAAATAACCCAAGAGATCAAGAGTCATGGGGTGGAGGAGGAAAATTCTCCCAAGAGCAAAGAGAGTATTTGCTGTTTCTTTGCGCATCATTCCATAAGTTACAATGATGTAGACAGTTGTCTTTTGGTTGACAGTTGTCTTTTGGAAAGCCCTGTCCTGTTGTAGACCCAGGAAGTGCCTTAGAAATGTACATGAGAGGGAGGACGAAGGTGGCTTTAAGAGCCAGTACTAAAAACCTCCCAGGGTATAAGTACCTGCCATGGGTCTGTCCACTTCACCATGAATAGAGAAAGTCTCTTGGTGTAATCTACCCTCACACTCTGCATTGAGATCCAGTCCAAGGTCCTTTCCACAGCCTGCAAGGCCTTTTGTGATCTGATCTCGGCCTACCTTTCCATTTCTCATACTACTCTCTTGCTTACTGTACTCCAATAACACTGACTTTCTTTTTGTTTCTAGAACTTTCTAAGATTCTCCTGCCTCAGCCCAACTTAAAACCTCCTTGTGTGTCTGGCTTCTTATTTCTTATTAGGTCTTGGCTCAAATGTCATCTCCTCAGAAAACCCTTCTCTAATCACCATGTTGCATACCTCTACCTCATAGACACTATCACTCTGGAACATATCATATTGGGTTTTTTTTTTCTTAATAATACTTACCACACCCTGAAATTATCATATACAAACATATTTACTGCCAGTCCCCTTCTGTTGGAATATAAACTCTATGATGGCAGGGAATGAGCTGTTCAGTGTTTCAGTGTGAGGTAGCAGCTGCTGGTCATGATACAGAAAATCAGCCAAGTATCATCTTTGCCATATGAGTTGCCTACTTATGCTGGATACCTGCAAAGCACTATTGCATAGCTTATACTATGTTGGATACTTACAACAACTTCATTAGGTAAGAATGTTCCTTTTTTTTTTTTTTTTTTTTGAGTCAGTGTCCGGCTCTGTCACCTGGCTACAGTGCAGTAGCACAATCTTGGCTCACTGTAACCTCTGCCTCCTGGGCTCAAGCGATCCTCCCACCTCAGCCCCCTGAGTAGCTGGGACCACAGGCACACACCACCATGCCTGGCAAAGTTTTGAATTTTTTGAAGAGACGGGGTTTTGCCATGTTGCCCAAGCTGGTCTTAAACTCCTGGACTCAAATGATCCACCTGACGCATCCTCCCAAAGTGCTAGGATTACAGGTGTGAGCCACCATGCCTCCTGCCTTTGAAAGATGAGGAAACTGGCTGGGCACGGTGGCTCAAGCCTGTAGTCCCCGTATTTCGGGAGGCCGAGGCGGGCGGATCATGAAGTCAGGAGTTCAAGACCAGCCTGACCAATATGGTGAAAACCCATCTCTATTAAAAACACAAAAATTAGCCAGGCATGGTGGCCCATGCCTGTAGTCCCAGCTACTTGGGAGGCTGAGGCGGGAGAATCACTTGAATCCGGGAGGCGGAGGTTGCAGTGAGCCAAGATCATCATGCCACTGCACTCCAGCCTGGTGACAGAGCAAGACTCCGTCTCAAAAAAAAAAAAAAAAAAAAAAAAAAAAGAAAGATGAGGAAACTGGAAACTGAGGTTCAGGAAGGCTGTTACTTGCCATGGTCACATAGCCAGTAAAAGCTACAGTAGAAATAAAACTTATTTATTTCCACTCTGAGCCCTGTATTGTCTGGGATGTATGCTTTTTTCTATGCTGGAAAACCTCACCTAAAATGAAAATATATATATATACACACACACACACACACAGACACACATTCATATATACATATATGTGACATATATATAACATAGAAATTACAAATATAAATTAATATACATGTACCAAAGAACATTCAAAAATAAAGGTTTAGGCCAGGCACGGTGGATCACTCCTGAAATCTCAGCACTTAGGGAGGTTGAGGCGGGCAGATCACTTTAGCTCAGGAGTTTGAGACCAGCCTGGGCAACATAGCAAAACTCCACCTCTACAAAAATTAGTTGGGTGCTGTGGTGTGCACCTTTAATCCCAGCTACTCAGGAGGCTGAGGTGAGATCACCTGAGCCCAGGGAGGTCAAGGTTGCAATGAGTTGTGATCACACCACTGCACTCCAGCCTAGGTGACGGAATGAAGCCTAGTCTAAAAAACAAAAAAGAAAAATTAAATAATCTCAAAAATCTCCAAGAAAAAAATACAGCTTAAAATGGAGAAGAAGAAAACAAATAGATATTGAGGAATGAAAAAATGTAGTTGACATAAGAGCAAATTCAGGCTCAGATACCCAGGACAGAGTGTTCTGCACATCGGTCTGCCAAGTCAGGAAAGCTTCCTCTGAAGGCAGAAGAGAATCACTTCCATTCTACAAATCAAGATCCACAGTGTACCAATGTAGCCTTTGTGGAGAAAGTCATTAGAAGAGGGGGAGAAACAGCGCTTAGATTTAGTAGAGAATCTTCGCCTCATTTTGTTTCATTGAGGAGTGCCTGGGATGTCAGAGCACAAGAGATGGATGGACTCCTGGGATGAACCAAGTCGGAGAACAAGGACTCTGCACCACAGCCCTTTGGATAAGATGTTCACTGTTTGGAACTACATCAAAGGGAGAGATGTGGAAGAGTCTGTCTATGGACTAGTTAAGATCCAGCATGTCCTTTGAGGTTTTGTTTTTTCAAAAATTGATAGAAAGTCTCTCATTATACCTCTCCAATCATACTGTGGGCTCACTAAAATGAGATGAATCTTTCCTAAATTAAATTGTGCCCCCTGCATAGGAGGCAAAGCTTTGGGAATCTATTAGCTGTGAGAGAAAGCAGAGTTCTTACCGATGCTGACACCCATTTGGTACAGCATGTCAGCATGCTACTTGAATAAAAGTTATTTTCAACAACATTCATAGGAAATATCAAAATTAATTTGTCTAAAAACGTGTAAGACTTTAACTAAAATTTAGTTAATTCTTAAAGGTTTAAAAATTAAAGAAAAACATGAGTTTTCCTTTTTTCCCAATCTAATTCAATTCAACAGACATCACATTACATATGTGCATATGAAAGACATGGTCAGACTCAGCCCAACTTAACCTGCTTGCCTTATGTTTTTAAACAGGTTTTTCTAGTAACCTGTGTGCACACTGGCCTAGATAGCGTCTAACAAAGATTTGTAAGAATATCCTCTCTAATACTTATCTTCCTCTTTATTCATCCACATTTTCATTTTCATAATTGTTATGCATAGTTTAAGCACCATGAATAATGAAAAGGAGGAGGGAAAGAAGGGTAGGGGAGAGAGAGAGAGAAAAGGAATCAATGAAGGGTTAACTTTAGCTTCTGAAAGGTAACAGTCTAACAGGGGAGCTAGGATTCCTAGAAAAGTATAAAGGGCGGGGCTGGGCGCGGTGGCTCACGCCTGTAATCCCAACACTTTGGGAGGCTGAGGCAGGTGGATCACAAGGTCGGGACCATCCTGGCTAACTTTGTGAAACCCTGTCTCTACTAAAAATACAAAAAATTAGCTGGGCGTGGTGGCGGGTGCCTGTAGTCCCAGCTATTCGGGAGGCTGAGGCAGGAGAATGGCATGAACCTGGGAGGCGGAGCTTGCAGTGAGCCGAGATACTCCAGCCTGGGCAGCAGAGCAAGACTCCATCTCAAAAAACAAACAAAAAAAAAGTATAAAGGGCACAATCAGAGAAAGTAATTACTTCCTTACTAGTTGGGGCTTTACATACACACAGATACATACTCTCAATTTGCTAAGACTGAAACCATCTTGGCAAATAAGTAAACTTTTTTGCATCTCAGTTTTCTCTCTGTGTATGAAGAAAGTTATTACATGATTGCTAGTATTTCCTATAGCTGTACAATCCTATTAATCATTTAACATTTATTGAGCATTTGCTATGTGAAAATGAGAAAGATTTTGCTAAGAGAAGGATATACAGCATGAGTAAAACCCATCTGGCCTTAATGAGTACAATTTATTGGCAGGATGCCAAATGCAAACAACTACCTTTATAGGAGGTAGTTTATATATACCTATATAATAAAAATATATATACCTATATAATATACCTATATAATACCTATATAATAAATATATACCTATATAATAAAAAGCCACTGGGGAGCCAGGTGGGGAGGCTCACATCTGTAATCTTGGAATTTTGGGAGGCCAAGGTGGGCAGATCACCTGAGGTTGGGAGTTCGAGACCAGCCTGACCAACATGGAGAAATGCCATCTCTACTAAAAATACAAAATTAACGGGGTGTGGTGGTGCATGCCTGTAATCCCAGCTACTCGGGAGGCTGAGGCAGAAGAATCGCTTGAACCCAGGAGGTGGAGGTTGTAATGAGCCGAGATTGTGCCATTGCTCTCCAGCCCAGGCAACAAGAGCGAAACTCCATCTCAAAAAAAAAAAAAAATAAATAAATAAATAAATAAATAAATAAATAAAATTAGAATAAAAAATAAAGCCACTGGGGAGAGAAGAAGAAAGAAGAATGAATGCAAAGGCAGGACAAAGATAGATTGAGCAATGAGGGAAGAAAGAAACAAACTAGCTGAAGAGGAGCAGAGAGATGAGGCTACCCTAGCAGGAAGGGCCAAGGATGTTAAAGGAAAAAGCAAGAAAGGGAAAATGTCAGAGAGGATTGTCTGTTTTAAAAGGTCAGAATAACAAGTTGATCTAATGTGGTAGTTGGAAGGAGATGGAAAAGATGACTTTGGGTCATCAACCAGATCCAGGTCTTGGGGAGCTGTCTAAAATTCCATTTCAAATTGAACTCATGAGTGTGGCTGAAGAGTTGGTAAAATGAGCCTTAAGCACCTCCCCCTCACCTCCATAGATAAAGAATGGAAAGTTGTTGATGAAATAGAGTCAGTGAGTCAAGCCTTGGTGGACAAAGAGGCTAAGATTTGGATTGATAGGAAAAGGGTGGTGATATTGCAGGTGGAGGAAGCAGTTTTGGAGAAGGAGGGGTGACAGTGTGGAAGATGGAACCAATAAGATTTATAATGAGATGGCACAGAGATAGTCCAGCTAGAGCACAGATACCTTCCAGGGGAGTAGAAATCAGAAATATAAGCACTGATGGAGGAGTGCTTCTACCAGCACGTTACTGAGTATTGATGATGTAAGAGACAAGAGAGACCACGGCAGTGGCTTATCTTTAAATTCTGAAGTCCACGTTTGAAAAGCACAAAGAAATGCCTCTACAGGTGGAGACACCATGAACATACTTGCCAAGAACAGCAGGTGTCCCCTTATTTTATGGGTCTTGAACTACTTAAAGGGGATGACTGAGCAGTAGTCAGACCTATTTTATGGAACCTTATTAGATTATGTATTTTTTTAAAAAAATTTCCCTGAATAGATTTAAAAACTTATATAATGAAATATCAATCCCATATTTCACTCAGATAATAATTCTAGAATCTAGAGAGAGTCAAATGTTCAGTAGGCAATGGAGACTGAATGGCATAGGGTGTGAAGCGCATGGACTCTGGAACCAGAATGCATGAGTTCAAATCCTGACTTTATCACTTAGTAGCTATGAGAGCTTCAGCAAGTTACTCAAATTAATTCTGGGTCCGTGTCCCACATATAACATTGGGATAAGAGTGTTACCCTCTCTGTGAAGTTGTGGAAATTAAATGGGTGAACATATGTAGATCTCTTGGAATAGAGCCTGGAACATCATAAGCACTAAGTAAGTACTGGCAGTTGCTGCTGTTGTTGTTTATTGTTGTTACCTGGCTTATGAGCCCTGGGAGCAGGTGCATCCACTCTGCAGGTGGAACTGCTTTTCTGAGCCACAATACAGAGTAAGTGAGTCATAATAAAATCATGCCACCAACTTCCTGGACTATTGAATTACCTGAGCATCCACTTACAATGACAATTTTTTAAAAGGTACCCTTTCTTTTTGAAGTTCACAGATTACAGAGGCTCTTTCCACAACCCCACCTTTCCTTTCCAAGGATACTAAATCCCAAAGAAAGCAATTCAAAAATGATTTATCCTATTGTTACCCTTCGTAGATCCTTTATGCCCATTCATTCTCCTGCTTCATTTATATCTAAAGAAAAATGATATTTCATTTATTATTTGTCATTCATAACCTGGCAGTTTATAGCTGCTTTGTATAATGTGTATGTGCCTTTCATAAGTGTGACTCAATGTGTACTATCCCTTCCCTTCCCCTACAATGGAAGGTCACTCTAACTTGGGAGAATAGCAGACATCTGGTTAGCAGTGTATAAGCTAATGTGCATTTTCTTTCATTGTCTTAGAAAGAAGATGTAGTATACGCATGATCAGCCACCACTTTAGTCTCATCCCTGGTACTGCCTTAATTACACAGACTTCTACCAATGCTCAAATGCCTGGTGTTAGTGAAAATAATGCCCTGTCTCCCCTAAGACGTCTGCATTCTAATCCCTGAAACCTGTGAATATGTTAGGTTATTTAGCAAAGGTGAATTAAGGTTGCAAATACAATTAAGGCTATTAACCAGCTGATTTTAAAATAGGGAGATTATCGAGGATTATCCTGGTAGGTCCAAGGTAATCACAAGAGGTTTTAAAAGTGAAAGAGAGAGGCAGAGTCACAGGTCAGTTGCAGGGTGAGAAGGACTCAACCTGCTGTTGCAGACTTTGAAGACAGAGGAAGGGGACCATGAGCCAGGGAATGTGGGCAGCCTCTAGAAGTTAGACAGGGCAAGAAAACACATTTTCCCCTAGAGCCTCCAGCAAGGAACACAGCCCTGCTGACACATTGACTTTAGCTCAGTGAGACCTGTGTGAGGTGCGTCACCTACAGAACTGTATGTTGTGTTGTTTTTAAGCCATAAGTTTGTAGTAATTTGTTACAGCAGCAACAGGAAATGAATACATGCCCCAAGTGGAGGTCTGCCTGGCATCCTCATCGGTTCTGTTTTGTCTTTTGCTTATTAATTCAGTAAAAGTTATTGAGTGCCTACTCTGTGCCAGGCACTGTGCTAGATCCTGAAAATGCAAAATGAGTAAGACACAGCCATGCCCTTTCATTTACTCAACAAATATTTGTGTACCTAGGCTCTGATTTAGATGCGATAGAGATGGAAAAAAAAAAAAAAAAATAGTCCCTGCCCTAAAAAGGGTCACAGACTTCTGAGAAGGCAATCAACAGAAATAAAATTTTATGATTCAATGTGATACATGCATAATATAGAAGTGTAGAAGGGAGACCACGGAACTCAACTTGGGTGACGTCAGGAAAACCTCAGAGAGAAGAAGAAATGGAGTTTCTTTAATGAGTTTGCCACACAGACAACATGGGGGAAGATGTTCAAGAGCTTCGGAACAATGCAACTCTTGGAATGCAACAAGTGCAAATGAGGAACATTTAAACTGAGTTGAAAATGTTTTACCTCATTTTAGTTACCTTTAATGGAAATAGAAATAGTCACATGTGACTGTGGGCTACCATAGTGGACAGAGCACATTGGACCAGATTGGATCCTTGAAAGAAAGGAGATTGCCTTCTCTTTTCCCTCTTCCCTGCTTCTTACTGACTGGAAAGCAGATGTGGTGGCAAGTCACTTGGATGATGCAGATGAGATATCACTCCAGGATGGAAGTAAGAAAATAGAATAAACTTGGCTCCCTGACACCATAGAGTCATCTTTTGGTTTGGCTTATGCTCAGATTGTTACGTTAGAGATATAAATTACTACATTTTTGTTATTTTGGATCTCTTTACAGCAGCCAGACTCATCTCCTACTACACATGTCTGCTAGAATAATGAAAAGCAATAATCATAATCTTTGCTAAGATTTTTTTTGAGCTCCTTCTACGTACCAGGCACTAAGCTAAATGCATGGTTGTATTTAAACACAACCCATTAAAGTAGATAGTAGAATAGCTCCATTCTGCAGGTAAAATGGAGGCTTAGAGAAGCTGGCTCATTCGTGGCAGGATTAGACCTTTCTGACAGCAAACTGTCAAATACTGTAGTGTATAGATACAGAATATTTCATCATTAAGGGCCAAATTGTGTACAACTAGACTTTTTAAATGCCGAGACAATATTTATGTTCATTGCAGAATTCTCAGTTGTTATGCAGCAACCATGCCCTCTTTCTTACGCAAAAAGAACCTCAAATCATTCAAACAGTGGCCAACGATTCCTTGACTTCAGGAAGAGTAAGTCCTTATTGCAGAACCTGTGAAAGAAATCCTAATCAGTCTGTATTAATCACTGGCATTTTTTGCCAGTGATTGGCCTAAAGATAGGCATAGGGTACAGTTCTGGTTAATGAGATGTAAGCAAAGGTCTAATGAGAAACAAAAAGCCAAAAACCTGTCTGGAATGAAGAGGCAATGCTGGAGTCGTGGGATCCATCACGCAACCATGAAGACAAAGCCAACATCATAAGAATGGCAGAGTGGAGAGGTAAGCGGGGTCCCTGATCACATTATTGAGCTGCTGCTCTCCTTGCCTGTAAAATCTACCTCCAAACTTCTTGTAATATGAGAAAAACAAACCCCAATTTACCGAGAGCCTCTATAAACTTGGTTTTGAATTTTTTCACAGAGGGAGGGCTTCCTAACTGACACACACGTATGCACATCCTTTCATTTTACTTAAGAAAGTTAAGGAAAAGTCATACAACTTACAATGGTGTCCTGTGCACTCGTGGCTTACCTCTGTGAAACTCAGTTCTCCCTGGCTCATCCACAGTAAGAATTACTTCAGTAATTTGAAAAATTACCTTTTGGAATTATTTCTGGGGATATGAAAAATAACCTGAACTGATAACAGAGCTCAAATGCAATCCATATTACCTTCTTCTCACCCTCAAACTAGAAATTTTTTCTCCCTTAATTACAAATGTTTCTTGATGAATGCACATGTGTGAAAAGCCATTATAATCTGTTGTATCAGACTATTAAATATTCTAAAAATGTAAAAGCAGTATTATAACAAGTAATATTAATCTGTAGTTTAAGAGAAAAATAAAAATATTAACCCTAGTACATAAAAATTTCATTGGTATGACTACCCACACCAAAAGATAAATGAAGAATTGAGATATGCTGCAAGATGACTAAGGTTTAAAAAGGGATTCAAATATACAGATAAATAAGAGAGGTAGAAATGTTTTGATCTTGAGTTATACTGAAAGCTGATTTAATTCTCCTTTCTGAGTGTGGGGAAAAAAAGCAACACATGGTATTTACGCAATCTATTATCCAGAATTATAAGCAAATTTAAAATATTTTTAGATGCTGTTTTCAGTTAAAGAAAGAAAAAGCAGATATTTTTGTATGCACAAATATATACCATGCCACCATCTTAACCATGTTATTAATCTTTAATCTGATTTATAACTGAAAAGCTCATGTGGTAACTGATTGTATGCGATTTCATTCACAAAAGAGAAGATTATCCATCAAATAGGCACATTTTTCTTGGGATTTCACAGAATAAATGAGCTAGACACATTTTTCTTTCAAATACCAGGCTATCTAAAATATTTCCAGATAATCAGAAAGGCATGAAACAGCAAATTAAGTTATATTAAGGCAGTTATCATTATTTTGCATTTTTGACAAATCTGACAAGTTGAAAACAACAATTTGAATAAAAGGAATATTGGAAAAAGAAACATACCTTAGAGATGATTAATGGTTCTCCGTGCTCCAGGCCACCTTTCAGAGTAAAACCCCAGGGAGCTCCTCCCTCCAGGAATGCCTCCAGATAAATGTACCTTCCCCTGGGGGTCGTGTTAGAGTTTAATGTGGCACTAGGCTTGTGGAAGTTTTCAGTGGTCCTCATCATGCCAACACATGATCCCTCAAGTTAAATTTAAAATGCCTGAAGCAAATTCAGGCAAGCAGTGCTTCTACAGCACAAATTGTCCCATCCTTCAGGATACACAATGGCCAAAAGAGAGGTTTGGAGAAGCAAATTCTTCCATACATAAAATGTTCTTCCAAGCTGAACTCCAAGATGCTGAACCAGAAAGAATTTTCACTTCAATATTTCTGAATGTAAATCTTCCTTCAGGAATTCTGGGTTTTCACTGAAGCCCCCAAGTGGTATACATCTCTACTCCGTTCGTAAAAACTTCCTTCAGTGGCACTGTGAAGATTGCTTTTTTGAGCTTTTATTTCACACATACACACACTAAAACCATTTCTGCCTATTTTACAGAGAAAATTAAAAGCATCTTACAATATAGTAAGAAAATAACAAATACTCAAAGGAATACCTCATTTTTGATTGATTATCAACCCTTTCTTCCTCTCGGAGTGAAATTTACCATTACAATAGCCTCCTCCCTCCCCAGAAGTAGCTTAAAAAGAAAGAAAGCACTTACTATGCTTCGGATCACTTCAGAATTTTCTAACTTGTCCCAAAGAGACAGAGAAGCTGTGCTAAAACTTACTTCTTTTTTTCAACAATAAGTTCATAGTTTGTTTCTTAGGAGAGAAAAAAAAAACCTTTTGCAGGATGTAGAGAAAATGAAAAAGCACGGTAAATTAGTCCTTAATGGAAAAAATATGAAGGTGGCAGCTCAGTTCTTTTCTTTGGTATTTTCAGTGATGATCAGCCACCGCTGTTGCCGCCACAGCCACTTGCCTCCTCTGAGAGAAAGAGTAAGGAAGTTAGAGGAACATGGATTAAGGCAAAGTGAGGCACTGCAACCTTTCTGCACACTAAGCACTGCCATGCAGAATTCAGCTCACCACAAAGACCTGACAATCCAAACAGTCTTACAGTTGATAACACGTAGAAAGTTAAAAATACTATACAGATGGCTAATTACCAAGGGATAGAAAATAGTTCCTAGAATAGCCCTGCCTCGTACCAATTAAAGGAGAATTTCAGGGAGTGAGACACAGGCATTTGCGTGTTTAAAAACCCTCCAGGCAATTCTGCTGTGCAGCCAAGTTTGAGAAGCAATGCCTAAGTGATTTGGGTAAACATTTAAGTACATGTCAAGGTGGTGGCACAAGGGCTTTATTTTTTCATTAGAAGAAAATACTACCAAGTGTAATATACGAAATGGGACTTTCCAATCAAATTTCTGCTTGTTTGACTCAATAAAAACAGGACGCAGGTTTTCTTTTTTCTAGGTTTTCATTGTTATCTACTCCAAGATTATTATCCACTCTTTAAATGAAAAGAAATCTACAATGCCTTGTGGGTAAGTACTAGGTACTCGGGAAGGAATGTTGTTCTGATTTCATGTTATCAATGTAATTTTGTAATAATGTTATATAAAATTTAACATTCATATTTTGTATTAACACTTTGAACAGTAGAAGATAACCATATCTAACCCAGAAGCCTCAGCTATTTAGTTATTGGAGCAGATTAGAATTACTTCCAGGGAATATATGTACTAAAACTTTTTTCTGTTTAAAAGTATGGGATAATGAGAATTCAGTTGAAAACTGAAGTTAAAAACTACTGTGGGGCTTGATAACAATTATTTTGGTGTTTGTACTTACAATTAATGAAAGGCTGATACAGAAAAGCAGGTGTATGATATTAAATTACATGATATTTAATTTATAACACTGGAGAGGTGTTGTTTGATTTTCAATGGTAACTTCACTTGAAGGGCTCAAAGACAAAAAAAAAAGTAAAACCTCATGTAATGGTAGTATGTGAGTGGAAACATGAGGAAACCTAAGGTGTACCAAATGAAAGTATGTGGTAAAAATTGGCTGATTCTTACAGGTAATTTATGCAATTTCTATTGTGGCTTTCTTTTACAGCTTAATTTGTAAATTAGAATAAATGGAGAAACATTAACTTTTCTTTCATTTCAAAGAACATATGTATTTTAAATAAAATTCCTAGGTAAATAAACAGCTTTTTTTCTGAAAAATTATTTTTTGAGGCTCTTATTATGTTACTCCTAACACATTTTGTAAAAACTGGGATTTTACAGAATCCACATTTAATATTAAAAGTAACACAGCTATACAAAATTTCAGTTAGACAGGAGGCACAAGCTCAAGAGATCTATTGTACAGCATGATGACTATATTTATAACAATGTATTGTATATTTGGAAATTGCTAAGATTAGATTTTAAGTGCTCTCACCACAAAAAAATTAATATGTGAGGTAATAGGTTAGTTCCTTGATTAGCCATTTTACAATGTATACTGACATCAAAACATCATGTGGTACACTCTAAGTATATATACTTACAGTATATATACTGGCTATTCTGGCTCACTCACTAACAGTAAAGTAAATTAACTGTAGACAATAAATTGCTTTTTTTTTTTTTGACACAGAGTCTCACTTTGTCACCCAGGCCGGAGTGCAATTTTTAGTTGTCAATTTAAAAAATAATAAACAAAAAAATCAAAGTAATGAAACTAAAGGCAAAGGAAATAAGGAAAAGATAATATGAACCCAGTGCTTGTAGACTGATGAAACCTCCATTTTAGATTATCACCAAAAATATTGAAGAAACAAATATATAACTGAAATTGATACATAATCTGAAAAAAATACGTAAAACTTCATTTTGTGGACCTTCAGTATAGCAGCTGATAGACCAGGGCTGGAAGAACTTTTTTCTTCCATCTTCCATTGATCAGATTCAAAGAATGTTAAAGCCGCAAGAGAAAATCCTCCTACGCCCTTGATTTTAGAGGTAAGGACACAGAGGCCACCAGAAGGTTAAATGATCTGACCAGAGTGATCCTGCAAGCAACACAAGCAGGCATGAAATTTAAATCTTCAGATGTTTGGGAATGAAATCTCAAATTAAGTCAGGTGTTTTGCATAGTTTATGGTGAAAAGACAACTTTCCTTTGGTATAGCATTGCTAATTCATAAGGAGAACTTCTGTTAGGGTATGTGATTTGGATGCAAACTCTTAATTACAGAATGCAATCAGACTCTCCTCCCCAAAAAGAGAAAGTCAACCCTATTGTCTCAGGATGCTGACAGTGGAAAGAAAGGTTAGGATTTTAATTGAGAACAGCATAGGATTCAGGCTTTCTAATAGAGGATGTCTTTTATGCCCATTCAACATCCCTCTAGGGAAGCACTTCTTCCTCGATCCTGTGGTGCTGGTGGGCTGTCCCTGTCCCAGGCTCCAGGGTGGATGTAATGACCCAGGAATCAAACCACCCCTGGCTCAAATGATTGATATGTGGATGGGCAGGAGACTTAAGTGTGACCAATGTTATAACTAGAAATGTTACCAGTGCTGTCAAAAAAGGGCATTTTCTCCTATGGGTTGCTAGGTTGGTAGATAAAATTTTGGAGTTGCTGGAAGTCTTTTTTTTTTTTTTTTTTTTTTTTTGAGACAGAGTCTTGCTTTGTTGCCCAGGCTGGAGTGCAGTGTGTGATGGTGGCCTACTGTAGCCTCAACCTCCCAGGCTCAAGCAGTCCTCCCACCTCAGCCCTGCAAGCAGCTGGGACTACAGGTGCATGCCACCATGGCCAGCTAATTTAAAAAATTGTTTTGTACAGACAGGGTCTCACTCTGTTGCCCAGGCTGGTCTCAAACTCCTGGGCTCAAGGGATCCTTCCGCCTCAGTCTCCCAATGTGCTAAGATTACAGGTGTGAGCTGCCACGCCCCAGCTGGAAGTCATCTTTGATATCACATGCCTGAGACAGAAACCAGCTCTGAGAAAAGGAGTCTATGATAAGGGTGAGACAGTTCTGGTGATACCATTGAGCCTTGTGCCCAACTGTACCTTACTTAAGCTGGCAATTCTCAAGCTTTTTGGTTTCAGGAACCCTTACATGCTTAAAAATTATTGAAGACTCCAAAGAAATTTTATGTGTTTTGTATCGACCAATATTTGCTGTATTAGAAAATAGAAAAGAACATTTTAAAATACTTATATATTAATTCATGTAAAAATAATGGTAACTCCTTTACATGTTAAAGTAACATATTAATATTTTTATGAAAAATAATTACATTGTCTCAAACAAAAAATATTACCAAGAAGAATGGCATTGTTTCACATATTTGCAACTCTCTTTAATGGTCAGGTTAGTAGAAGGTGGTTGGATTCTACTATCTGCTTCTGTATTCAATTTGTTCGCTATCACATGGCATATAGCCACTGGAAAATTCCACTATACATTTTTGAGAGAGCAAGTGGGAAAGGTAAACAATGTCTTAGTATTATTATGAAAGTGGTTTTGACCCTGAGGACTCTTATCCTCCCAAGTTCCTATGGGGTCATAAAACTGGTAATTGTAGGAGTGGGGTGGCTTTAGGCCACCATGAGCAGACACAGCCAGGCCTAAAGCCACCCCACTCCTACAATTACCAGTTTTATGACCCCATAGGTACCTGTTTGTTTTTTCCTTAAACCAGCTGGGGTTGAGTTTCTGCTTCCTGCAACTGAAAGAGTTTGGAGTAACACACCAGGAAACCCCTTTGTGGTTTTTCCTGGTGTGGGAGAAAATTTAGAGAGGCTTAGCACAGTACCACAAATGAAGCTTCACATTGTGTTTTTCTCTCCATTACTTCTCTCCTTCCTTCTGCCTCTAACTTAGAATTACTCCTACTTTCTTGATCAGATTCTTCCCTTCATGACAAATAGATGCAATGTAGTTTACAACTTTATTTTCTGTCTCTATACGAAAAATTCCCACTGTGAGTTATTGAGCTCATATTGCTGTTATTGGGAATACGGCCCCAGAACAGAAATCAACTCTACCGCTTGTTGAGCATCCCTACACCAAACAGTCTGTTAAATGTCATCTTCCTAATCACTGTTTTGACTTTTTAGCAATTACACATTATTGTATTTGTTAACAGCACTGAAGGAAAAATTAAGTAGATCTTTTGAAAATTCCCATTTCTTATTTTAATTTTTCTTAGTAGTCCCTAATGTTTTTCTCTTTATTTTTTGCTAAAACTTTTAATGTGATTGTCAACTTACTGCATTTTTAAAAATGCTTCTAGATTGAATATTTAAGAGAGTGAAAAGTCACTGGGTTATCTCTGAAAATGAAATCACAGCGACATCTACTGGCTATTCTGGCTCACTCACTAACAGTAAAGTAAATTAATTGTAGACAATAAATTGCTTTTTTTTTTTTTTTTTTGACACAGAGTCTCACTTTGTCACCCAGGCCAGAGTGCAATGGCGGTCTCAGCTCACTGCAACCTCTGCCTCCCGGGTTCAAGTGATTCTCCTGTCACAGCCTCCCAAGTAGCTGGGATTACAGGCACACACTGCCACACCCGACTACTTTTTTTTTGTATTTTAGTAGAGATGGGGTTTCACCCAGTCTGGCAATTCTCAAGCTTTTTGGTTGAAACCAGCCTGCTGGTCTCGAACTCCTCAGCTCAGGCAATCCACCCGCCTCGGCCTCCCAAAGTGTTGGATTGCAGGCATGAACCACCACGCCTGGCCTAATAAATTGTTAAATTAGAGGTTTGAAAGTTTATTTAGACTTTCTTAGAAGGCCTCAGAACAATCCTAAATAGACAAAAATCAATCTTATTTTAACGGTTGTGCAATTTCTCTAGGCAGCCTTTCACAGGCATAAAGGATCATGTCTTCATGTGTCTCCTTAAGATTGAGGATCAAAGCATGATGTCAGCTGATTTAAAAAAAAAAAAAAAAAAAAAACACTGGGCACGGTGGCTCATGCTTGTAATCTCAGCACTTTGGGAGGCTGAAGTGGGTGACTCCTGAAGTGAGGAGTTTGAGACCAGCCTGGCCAACATGGTGAAAACCCATCTCTACTAAAAATACAAAAAATATTAGTGGGGTGGGGTGGTGCATGCCTGTAGTCCCAGCTACTCAAGAGGCTGAAGCAGAACACTCACTTGAACCTGGGAGGCAGAGGTTGCAGTGAGGGGAGATCATGCCACTGCACTCCAGCCTGGGTGACAGAGTGAGACTCTGTCTCAAAGAAAAAAAAAAGAAAAGAAAGATTGAGGAAAACTTTCCCAGCTGATATTCCCTCATTTCTCAACGCCATGAAGTGGATTAAATGCTTTCTCTGAAAACAGTCACTCGGAAGACGAATGAAAAAGCACAAAGATTAGATTTAAATGAATCAAGATCTACCTACTAGAACTTCCCCTGAAGCACAGGGCTCTGTAGAATGTTGTGTTCAATACCGGGGTTCTCGAGAAAGGAGGAAGAGAGCATAGATGCTGAATATGCAATTTACAGCATTTGCTTCACCAAATGTCATAAGTTGGTTGCAAAACTATAAAAACACAATCAATTCAAATTATTTGGGAATGATCTAAATGCTCCGTGTCTTGACTGAAGCAGTAGTTTCACAGGTGCATATATGTATGCCACAACTCATCATATGGTACACTTTAAATGTATACAGTTTATTGAATGGAAATTATAGCTCAATAAAGTTAATTGTTTTTTTTGTTTGTTTTTTTGTTTTTTTGAGACGGAGTCTTGCTCTGTCGCCCAGGCTGGAGTGCAGTGGCCGGATCTCAGCTCACTGCAAGCTCCGCCTCCCGGGTTTACGCCATTCTCCTGCCTCAGCCTCCCGAGTAGCTGGAACTACAGGCGCCCGCCACCTCGCCTGGCTAGTTTTTTTGTATTTTTTAGTAGAGACGGGGTTTCACCGTGTTAGCCAGGATGTTCTCGATCTCCTGACCTCGTGATCCGCCCATCTCGGCCTCCCAAAGTGCTGGGATTACAGGCTTGAGCCACTGCGCCTGGCCAGTAAAGTTAGTTTTTAAACAACTGAAGGACTTCATGGACAAATGAATAGATAGCCCAAATGCAGAATATACATGCAATGAAATATTATCCAGACTTAAAAATCAATGAAATCTGTGATCTATTGAAAGTCAGCCCTTGACACAAGGATTTGTAATACTTTTTTATTTAAAAAAATGAATGAAATTCTGATATATGCTACTACATAGATGAACCCTGAACACACTATGTTAAACCAGACACAAAAGGACAAATATTGTATGATTCCATTTATATGAGATACCTAGAGTAGTCAAACTGACAGAAAGCGAAAGTAGTATGGTGCTTTCCGGGGATGAGGGACGAGGGAATAAGGAGTTAGTATTTAATGGGTACAGAGTTTCAGTCCAGAAAAATGAAAAAGTTCTGGAGATGGATGGTGGTAATGGTGGCATAACAATATGCCTATGTGAATGCCATGGAATTATACAATTGAAAATAGTTAAAAAGATAAATTTTATGCTATGTATATTTTACCACAGTAAGTTTAAAAAGCGCCTGTAAAAGGTAAAGAAATGTAAAACATGACACTATGATTAATTAGATCATTATTCATCACTTAATCATGGTAAGCATGGTTGTAGTGAAAAGTCACAAAACTGCCAGATGCATAAAGATCCAGATAATATCTGATGGCACATACTTGATATTAGATCCCTGACAGAAGTCATAACTGTTATAGAAGTCATTGTAGTAGGTTATTATTTTGAAACTGTTAGAAATATATCCATAAACTCACACTATTTCTTCCTAAATAGAATCAAAAGATCTTAATAAGAATATAACTCAGCAAAAGCAACAGCATTGAGATCTTAAACAAAAGACAGTTATGATAAAGGATAAGTTGGCTTCAAAGATGCTAATGACAATGATCTCAATAGCAAGAACAAGACCTAGAGGAGAATAGGCAATCTCCCTTTATTAGCTATCTGACTTCCATCTGCTACTTCTATCCCCTTTCTTCATCAGTCTGTAAAAGAGTTTGTCAATTTAAAAAAAAAAAAAAAAAAGACTTGTACTTTTAAAAACCCACATCAGTGTTGGGGGAGAGAATGATTCCAAGGAACACAAGGAACTTTCCGGGGAGACAGAAATCTTGATTGGAGTGTTCGTTACTGGGTATATACATTTCTCAAAACTCAACACTTAAAAGCACACTTAAACTCTCTCCCAGGCTGGGATATCATCTTCTCCTGCCCTGGGACAGTGTCTCCCCTAGCTCTCAGGCCTTTAAATTTAGACTAAATTACAACACCAGCTTTCCTGGGTCATCAGCTTGTAGAGGGCATGTTATGGCATTTAGCCTCCAAAATTGTGTGAGCCAATTCCTGTAACAAATCCCCCTCCCCCATCTCTCTGTCTCTGTCCCTCTCTGTCTTTTTCTCTCTCTCCCTACTCTGTAATAAATACCCCCACCTCTGTCTCTCTCTCTCTCTCAATTTATATACACATAAAATTGAGGATTTTTCAGACCTTTGAAAGAAACAAACCAGAGATTCAAAAAGCCCAATAAATTATAGACAGGACAGTAAAAATAATTACACACTAATACAACACAAAGAAAAGAACTTACATATGTTTTCTTGCTTTATTCATCTGTTTATTTTTTGGTTGTTTACTCATTGATTTTCTTGTTTTAAAACATGTATTTTCTTTGCTGTTGAAGGTTTCCATCATGTTTATATCTCTACTAATGTTACCTTTATTTAAGCATTCCAAAACAATCTGTGAATCAAAATTTATACGCTGTCAATTTGAATATTTTCCCTTCATAGAAAATAAATGGTTAATCTTGTACTACTTCCATTTTCTAAACCCATATCTAAAAGGCATTCGTTGGTTTTGTCTAGGATTGTAAACTATACCATTGTGATAACAATATAAATGATTTTACTGAAGATTGTTATTTATTTATTTACTTATTTATTTATTTTGAGACAGAGTCTCACTCTGTCACCCAAGCTGGAATGCAGTGGCGCAATTTCGGCTCACTGTAACCTCTACCTACCAGGTTCAAGCAATTCTCCTGCCTGAGTAGCTGGGATTACAGGCACACACCACCTCGCCCAGCTAATTTTTTGTATTTTTGGTAGAGATGGGGTTTCACCATGTTGGCCAGGCTGGTCTCAAACTCCTGACCTCAAGTGATCCACCTGCCATAGCCTCCCAAAGTGCTGGCTGGGATTATAGGCAAGAGCCACTGCGCCCAGCCTGTTATTCTTCTTTTAAATTTTTATTTTTAAAAGAAAATAGAGACAGAGTCTCTCTATGTTGCCCGAGCTGGTCTCAAACTCCTAGTTTCAAGCAATCCTCCTGCTTCAGCCTCCCAAAGTGTTGGGATTATAGGTGTGAGCCACTAGGCCCGGCCAAGATTGTCTTTAGCATTCTATTAAATATTTTGTCATCATATCGACAAGAAAAAAATCTGATTTTTATGATTTCCACATACAAAAAGTACACTTAAAATGAATAAATTGGCTGGATGCAGTGGCTCATGCCTGTAATCCCAGCACTTTGGGAGGCTGAGGCAGGCGGATCACAAGGTAAGGAGATTGAGACCATCCTGGCTAACACAGTGAAACGCCGTCTCTAATAAAAGTAAACAGAAAAAAGAAAATAAATTAGCTGGGCATGGTGGCGGACGCCTGTAGTCCCAGCTACTCAGGAGACTGAGGCAGGAGAATGGCATGAACCCAGGAGGCGGAGCTTGCAGTCACAGCTCTCCAGCCTGGGCGACAGAGCAAGACTCAGTCTCCCCCCCAAAAAAAACTGTATTGGAAGTGAAGTATAACTCAAAAAAGTTGAGTTTTAAAACTGCAATCGGCTCCAAAGAACAAAAACATTTCTACTCTTTAAATTAAGATGGCATATGAAAAGTCTCCTTTTAAAACTAATTCAAAAGTAGTCCCATATTAGAAATTACTCACGCTGCCAAGATACGTTCCCAGAAATACAATCACAATTCCTCCTGGAAATGCTGTTCCTCAGAGTCACGTGGCTGCTCCCTGCCTCCTTCAAGGTTCTGCTCACACCTGGAGGGGCTCCTCTCGGCTCTGTTTCCATACTGCAACAGTGAAACAGCAAAAGAACTAACATGACTAACTCCATTTTTTATTTAAGGGGATACCCATTCCTGCAAATGGGCTAGGATAATTTTAGAACACTAAGATACAATGCAAAAACTGCAATCATGTAGTCTTAGAAACTAACCCTAGGATTAAAGAAGTAGTATATAAACAGCTATGTTTTGTTAGATTTACAGAAACAAGGAGGTTTGGTTATTGTTACATGAGAGAATGTTACCCAAGGACAAAGAAGTTTCACAAACTTCCCCTGGACCCTTGTTGGTGCCCAGATGTCTGCGGTTCCCTGTCACTTAAACATAAAAGACAAGGCAAAGCTCGCATAATTCTAAGATGGTTCTTTAGGACATTGGTCTGCATCTTCTTTGTTTCCTGGCTCCCCAAAATAAAGTCGCTTTCCTTCCTCCACCTCCTTGTCTCTTGACTGATTGATGTCATGTGGCAAGAACAAGAAGTTTGGACTCAGTCACAATCCATCCCACACTTCCTTTTCTCCTTCCCTGCTTCCTTTGTCCCCATGGCATTTACCACCTTCTAGTACATTAATTCTGTCGTGGTGATTATTTATGATCTGTCCCCCACCACTGAAATGTAAGTAACATGAGGGCAGGGTTTTGGTCCATTTTGTTCACTGATGTTCCTGATACACAGTTGGTGCTCAATAAATATTCATTGTTTGAACTCAAGCTTTCTAATTAGATATATTTCTCTCCTTGTGTTGCTGGTAGAGAGAAGAAAGTCAGAACATTAACTACATGGTCTTTTAATATTTTATGCTCCATGTACTTGAAAAGAAAAAAAACCTTTTTGTGTGCGTCCAGGGTACAAGCACAAAATGAGACATCAATGGAAACCATGTATTAGGTATGGAAAATATTTTTCTGTCATTGAACACTCATGTTTTGATATAAAAAAGAAAAAATTAGAAATTGCTTTTCGTGTAACCACAAAACCTAAATTATTTACCTTTCCATGTAATACTTATTATTTCCTGTTAAAATGCTCGATTCTGTAGGTAATCCTAGATCTCTCTGAGCCAATATATGGATTAACTTAAATTACAAAGATATGATAAACAATTTTTGTCATTTAATCTATTTTTATTAAAATTTATAGCTACATTATTTAATGTAAGACTAATATTTCTAATTAACTTATACATAAAAAGTTATTTGCTGTAGGTGTCTGCACAATGTGATTGCTAGTAGAATTAAACGCCGCAGGCTGCATCTATCAGACACTGGCCTTTCTGGACGCGTTCCATTTGATCGATAATTTGGGCAGCAAAAATCTGATAAATTTTATATTAGAGATAACGACAGAGGGTAACTGTAGCACAGCGGAGGGAACAAGTCTCCAGAGGCAGAAGGGTCAGCTATGCCGAGAACACGTTTGAACTTGAAAAACATTCGGGGACTGAGAAAACAGAGCTGCAAAATGTGAATTCTGTTAACTTGAAATGTTCAAACTGGAATGTGAGGAGTGGCAATGGGAGGTGGGTTTGAGGTGGGGTGAGGTGGGGGTGTCAGAGGAGGAGGCCCGGTGGGCAACACCAGATTGGGCTTGACTCTTAGGCAGGTAAGAGCTCGGACTGGTGCGGGTCAGTGAGTTATCTGGGAAGACCACGGTGGGGGCAGCTACGACAGTGGTCCGAGGCGCTGGGGTGGGGGCAGGAGTATGGCCGGAGACCAGTTAGGAGGCTGTGGGAGAAGCGGCAGAAGGCGCCGGGTGCAGGCCCGAACCCAGGGTAGTTTCTGGGGCAGGGCTCCAGGATTTGTCTACCGGCTGGGTCCACCCCCGCTCCTTAGGGCGCCCGGGTGGTAGTGGGGACTTTGGCGCTCGGTTGCCCCGGAGACGGCGTCCGGCGGGCGGAGTCGCAGGCGCGGGAGAGGGTCCCCGCCTGGTAGCGACCAAGAACCCCCCAAGCACCCCCCCTACCCTCCCCCGACTACGAAGCCTCGCAGAGCGTCCTAACCGTCGCCCATGCGGCTCGTGCAGACCTGGCAGCGTCCCGAGCGCCGCAGCCGCGAGGAGGGACGGGCAGGGGGAGGGGCGCGGGCAGCTTCCGGCGCCGCCGCTGAGGAGGAGGAGGAGCCGCCCCCGCCGCCTCCGCAGGCCTTAGGGGCGGAGAGTGGGGAGCCGCCCCGTCCCAGCCGCCAGGTCGACGCCGGTGGGGCCGCTGCGCCCGCCGGCGCCCCGCGGAGATGCGGCCGGTGTCTTAGGATTAGGTGTTGGTTGCAGGTACAGGCGGGGCGCGGCCCGTGAGACGAGGATGGTGGGGTGGGAGTGGGGTTCTTCTGAGGACCCGGAGCGACTCGTGTTCATTTTCTGGAATCTTCCAGTGCCTCGTGTTTGTTCTGCACATGGTAGATGCCCAATAAATTGTTTCTTTACTGGAATGAACTGCTGTTGTTTTCGGGGATCGCAAGACCCCTGGGGACGGTGGCGCTGAAACCTGGACCTTGAAGAACAAAATAATTTGATTTGTGGGGAAGAGAATCACCGAGTAACCTGTCCCAACATGACTGCCAACTGTATCTGCCGCGCCGCCGCGAACAGGGGGAGGACATGGGGAAGACTTGGCGGTAAAAGAGGACAGCCTCGTATCCGAGACGGAATGGTGTTAAACGCCGGCGCGAGGTCCCTTAGAGCTTGAGCCTTGTCTGTAAACCACATGTGGGGGTCAGAGCTTTCCCCCATTATCAGCATCAATCAGTGGCACAATGAATTCTGGAAAGTCTCCATCCTTTTCCACAGCAGTCTGCTCCAGGCCCCACTCAGGCTGCTCCAGGTTTTGTTTGTGCCTCATGCTGAACTCCAAGGTCAGGGGAAAGTAGAAGTGAGGTAGGCTGTTGCCCAGGTTTTTTGACTGGCAACCAGTTCTTGCTGCTTCTGTCAGCTGCCGATTAAGGTCAGGGCGGGGGTTTGGCGGGGGGAAGGACCATGGCTTCCACATATCCCAGAGACATGCTGGGTAGTACTGTTTCTCTGCGGAAACTCATCAGGTAGGGGTGGAGGAGTAGTGAGAGAGATGTGGTCCTCCTATCTCCGTACTGCGCTCATTGTTTTTAATCTTGGTATGGTTATCTTACTTGTGTTGTGGGTGAAATGGTTTCCATGCCATAGAGATGATATTATACTCCCAAAACAAATTGAAGACAGCAATTTATTTGTATGTATGCAAAGCTCTTATTGTTGTTGTGCATTTACAATGAGTACTCAGTGTTATCTAGAATGTAATGAGTGAGCCACTTTAGACCTCCACCGTTTATTAAACAGGGCCTCTTGTGATCCACCCGTCCCCCAGCTAGGTGGCCCCAAATTATATGGTAGGCTGAGCAGTGGCCACTCAAATATATCAGGTCCTAATCCCTGAAACCTGTATATGTTACCTTATAAGGGAAAAGTGCCTTTGCATATGTGATTAAGTACCTTGAAATGGAGAGATTACCGTGAATTATCTAGGTGGATCCTAAATGCAAACGCAAAGGTCCTGAGAGAGAGAGAGAAGCAGACTTGATACAGGCTGAAGAGAAGGCAATATGACCACAAAGGCAGATACTGGAGTGATGTGGCCACAAGTCACCAAATGCCCGGCAGCCAATAGAGCTAGAAGAGACAAGGAACTGATTCTCTTGCAGAGCCTCCAAAGGTGGAGGGAGCCCTGCCAACGCTATGCTTTCTTCCCCATGAGACTGATTTTGGACTCCTGGCCTCCACAATTATGAAAGAATAAGTTGCTGCTGTTTTAAGCTACCGAGTTTGTGATGATTTGTTATGGAAACTGTAGGGAACTAATACATATAAGCGTGCTCATAAATCACATAGCATACTGTACTGATGAATAGTTTACAGGTCTTCAGCTGGGGCAGTAGTGGGGTACAATAGTGGAGATCACTGTATATTTATCTGAATCCTGTAAATCCTAACGAAAGGATTTGAATAAGGAATCTGATAAGAAAAGAAATTTAAGTGGTGCATAGGAAGGAGGTAGTCTGGCATTTAAAGCAATTTTTTAAGAGTATTCCTATTAAAATATCACTATTTGCTCTGGCTAAACAGAATAAAGGTAAAAAGTGGCAAAGGCTTTGTCCTTACCTTAACTGAATCATTATTGGTTATCCATCATATGTATATTAAGTAAAAGTTGCAGACACCTGGGGATTGAGGTCCAGGCCTGGGGAAAAGAGGGAATGCAGAAGTGCTTCCATGTGTTAAAATATGGCTAAAAGCAACCACTAGTCATCTGGAATAAAGACACTTTGGAGTTTTCAGGATACAGGAAAATTCAGTGTTCAAGTTTAGTGATTCACTTCGGGGACCCAGACAGCTAATTTACATTTCCCACTTTCCTTGATATGGTTTGGCTGTATCCCCACCCACATCTCATCTTGAATTGTAGCTCCCACAATTCCCTGTGGGAGGGACCCGGTGAAAGGTAATTGAATCATGGGGGCAGGTCTTTCCTGTGCTGTTCTCGTGATAGTGAATAAGCCCCACAAGATCTGATGGTTTTATAAAGGGGAGTTCCCCTGCACAAACTCTCTCTTGCCTGCCGCCACATAAGACTTCCCTTGCTTTTCCTCTGTGATCGTGACACCTCCCCAGTCATGTGAAACTGAGTCCATTAAATCTCTTTTTTCTTTATAAATTACCCAGTCTTGGGAATGTCTTTGTCAGCAGTGTGAAAACAAACTAACACACTCCCCACATCTGCTTGCTTTTCAAACTGCTTTATAAGGTATAATTTACATACCATAAAATTCATCTGTTTGAAGTGGACAGTCCAGTGATTTTTAATAAACTTACTGAATTGTACAATCACCACACAGTTCAGTTTTAGAACATTTCCATCATCCAAAAATGATCCCTTGTACCCATCTGTAGTCAATCCCCATTCTCAACCCCAGCACTATCTACTTTTAATGTCTGACCTACTTCAGAGTTGGGTTTTAGTCCCTTTATTGGACTGCTCCAATGGATTTATGACTACTGGCCCCAGCTTCTCCTAGTGTATACTGGAGGATCATATGCCCTTGATTAAAATCCTCCAGCGCTTTGCGTTGCATTTAGAATAAGCCCCAAAGTCTTCAGTATGTGGCCTTTTCAAGGATCCATGAGCTCTACCTCCACCAACCTCACTAACATCTTCTCAGGGTAGTGTAGGAAAGGAAGTGATAAGCACAGTGTTCCTTTTGGCATTACACACAGTTGGCCTCCATTAGAAGCCCTCTCATCCCCACTTAGCTACCCTGCAACCTCATTAGCCTTCTTCATTGGGAGTCAGTGAACACTGAGCTCTTCTCATCTTTGGGCCTTTGTGATGGCATTTCCTTTTAAGAAGTTACCCTGGCCCCTGTGAGGCTGACTCCTTTCTGTCATTCAATTCAATGCCACCTCCTTAGAAAGGTCTTCCCTCACCTACCCTAACTAGAGGGGCTGTGTTAGTCTGTTTTCACGCTGCTAAGACATACCTGAGGGTGGGAAGAAAAAGAGGTTTAATTGGACTTACAGTTCCACATGGCTGTGGAGGCCTCAGAATTATGGTGGGAGGTGAAAGGCACTTCTTACATGGCAGCAGCAAGAGAAAATTACCTCCCCCTGGGTCCCTCCGACAACACGTGGGAGTTCTGAGAGATACAATTCAAGTTGAGATTTGGGTGGGGACACAGGCAAACCATATCATTCCACCCTGGCCCCTCCAAATCTCATATCCTCATATTTCAAAACCAATCATGCCTTACCAGCAGTCCCCCAAAGTCTTAACTTATTTCAGCATTAACCCAAGTCAGCAGTCCAAAGTCTCATCTGAGATGAGCCAAGTCCCTTCTGCCTACGAGCCTGCAAAATAAAAAACAAGCTAGTTACTTCCTCAATACAATGAGGGCTGTGTTGGGTAAATACAGCCATTCCAAATGGGAGAAATTGGCCAAAACAAAGGAGTTACAGGGCCCATGCAAATCCGAAATCCAGCAGGGTAGTCAAATTTTAAAGCTTCAAAATGATCTCCTTTGACTCCAGGTCTCACATCAAGGTCAACCTGATGCAAGAGGTGGGTTCCCATGGTCTTGGACAGCTCCAACCCCTGTGACTTTGCAGGGTACAGCCTTCCTCCCAGATGCTTTCATGGGCTGGTGTTGAGTGTCTGCAGCTTTTCAGATGCATGGTGCAAGGTGTTGGTGGATCTACCATTCTGGGGTCTGGAGGATGATGGCCCTCTTCTTACAACTCCACTAGGCAGTGCCCCAGTAGGGACTCTGTGTGGGGGTTCTGACCCCACATTTCCCTTCAGCACTGCCCTAGCTGAGGTTCTCCATAAGGGCCCCACCCCTACAGCAAACTTTTGCCTGGGCATCCAGGCATTTCCATACATCTTCTGAAATACAGCAGAGGTTCCCAAACCTCAATTCTTGAGGCCTATGCACCTGCAGGCTTAATACCACATGGAAGCTGCCAAGGCTTGGGGCTTCCACTCTCTGAAGCCACAGCCCGAGGTGCACATTGACCCCTTTCAGCCATGATTGGAGCAGCTGGGACACAGGGCGCCAAGTCCCTAGGCTGCACCCAGCACAGGGACCCTGGGCTCAGCCCACGAAACCACTTTTTTCTCCTGGGCCTCTGGGCCTGTGTTGGGATGGGCTGCCATGAAGGTCTCCGACATGGCCCGGAGACATTTCCCCATGGTCTTGGGGATTAACATTACACTCCTTGCTATTTATGTAAATTTCTGCAGCCGGCTTGAATTTCTCCCCAGAAAATGGATTTTTCCTTTCTATCACATAGTCAGGCTGCAAATTTTCCAAACTTTTATGCTCTGCTTCCCTTATAAAACTGAATGGCTTTTAACAGTACCCAGGTCATCTCTCGAATGGTTTGCTGCTTAGAAATTTATCCTGCCAGATACCCTAAATCATCTCTCTCAAGATTAGAGTTCCACAGATCTTTAGAGAAGAATAGCAAGAGTGACCTTTGCTCTAGTTCCCAACAAGTTCCTCATCTCAATCTGAAACCACCTCAGCCTGGACCTTATTGTCCGTATTGTTATTGGCATCTTGGGCAAAGCCATTCGACAAGTCTCTAGGAAGTTCACATTTTCCTGTCTTCTTCTGAGCCCTCAAAACTGTTCCAATCTCTGCCTGTTACCCGGTTCCAAAGTCACGCCCACATTTTCGGGTATCTTTTCAGCAACACCCCACACTACTGGTACCAATTTACTGTATTAGTCCATTTTTACGCTGCTGATAAAGATATACTGGGAAGAAGAAAAAGAGGTTTAATTGGAGTTACAGTTCCACATGGCTGGGGAGGTCTCAGAATCATAGCAGGAGGCGAAAGGCACTTCTTACATGGCAGCAGCAAGAGAAAATGAAGAAGCAAAAGTGGAAACCCCGATAACCCCATCGGATCTCATGAAATTTAGTCACTATCACAAGAATAGCACAGGAAAGACCGGCCTCCATGATTCAATTACCTCCTCCTTGGTCCCTCCCATGCACATGGGAATTCTGGGAGATGCTCTTCAAGTTGAGATTTGGGTGGGGACACAGCCAAACCATATCAGGAGTCTCAACTCCATCTCTCTGTATACCACTATCCTGTGTTATTTTCTTTATTGTACTTGACAACTCCCCAAAATTATATTTGTGATTTTTTTGCCCCTTAGTGCCTTTCTTTCCCCATTGGAATATAAGTTAATGAGGATAGAAACTTGATTGGTCTTGATTTTAAACAGCTCTATTTCTAGTATTTATAGAAACACTATATTCATAGCAATAACATATTGTAAACTATCTAAATGCCAGCAACAGTCTAATTAATAGTTATCAAAGGCTTGCTATGTGCGCCGCTCCATGTGCTAAGTGCTTTGTATGCATGAATTCTTTTGTTGAAGCTTGCCACTTTTGATAGGGGAAGAGTAAGGAGAGCATGTCCTTCAAATACAGTCCTCTGCATTATTTTTTCAGAGACATTGGGTAGTTTTCTTTTTTTCTTATTAGAATGCTGAAATTTAAAACTGGATCAATGTGCATTGCCACCAGTAATATCCCTAAAAGCCAAACTGGAGAGGTTTTTGCCAGGAGGTTAAGGAGGGACAAAAAGAACAGTACAAATAAAAACAGAGTCCTAAAAGAGCATGACCCACTGAGGGCATAGCAAGTAAGACATCTATTGGGGCACAGTGTATGTCAGGGAGTGGCCAGAGAATGAACTGGTAAGTGGGTTGGGCCAGATCTAAAGGGCAAGCCTAAGAGTGCTAGTCTTAGTTCAAACCTTAGTCTTTGAGCAAGACAGCAAGATGGCTCTGGTTTTATAGGAAACTTTTAATGATTTTAAGAGACTAAAACTAGAAACATCATTTTGAGATACTTTGTAGTAGGCCTGTTAAGAACTGATGAAAGCATAAAAATACAATGGGAGTAAAATGAACTAAGTTGCATATTCAAGGATTTTGTCCTTATGACTTGTGACCCTACCTAAGTCTTCTTTACTGAGTTAAAAGATAATACATATTTAAACTTAACAGAATATGGTGATTAATTGGATATGGAATTTGAATTGATGAAGATATTTCAAATACCCAAGAAAGAAGGTTTAGTGAGGAGATGAAGAGAGAAGATTTGGGATAAGATGAATTTAATACTACTGTAAACATATATGCAGAAATGTTAAAGGAAAAAAACTTAGCTGTGAATGGTGGCTCATCCCTGTCCTAGCACTTTGGGAGGCTGAAACAGACAGATCCCCTGAGTTCAGGAGTTCAAGACCAGCCTGGCAACATGGCAAAACCCCGTCTCTACTAAAAATACAAAAATTAGCCAGGCGTGGTGGTGTGCAGCTGTAGTCCCAGCCACCTGGGGGGCTGAGGTGGGAGGATCGCTTGAGCCACCACTGCACTGCAGCCTGGATGACAAAGTGAGACCCTATCTCAAAAAAAAAAAAAAAAGAAAGAAAGAAAAAAGAAAAGTTAAAACTTTATTATAATTTATCTAGAGCCAAACATTTTTAACAAAATAGCATGAGACTTGCTGGAAGCAGTAGAATTGTTCCTATCTAGCTTTGCTGTTGACTGACATCACCTGTGCGAAGTCATATTTTGGGTCAGCTTTTTGTTGGATGTTTTCCATGGGAAATCATAGAATGTCCAAATTGGAGAAGATTTTAGAGATTTTCTAGTCCAACACTCTACCCAAGAAAGAATACCAGTGGCAGTTGCCGTTTCAACAAGTGCTCACCCATTCTTACCTTCAACACCTCTCAAGGAAGCCTTCCAGGTATATATTCAGGGTACTGTAGTCTTTAGAAAATCCATCTCCACCTTGAACTAAACTCTGCCTCTCTTTACTTCTGTTCATTAGTCTGAATTCTGCACATAGAATATATTCATTTTTTTCTTTTTCTTTCTTTCTTTCTTTTTTTCTTTTTTTTTTTTTTTGAGACGGTGTCTCGCTTTGTCGCCCAGGCTGGAGTGCAGTGGCGCTTCTCGGCTCACTGCAAGCTCCGCCTCCCGGGTTCACGCCATTCTCCTGCCTCAGCCTCCGAGTAGCTGGGACTACAGGTGCGCACCACCACGCCCGGCTAATTTTTTGTATTATTAGTAGAGACAGGGTTTCACCGTGTTAGCCAGGATGGTCTCAATCTCCTGATCTCGTGATCCGCCCGCCTCTGCCTCCCAAAGTGCTGAGATTACAGGCGTGAGCCACCGCGCCCAGCTTCTTTTTCTTTTTTTTTTTTTGAGACAAGGTCTCACTCTGTTGCCCAAGCTGGAGTGCAGTGGCGTGATCATGGCTCACTGCGGCCTCAACCTCCTGGGCTGAGGTGATACTCCCACCTCAGCCTCCTGAGGAGCTGGGACTATAGGTATGGCCCACCACACCCAGCTAATTTTTAAAATTTTTTGTAGAGGCACGATCTCACTATATTGTCCAGGCTGGTCTCAAACTCCTGAGCTCAAGCAATTCTCCCTCCTTGGCCTCCCAAAGCGCTGGGATTACAGGCTCATTCATTTTTTAAATGTGAAAAAGCTGCTTACATTCCACCAAGATATTCCAAAAATCTTGGTTGTTTATCATTTCAGTATACCTGCTTAAAATATACAGACCTGTTTTGACTCACCAGACAGAAGTTTCTCTACCCAATTACTTCTCTAACCAAGTACAAGTGATGTTGCCTGGTCAAAAGCATTTCCAAACAGTGAAAAACAGTTAAAATGTCAGAAGATATTTAGCTGGTCTATTTAACTCAGTTTGGACTGTATCTGGAGAAAGGTCAGGTCAGAGAATATTGATATTAGGTCATATGTGCGTATAAGTTTACTTGCTACATTATCTTGATAGTGCCAGTGAGATCTGTACCAGCAAAATTAGAATTGGGCCAATAGAGAGCGTATAATTAAACACATTTTGTTGTAAAAACGTGATTTAGATAAGTGCTATAGGCTATTTTTTTTCTTTGAGACGGCGTCTCGTTCTGTCACCCAGGCTGCAACCTCTGCCTCCCATGTTCAAGCAGTCGTCCTGCCTCAGCCTCCAAAGTAGCTAGGATTACAAGCATATGCCACCACACCCAGCTAATTTTGTATTTTTAGTAGAGATGGGATTTCCCCATGTTGGTCTCGAATTCCTGGCCTCTAGTGATGCGCCCACCTCAGCTTCCCAAAGTACTGGGATAACAGGCTTACACCACGCCTGGCCTATAGGCTGTTTTTTAAAATTTTTTTTTGTAGAGGCAAGGTCTTACTATGTGGCCCAGGCTGATCTCAAACTCCCGGCCTCAAGCAATCTTCCTACCTCAACCTCCCAAAGTGTTGGGATTACAGGTATTAGCCACCATGCCTGGCCTGCTGTAGGCTATCAAAATGTACTTTCACATAAAAGGAAAAAATAACACTTGTTGTTGCCATTGTTATATGTGTGTTTTACATATTGTCAGGATCTTCAGTGATGAACATGAATTTGTAAATTGAACTTTTGAAATAATAAATTTCAGTTAATGAAATATATATAAATGAGCAGATTTTAAATATTTTGTTTTTTCAGGTATTAATAGAATAAGTGAAAATAAGAATATCCAGAAGTTAAGGTAACTTTTGTTTTACTTCTAGTTATATTTAAGAATTGTGAACATATACAAGTGATACACTATTTTATCTGTATCTATATCTGATTTATTTTAGGAAACCTGAAGCCTTGAACTTGATGGATGCCTAGGCCAGAATATAAATATATCATAGGCCTTCAATATAAAAGCTGCAAGAGCTTTGTGGTTTTCAGACTATGTTCAGTGGAGCCCTCTGTGTTTCATAGAGGTGTCTCTGGGGCAGAGAGGAGGGTATGTGGGGCTCAGAAGATTTAAAGAAACATTTCCACTGCTTAAGAAGGGTTTGAAAAACACAACTGTAATTTCATTTAGTAAGGGTGGAAATTGAGACTCAGAGATATGAAAAGGTCTGCCCATGCTCTCACAGTTAACTGATGACAGAATTACGTTTCCTGATTCTAAGTTCTGTGCTTCTTTCATATTACCTCCCTACTAGATGGTATTAACGTATGGGTGAAATGTGATCGTAAATAGCTTAATTCCATATTACATTATACTAGTCCCTGTGTTTAGTCAATGCAGATTAAACCCACTTTCTTTTCTGTTAGTGGGCGTATATGAAACGTAATGTAGCTCTTTATTATGGGAAAGTGAGTTAGTTTACATACACTGCTTAAGTTATAAAGATAGTATTGGGATTTTGGGGTGTTTTTTTAGATGGGGTCTTGCTGTGTCACCCAGGCTGGAGTGCAGTAGTGATCATGGCTCATTACAGCCTTGAACTCCTGGGCTCAAGGGATCCTCCCACCTCACCCTTCCACGTAGCTGGGACTACAGGCAAGTACCACCATGCCTGGCTAATTTTTTCATTTTTTGTAAAGACAGAGTCTCACTCTGTTGACCAGGCTAGTCTCTAACTCTTGGCTCAAGTGATCCCCGCCCACCTTGGCTTCCCAAAGTGTTGGGATTACAGGCATGAGCCACTGCACCCTGCCAGATAGTATTGTTATTCATGTTATTGCTATCCAATTGTTTGGTACTTTATATGTGTTGAGGCAGTTACTATATAAGAAGGCCTGCAGTTACTATGTTGGAAGGCCTGTGCATGAGTTATCTCAGTTAACTCTTATTCTTTTAAGGTATATACCCTTTTACCTTTTAAACTGTATACTTTTTATCTCCCTCGTATAGTCATACAGAGGTTAAATATTGTTCTCAATGTGACACAGCTAGTAGATCACAGAGCTAGGATTGCAACATCCAGAGACTTGAAAAAGTGTGATTGAGAAAACAGACACTGAGAGTATGTGAAGTTAATAAGCAGCTAACAGCAATTCAGGTAGTACAATGCTGTTCAACATGAATGGTTCTCCTTATTGTGTTTCTGAGATTGTACCAGCCCAGATATGTTTATTTGAATCAGTCCTGAGGTACCTCAGAATTTCCCAAGGAAAACATACCTGCAGACTGGTTCTAGAAGAATACAGACCAGTTCTGTAAGATCCCCAGTCTCAGGTTTCTGTGGAAGGTGGGGTGGTTCATCATCCTAGGAGCTTGAGTCAGTTGAAGAATCCAGGAATCTAAATAGAACATACATCATAAGTCATCTGTACCCAATCAGATGGTGGCTCACGCCTGTAATCCCAGCACTTTGGGAGGCCGAGGCAGGCGATCACTTGAGGCCAGGAGTTGAAGACCAGCCTGGCCAACACGGTGAAACCCTGTCTCTACTAAAAGTACAAAAATTAGTTGGGCATGGTGCCACATGCCTGTAATCTCAGCTACTCAGGAGGCAGAGGTGGGAGAATTGCTTGAACCCAGGAGGTGGAGGATGCAGTGAGCCGAGTTCGCACCACTGCACTCCAGCCTGGCAACAAAGCAAGACTCTGTCTCAAAAAAAAAAAAAAAAAGGATTCTAAATCAGTTATTCATTCTGTGATAGTCACATGAGAGGTCTGCCTTAACTAGTAGCCATATGAAAAGAAATCAAAGTGAGGATTATTCATACTAGGAAAAGTATAAGTGCATACCTACCAGGGTCTTTTGAATCCAAGGAGGAGGAGTCAGAACCCAGGAGATACTTTTAAATGTTTTATCTCAACTATATAACAAAGCCTAAGGCTTTGGGCAATTTTCCTCCAAAAGTTCCCTCTCTATGGTTTGTGGTTTCTTAGACTTTTTTTTTTTTTTCCGCAACATTCCAATCAAATAACTAGAGTAGAATAGTTACATAGATATAACTTTTTATTTTATTTTTTTTTTGAGACAGAGTCTCCCTCTCTTGCCCAGGCTGGAGTGCAGTGGCACGATCTCCGCTCTCGGCAAGCCCCGCCTCCTGGGTTCACGCCATTCTCCTGCCTCGGCCTCCCAAGTAGCTGGGACTACAAGTGCCCACCACCACGCCAGGCTAATTTTTTGTATTTTTAGTAGAGGTGGGGTTTTACCATGTTAGCCAGGATGGTCTTGATCTCCTGACCTTGTGATCTGCCCGCCTTGGCCTCCCAAAGTGCTGGGATTACAGGCGTGAGCCACTGCACCCGGCCTAGATATTACTTTATAGAAATGTAAGGCTCCTTTTAATGTGAACTTGTTCGTAATTTTAAATCAGGCAGAACTGTTCAAAATAGACCTTGGGCATATCAGAAGAGGCCAAGGTCTCACCTCTGTATTTTACTCAGAGATTTAAAATAAACACATGTAAATTCATGTTATGATCCCCAGTTCAACCAAGTGCAGAGCTTTTAGACAATTTTATGATTTACCAAAGCAAAAAACCTTGCTTTTTCTAGAAATCTTTAATCATTTCATAAGCTTTATGCCTGAAAATAGGAAAAATATTTCAATTCCTATAGTGTCACAAAAGTATAGAAACACTGATGACTTGACCAAATTGAGGATATATGGTCAGTCTAAAATAGTGAAAATGAATTACAAATATTATTTAAATCCTGATTTTCATTACTCTAGAATACACACACAAAATAACTACCAACATTGGCAACAGAGGTACTAAGCATCCTCTTCACAAATAAATGGTTGTTTTAAAACTCTATTTTAAGTGAATAAACCTGTGCTTCCTTCTGTAAACTACTAATTTTCTAAGAAAAAAATTCCCCTTTGAAGGACTGCTGCTTTCCAACAGCCTGTTATTAATAACACAAGCATTCATACTGAGTTATGATAACACAAGCATTCATCATCTTACTTTGAAGTAAACAAGTGTGGTTTCAACATCAGAATATTCTAAAGCCAAACCTTCCTCTTTCTTCTTTTCTCTATTCTCTAACTTCTAGTTTCAGTTCTGCCTCGGTCTTAGATTCTGTTTCCTGCTTAATACTAAAGTCTTTGATAGTGAATTACTATATGATTTGCCAGTATTTGGTTGTGGTTCTATACCTGTCCTACTCATTTCTTTATGCTTCTGATCTCTAATTCATGATAACATTATTCAGCAGTTTGAATTTTCTTAGTGTCATTTGTTATCCTGAAGAATCCCAAAATGTATCATTTTAGTGTATCAATAAAATTATACAACAAACATTTACAGTGAAACTCGTTTAAATGAGAAGTCATGCTTCTTGTACACAGCATAGCGTCATTTTTTATAAGCCAATTTGAAAATCCTTTTCTTTCAATGGGCAAGGTTTTTTTTCCTCAAGTAGCAGTCTCTTCTATTTAGAACATTTAAATTGCCTAGCAATCTTGACTAACATTCTACTTGTTATAATTCTTTATGGAATATCTCCCTGTCTACTACTTACTTCCTAAAAAATGATAGCACGAAACGTATTAAGGTAGATATGTTCTATCGTTGACTGTAGTTTTGACAGGTGGCATCTCAGTAATCAAAAGGAAGAAAATGTGAGTATAACAAAAATGAATTCAGTTTAATAAAAACTGTTATGCTCAAGGTTTTTTAAAAAAATTTTTAAGCACTTTATGCTGACAATCATGAATTAATGTAAAAATGATAAGCAGTGTGTTACCTGATGTTCCTCTTCCCATCACGTTAGTGGTCCTCACCCACATCTATTTTGTTTTGTTTTTTAAAGAATCAAGATTTTGATTCATGAATTTGACCAATTGTTTTTCTTTTTTCTATCTTAATTTCTGCTTTTGCATTTATTATTTCCTACTTGTGCTTTCTTTTAGTTCACCCATTTTTTTATGTTTTTGTGTTAGAGACTTAATTTACTTTTGTTATTTCATTTTTATTGATATATGTGTCTAGGGCTGGGAATTTTCATCTTTTTACTATTTTAATGTGTGTCACAGATTGATATATACTATATTCATTATTATTTTTCAGAAATTATTTAATTTCAGCTTGTATTTCCCTAGTCACACAAGAGTTGTTTAATAGAAGGCCTTTTAATTTCCCAGTGGAAAGACCTTTTTAATTTGGAGATTTTGATTTTAATTTTTAGCTTTATTATATTGTGACCAGAAGGTGTGGTTTGTAACATTTCTACTTTATGGAGCCTACCAACCTTTTATTTGTGCCCTAGAATGTGACTGATTTTTGTGAATGTGTCATGTGCCCTTGGCGAGGAAAGTATATTGTCTGTTATCAAAGTATAGTGTTTAATATATAGCCTAAAGGTCAACCTTAGTGATTAGTTCTTCTAAATCTTTTATATCTCTACTTATTTTTTGTCCACTTGGCCTGTGTAATACTAATTGTCCGTTAAAGCCTCCCATTATTACTGTGTTTGCAGTTCTTAGCATATCTTCTGTGGATTTATGCTTTATCCAAGTGATTGCTGTGTTATGTGGTACATATCTTTATTGTGGAATGTGGCTTTTAACTTCAAGTGCACTGCATTTTGTTTTAGTTAATGCTCTCTGGCTTGAAGACTGCTTAGTCTGGTATCAGGATTTTAACCGGTGCTTTCTTACTGTTTTCATTTGCCTGGAAAATTTTTGTTCATCCTTTTATTTTTAATCTTTTTGAATCTGTGCGATTTTAGGCATACTTTTTTGTACTTAGAAGAGTTGTTTTTTTTGAAAGCCAATTTGAAAATCCTTGTCTTCCAATAGGCAAGTTAAGTCCTCTGACATTTATCAACATGACTGGTCTAAATTCTGTGGTATTTTTTTCACACCATTATATTATCTTGTGGGTGTAATTACTGAATGTGTTATATTTGCTAGAGTTTCTTTATTTGGTGTTTCTTCTTTATGTTTCCCTTTAGAATTCTTTGTCATTTAAGAAGGTTTGTATTTTTACTCTAGTGGTTACTTTTGTACTTACGCTTTTTATAGTGCACTTTTAAAACCCCTTTTTCTTACTTGACCTTTCCTTTTTGTCAGTTTTAAGTGGTGTCCTTCGACTACTGTCTATTCCATTTATAACAGTCAATGGTCTTTTACTTTCTGCTTTTCTTCCTCTTCCTTCTGTTTTTAGTTACATTTATTCTCCTTTGTCATGCACATAATATTTATATCACTACTCAGTGCCATTACCTCACCTTTGTTTTTCTCAACTCTGTAACTGAATATTTAAATATTCACCATCCGTCCCCTTGCAGTTTTCGCAGTCTTGTTTTTTAAATGTTTGTATTTATCCTTTTTTTCCAAATTTACTTTTAAAAGTTTAGAACCTACACGAAACCTTGAAGATCTTCACCAGTTGCCACATTTTACAGTGGTGTTTTGGGTGAATGAGGCTCATCTTCTCTAGTAGAATCCTCAGCAGAGGCACACGGCACAGTGTTCCGGTACAGTCAAAACTGCTTTTTTTGTGGCTTCAGACGTTTTGAAGGACATCTTGGCTGGCTGTAATATCCTTGGTTTGTCCTTTTTTTTCTTTCTTGAAAGTACTACTACACTCTTGCCTTACTGTGTGTGTTGCTTTTTAATAACCTAGTGCCAGTCTAATCTTCTTGCCTTTGTAAATTATTTCATCTTTTTTGCCTGGAGGTACTGAGGATTTTTTCATTATCTTTAAAGTCTTAATATTGTTTTAATAGTGTATGTCTCAGAGTTGATCATTCTTGGTCACCTTTCCCTAGTATGGAAAATGTGTAGATTCAGGTCTTTGTATCTGGAAAATTTTCTTGGATTATAGTTTTAAATAATAGTTCTGTTTCATTGTTCTATGTTTTTCCTTTAGGAAACCCAGTTATATTCAACCTTATTTACCTGTCTTCCATTTCAATCCTCTCTCACTCTTTTTTTTTTGTCTTCTTTTCTTCCTTTTTGTGGAGAATGAGGTCTTGCTCTGTTGCTCAGATAGGTCTTGAACTCCTGGGTTCAAGCTATCCTCCTGCTTCTGCCTCCCTAAGTGCTGGGATTACAGGTGTGAGCCACCAGGCCCGGCTTTCACCCTTTTTACTTCTTTATTTTATTTTTTATTCTAATGGTGGCTTTCCTGATTTTCTTCAGTGCCTTTATTAAATTTTTATTACAACCTGTCATTGCTTGTATACTTTGTGATTCAGTCATTATTTCTGATATAATTTTGTTTTTTATTTCTCTGTCTTTCCTAACTTTAATCAATTCTCATTTAATCTCTTCCTGTTTGTTTGTTTTCTTGTTTCGTTTCTTGTCCATTTTTATTCTTTGACTTTACATTTCTAATTCAGGGGTGATTTTTCATACCCCTAAATGCTTGTTTGAGCACACTGGATTCAGCTTGGAGTATTATGTTACAGTTTTCTTTGGCTTCATGTTTGTTGTTTGTGGGAGAGACTTTTCATCATCAGAAAAGATTTTATTCATGTTTTCTGACATTTTGCAGTAGATGTAGTCTGCTTTTATTTATTCCTATTCATTTTGTGGACAAAGTTCTTACTTTGAGACTGCCTTCTGCCATGCAGTTTCTTTATGGTTAGTGGTGTTGGGTGGGAAGGGTGGAAGGAGGGTGGTATATCTAGCTTGTGTTTTGTTTCTGCTGGTTCCTTAGTGTTTCTCTCTCATTTCCTTCTTTCCCTTGACTGCCATGTCCCTAGGGGAGACCATCTTTTCTCTCTGTATCTCATTCGCCCCAAGAAACACTGCTTCTCTGAGGCCGCTACTTCTTCAAATACCTTCTCCACTGTTAGGGCTGTGGACTATCAGGTTCCAACCTGTGCTTAATATTTTGACCTTTGCTTTTTCACATCTGGGGGTGAATTTACCTGTACTTTTTCTGTCTTCTGCTTACCTCTTCCCATTTTCTGTACCCTTAGGCTTGTAGTGTTGGTAGGTGGGCTGCAGAAATCATTCTGGAAAAAGCTTTGCCTCTACTTGCAGATTATTTGAAGGTTGTGGTACTCTCTGTCTTTCAGTGATGCTAGGGGTGTGGAGTGCCTGGTTGATTTATGGCAATTTGGGAGGATGAGAGGAAGATTTGAAATCAGACCACCACCATTGTTCTCCACATTTAGAATTCTTCTCTTAGCTCAAACGAAAATTGTGAGCACTATTTAACATCAAAGAAGTTCTTCAACTTTTACTAGTGACTTCTATTTTGATGATTTGTGGTGTTTGCTAAGGAGATATTTTCTTCCATTATTTGATGGTGTAACTTTATGAGAAACCTCTACCCCAAATCAGAGCACTAATTACCACAATAATTATTAGTTTCTTATTTTCAGGTTGTCTTTAATAATCCACTTGGTCATTAAAATCAATAATTTTCACCATAAGATTGTATTCACTTATTAATTTTATGTAATACAATGTATTTCAGTATAAATAATTATTTTTCTGGTGAAGAAATTATTACTGAATTTCAAATGTTAAAAAGTCAGTTCCTGTTCCTCTATGAACTTTTTTCACATAGTACCTTATTAATAAAGATTGAATCTCTGTCTTTCATAGACAGGAACCAAAAGAACCAAAGAGGGAACCATTCATACTTCAAGATCTCTAAGAAGAGGTGGCAATATTTAATATGGAATCAAAAGCTTGTGAATCAAATAATGAAGATATTTTATCAAGTAGTGGTGTCACATCTAATGAAGGTATGTGCTGTTTATAAAACAAAATGGGAAAAAAATAGAATTAACCAATCTTCATGATATTCATTCAAGCTGCTGTTTCTAGTATGTTTTGTTTTTAACCATGTAGGTTGCATACCATGGTCATGAATGTCTACCATATTGTTTATAATTCTACTTTTTGAAGAAGAAATTCCTTTGTCTTTCAAGGAATTTTTTGTTTTAAAAAATGTTTCTACATTGAGGTACTTCAGCCTCAACATGCACCATGCCTTCCTAATGCCTTCTCTTCCTCCTGTGTCTCTGTCAGAATTTTGTATCATTTCACTTCTTTTTGCTTACCTGCTGCTACATCCAGTCAGGTACTGAGGCCCTGCTGATTTTCCTTTGAAATGTCTCTTGAATTCATTTTTTCCCTCTCCATTTCCGTTACTGGTATTCTGGTTGAGGCTCCCATCACCTCTGATCCAAATTATTTCAATCAAAAGGTGATTCCTATGTCAGGAAAACAGACACAGATGGAATAAATAGTTGGAATTTAATACAAGGAATGGTTACATGGGTGCTGAAAGAGCTGCAAAGCCTAAAGGGATGAAACAACATGGAAATTACCAACTGCAGGAAGCTGCTACCAATCACGCCTTTGGCTAGAAGGACAATGAGAAAAGCAGCTGTTGCAAGAGCATGGAAGCTAGAGGTAGAACCACGGAGAGGGCTGCCTGGAAGGAGCTGAAGCCACCACTAACTACCAGATCCCCGTTTGAGACAGTGAGAGGAACATGACCTTGGTTTCCCCCTTTCTGCTGCCTCTGGCTCTTCTGCCAGCTCTTCCCATTGCAAACCTACCTGGAAGAGAACTAGAAAGGGAACCTACAACACTCGACAGAGAAGGGGAAGGACAGCGAATGCATTCAAGGGCAATCAGGCAAATGACCTGCACTTTCTCTTCCTTGCCCATCTCTCCTCATTCTTTTTTTCTTTTCAATTTAATGGTCTATCTCAGAAGCCAGAATCATACAAGTTTTCTTCTAGTAGAAATTCAGATTCGAAATAGGATAATCACAGATGTAACTCATTCTTTTAGTGCATGCAGAGATTATTCTCAGATATTGATTTGTTGTTTTACTGGTCTGCTTAGAAACATTTCTTTCAGCACCCTTATTGTATAAACATTTCTGCTTCTCACTATGCTCATACATCCTAAAATGCCGTTGTCATCTCCACCTTACTACACCCATCTCCCCTGCCCACCTCCGCTTGCTCACTTCCTACATAGCCACATCCTCATACTCATTATTGGCACTGGCACTTAGATCACGGGTTGTCCCTCCCTGCTCAGGTACATCATCATCCTGTAATACCATCCTCATGGGTGACTCATCTAAGATCTTAGACTTACAGCTTTTTGACCTCTTAAATTCTTACTATTTTACCTTTACTCTAGTTACCCACTCCCTTATTTTGGATCTTATTACCAAGAACTGATAGACTTCTGAAATTCAACCTCTTGTCTTTTATTTTTTTAACATAAACTCAAGATTTTATTGTCTTCATAATAAAACAAAAGATGACACTGAGAACTGGATCGCTTCACCCTTTCTCTTCATATCTCAAGCCAGTTCAAGAGGCTTGCATCTCTTGGTTGCCAGCATTCTCTTAGATCTGCAGCTGGGTTCAATGCACTCAAGGCACCAGCACAATCTTCTTGATCGTTTTAGTCTTTTTCCAGAAAATCGACTTAGTCTGCCCACCATAGCCACTCTGCTTCCTGTCATCATGAGGCTTTCTCTGGGCATACAGAAAATCCTTGCCCTTCTTGTACTGTGTTGTTTTGTGGAGTTGGTGCTTGTCACACTTTTTACAGAAAGTCTGTGGGTTTTAGGAACATTTACCATGCTTGTGGGAGTGCTATTGGCAAAGAAAGGAAGTTTTTCTTTTAACCTCCGATCTTTCAACAATCTCACTCCCTTATTCCTAGAGTACACCTGCTTTCTGCACATGAAGGTAGTGGACCCATGTCAAAAATCACACTTAATTTTAAACACTTAAATGGCTTAGATCCACACCTTGAGACTCTGATTCAGTAGGTCTAGAGTGGAGATCAGGCACCACTGGATTTTTTTTAAAGCTCCCCAGCTGATCCTGATTTATAGCAAAGGTTGAGAACAACTGCTTTAGGTTCTGCCATTTTCTCCAAAATTATCAGCCTCATTCTATCTTCACTTTCTTTTGTATCATTCCTTATTTCAGCAAGTCACTTGCCAGTATTCTCAACTTCCTTTCCCCTTGATTATTCTCTTGCACTCTTTTTTTTTTTTTTTTTTTAGACGGAGTCTCGCTCTGTTGCCCAGGCTGGAGTGCTGTGGCCGGATCTCAGCTCACTGCAAGCTCCGCCTCCCGGGTTTATGCCATTCTCCTGCCTCAGGCTCCCGAGTAGCAGGGACTACAGGCGCCTGCCACCTCGCCCGGCTAGTTTTGTGGGGTTTTTTTTTTGTATTTTTTAGTAGAGACGGGGTTTCACCATGTTAGCCAGGATGGTCTCAATCTCCTGACCTTGTGATCCGCCCATCTCGGCCTCCCAAAGTGCTGGGATTACAGGCTTGAGCCACCGCGCCCGGCCCTCTCTTGCACTCTTACAGGAAAAACCAAATCCTTATCAGGCTGACTGCCTTCCCCGTTATTCAGTGGGCTGCTGCAAGATTTTGAATTTGCTAGGGAAAATACACAAATGTGTATTTTTCACTTCAAAGTCAGTCTCTTATCTCAATTGGATGCTGCTAAGAAATTTTTCTCATGATCTTAGCCAGGTGTCTTTCCAGTTTTCCATAATACTTATTTCAAAATCGCACCATTCTTTTTTTTTGTTTTTTTGGTTGTGAGGGGTAGTGCAGAGGGAGGAGTATGAGGGTTTTTTTTATTATTATACTTTAAGTTCTAGGGTACATGTGCACAATGTGCAGGTTTGTTACATATGTATATATGTGCCATGTTGGTGTGCTGCACCCATTAACTCGTCATTTACATTAGGTATATCTCCTAATGCTAACCCTCCCCTATCACCCAACCCCATGACAGGCCCCAGTATGTGATGTTCCCCACGCTGTGTCCAAGTGTTCTCATTGTTCAATTCCCACCTATGAGTGAGAACATGCGGTGTTTGGTTTTCTGTCCTTGCGATAGTTTGCTCAGAATGATGGTTTCCAGCTTCATGACCATGTCCCTACAAAAGACATGAACTCATCCTTTTTTATGACTACGTAGTATTCCATGGTGTTTATGTGCCACATTTCCTTAATCCAGTCTCTCACTGATGGGTTGGTTCCAAGTCTTTGCTATTGTGAATAGTGCCACAATAAACATATGAAAATCACACCATTCTTAACTCCCTTTCCCTGTCTTCTTCTTTCTCACTCTCAGATAACATTATTTCCTAATTTCTAGAGAAAATAGAAGCCCTATGCTGGTCCTCTCTTTTCTCCTCATATCCTGTGCTGAAGGACCACTATTTTTCGCAGTCCATGCCTGCTTCTCCCATAGCTCAATGGAAGAGTCAGCTTCTTAATTCACTAACCATGTTTTTCTTTTCACTCCCCATTGTCAACTCCTCTGCCCCTTCAGAGATCTGGCTCAGAAATTACCCCTGTTCATTCGTATCTTCAGCCTCTTTCTCTCCGTTTGCACCTTTTCATCAATAAAACCATGCCAAGTCTCTCCCAATCTAAAAACACTAACAAATACATAGAACACACAAACCAAAACGACAAAAACGCTTTTTCCTGACCTATCCCTTCCTGATCTCTCCTTCATAGTTGTGCCTTCTAAAAGAAAAATCTGTATTCCCTAGCTACGTTTCCTAACCATCCGTTCACTCTACAAGCTACTGCCTTACAGCTTTTGCGCCCAGTATTCCAATGAAATCACTCCGGCCAATGTGGCCAGATTCCCCCTCTTTGCTAAGTCCAATGAACTGCTTTTTATTTATTTATTTATTTATTTTGTTTGAGATAGAGTCTCGCTCTGTCATCGCCCAGGCTGGAGTGCAGTGGCACGATCTAGGCTCACTGCAAGCTCTGCCTCCCAGGTTCATGCCATTCTCCTGCCTCAGCCTCCCAAGTAGGTGGGGCTACAGGCGCCCACTATCATTCCCGGCTAATTTTTTGTATTTTTAGTAGAGATGGGGTTTCACCGTGTTGCCTAGGCTGGTCTTGAACTCCTGAACTCAGGCAATCCACCTGTCTTGGCCTCCCAAAGTGCTGAGATTACATGCATGAGCCACGGCACCCAGCCTATTTATCTTTAATTTAACTTAATTTAATTTAATTTAATTTTAAGTTCTGGGATACATGTGCAGGATATTCAGGTGTGTTGCATAGGTAAATGTGTGCCATCGTGGTTTGCGGCACCTATCAACCCATCACCTAGGTATTAAGCCCTGTATGCATTAGCCATGTATCCTGATGCTCTCCCTCCTTCTGCACCCCAATAGGCCCCAGTGTGCGATGTTCCCCACCCAGTTTTTTATTTGAAATTTTCTGAAGTTGCAGAAAAATGGAAAGAACAATACAGTACTCACCTTATATACCCTCCAACTGGATTCACCAGTTCTCCACATTTTGTCATATTTGCTTTATCTGTGTACCTATAATATGTATCTCATTTTGCCAGACTATTTGAAAATTAGTTGAAAGCATCATGATTCTTGCTTTAAAACCTGAATGTGCATCTCCTAAGAATAAGGATGATTTTCTCAAACCACATTATTATATCTAAGATAAATACTGTCAATGCAGTATCATCTAATGTGTTCATATTTAAATTTCTCCAGTTGTCCTCCCAAAAAGTCTTGGGTACTTTTACTAATCTAGGAGCAAATCAAAGATCATGAATTGTATTTGGTTGTTTGATCTCCTTATTCTCTTTAAATTTATAACCATTCTCTCTCTCTCTGCATGTTTCTCATGGCATTGGCTTTAAGAGTTCAGAACAGTTATTACAGAATGTACCATAGAATGTCCCCATTCTAGAATTTTAAAACTTGTTTCTCATGTTCAGATTTAGGTTATACTCATTTGACAAGAGTTTTACATATGCGATGTGTACATTTTTTTTTTTTTTTTTTTTTTTTTTTGGTCTCCCTCTGTCGCCCAAGCTGGAGTGCAGTGGCATGATCTCAGCTCACTGCCACCTCCGCCTTCCGGTTTCAAATGATTCTTGTGCCTCAGCCTTCCAAGTAGCTGGGATTACAGGCACGCACCACCACGCCTGGCTAATTTTTTGTATTTTTAGTAGAGATGGGGTTTCACCATGTTGCCCAGGCTGGTCTTGAACTCCTGAACTCAGGCACTCCACCTGCCTTGGCCTCCCAAAGTGCTAGGATTACAGCCATGAGCCACCATGCCCAGCCAAGTGATGTATACTTTTACAGCATACCCCCAGGGAACACATAATGCCACATCCCACTAATTGAAAGTTACATTTCCCCCTTTATAATTAATATGTAATCTTTAGCGTATCTTTTGAAACCCTGTGAATATCCTGCTACTAAATAATCCTTCATTCAGTGGCTTCAGCGTCAACTAAAGATCCGTGCCTAATCAATTATTACATTGATGATTTTCTAATTTTATCATCATTATTAGCTGACATTCTTCAGGAATAAAACAGCTTTCCCTATTATCATTATAGAACCATCTTTTGTTTTTTTAATTTAAAGTGCTATGATGCATTACTGTCACTACTGTTTTTGATTCTCAGGTGTATCAAATTTGACCAGTCCCTTAAAGCTGGCTTCTGTGTCTTTTTAAAGGCATTACCCCAATTTATTGCTTTCTGGTATATCAAAACGTTTCAGGCTCACCTTGTGTTTTGCCTGCTCCCTCAGACCTGGATTCAGCCATTTTGCTAGGAAGCCCTTGTTCCTTTTAGGAGGGAATCATATTCAGAAATCAAGATCTGGCATGCATATTGCTACTGAGGTGCCATTGTGTCTCGGACCGTTCAGTGGCTAAAGCTTGGAAGTCAATTTTTAAAAATCGTAAGTTAGAAGCACTGATAACTCAAATTCAAATCCGATACCATAGAGTTCTTCCTTATCATTCATATTTGTGTCTTTCCTACAGTGAAAACCCTAATTTCCAAAGACCTCAGTACATTCATTCATTTTCTCTCTTCTATAATACACATGAACTAGTTTCAGAATTATAACAACACTACCAACATTAACCACTTACTAAGTAACCAAGGCTGGCTGTACAGTGTTCTAATGTTAGCACTGTGTTCTAATGTTATTTGAAGGAACAGTCTTCTTTTCTCTGTGAGGTGGTTATCAATTTCCTTATTTACTTAGGTTTACTTGTTTTTATTAGTATTTAATTTATTTTCATTTTGTTTTTAATTTTATTTTTGAATACATGTAACATTTACATGGCTCAGAAATAAAAACTTTGTAAACAGTATGCTCTAATTAGAGTCTTGCTCCCATCCCTATCTGCACCACTCTGTTTCCACTTATCCCTATACCCCATAGATAGCTGCTTTTATGAGTTTCTGTTTTATTCTTCCAGGTTTTTGTTTGTTTGTTTGTTTTTTGCAAAATTAAGCAAATGCTACAAACACACAAAAACACATACACCCTTCCTTCCCCTTTCTTACAAAGAGGAGGGAAATTAACCTGTACCTCCTCAAGGGAGGAATATCAAAGAATTTTTGGACATATTTTAAAACCACCACCAGTTTGCCCCCGATCACAAATTATTTACTTTTCACTCACATGCGAAACACATTCACCTCCCAAGAAGGCCCCTAACAGTCTCATCCTGCTACAGCATCAGCTTAAGGCCAAAATTGCTTTATCCCTTCACATGCGTATTTTCCCCCAAGACCTTGAGCTTCTTTGGGGTTCAATAAGGGAATCAGTTAGCATAATTGTGCACAAAATTATTTTATGAAAAAGTTAATGAATGGCCCAGGCCCGGTGGCTCATACCTGTAATCCCAGCACTTTGGGAGGCCGAGGTGGGCAGATCACCTGAGGTCAGGAGGTCAGGAGTTCGAGACCAGACCATGGTTTCACCATGGCTAATATGGTGAAACCCTGTTTCTACTAAAAATACAAAAAATTAGCCGGGCATGGTGGCTTGCTCCTGTATTACCAGCTACTTGGGAGGCTGAGGCAGGAGAATCGCTTGAACCAGGAGGCAGAGGTTGCAATGAGCGAGATCGCATCATTGCACTCCATTCTTGGGCAACAAGAGTAAAACTCCTTCTCCAAAAAAAAAAGTTAATTAATGAATTCTTTGATATTTAGGTTCTTCAAGTCCGTTTTTTGTGTCGTCTATTCGTGGTACAATAATTGAAAACACATCTTCAGCTGGGACTTTGACACAGGTTCCTTTTTTCCCTAAATATGAAGTGGAACTTGATTCTCCTAGAAAAATCATCCAATATCCTGGAAAGGAACACTTTGAACGTGTTTTAGAAGAATATTCACATCAAGTCAAAGATTTACAGAGAAGACTAAATGAAGTGAGTTGCCTTCTCTTCTAGTACCTGATGCTATTTGGGGGACAACAGTGAGGCCCAATATGTAGTTGTAAAGCCAGTTATACAACTTCCTGAAAGAAAAAAATAACAATGGGTTTATTGGTTAAATTTGTTAATTTGACCTGTGTCTTCTATTTTCAGTATTAAAATTGGGCTAATGAAAAGTCTACATATTTATTTTTCTTTTTTAATAATTATTCAAAGCACCTTGGTTTCACGATGTAAATTTTAACAAAACTTGAATAACTCAAAATTATAAGTAGCATTTATCTGCAGTTATAATTAATGATTGGCGTAGACCTATTGTCCTGCTAACATGATACCTGATTTCTCTTTACAAAGCAATGGTAGAGGGTAGGTTTTTAGATATGTGTGTATGCATCATAGCTAAATAGCATCTAGAAGTTATTTGCTAAAAATTTCAAGTGGACATTATGTAGAATCAAACTGGCTTTACAATTGCATATTGGGTCCCAGTAGTTAACAATCTAAAAGCCAAACTCCTTACTGTAACATCCAAAGCTCTTCATGCTCTAACCTCGCCCTGGTACATTTTAGGCTCATATGCTACCCATTCTCCATAGGTACCTCTATTCTGGCAGTATCGGGCCACTTGCTTGTCCCTGGATACCGTGCTATTCCAGACCTGCATGCCTTTGCCCAGGCCATTTTCTCTTCTCTACTTTGTCTGCCTGGCAAACTCTTATTATGCACCAAGACTCAACTTAGGCATTTTCTTCTCTGAAGCCTTTCCTCTAGATGACATTAGGTGTGCTTTCCTCTGTACAGTTACTGCCATTTGTACACATTTATTGTAGTATTTAGTACATCTAATTTTTCTCATTACCGCATTACCTCATCAGATTGTGTGAGCATTTTTAGGAAAAAAAAATCTACAATTTTATTTAGTGTTGAAAATTATGTACCCCAGTATGCACAGGGATAAAAAAAAAAATGAGTAAGATAGGACTTACAAGGAATTCATAGTCTGGGAGGGGAGCTTGTCATATAAACAGTGGAATTACCCTATGATAAGTACACTAATGAAGATGTATATATAGACAAAGGAAGCACAGAGGTACCAATGAGGAGAAGAAACAGTGTCTTGATTTGTTTTCTATGTCTATCCCCTAACAGTATATGACACTTTATTGGCCTTCAGTAAATATGTGTTAAATCAGTAAATTTCCTTTCTTGTGTAGGTTTTTGTTTTTACTGGGGTTCCTAATTGCCTTTCTTTTTCCTTATACTATTTGCCTTTATCATATCCTTATTAGAAAAAAACACATCATATAGGTTTTCTATATCCTCCTTTGACCCAGGACACTCCAAGCATCTTCTGACCTTTTGCCCAGTCTAGATTAGTTTCTCTTAGGTCTCTTGTATAACTCTTTTCCTAAGACTTCTGCTACTGCTTTCCAGGTTGAATCCATGGTTTCCAGGAATCACTGTTTTCTCTCTTCTTTCTTTCTTTTTTTTTTGATTAAACAAAAAGGCATATGTATTTATGGAGTATATGAGCTATTTTGGTCAGGCATGCAATGTGTAAAAAATCACATGATGGAAAATTGGGTACCCATCCTCTCAAGCATTTATACTTCATGTTACAAACAATCAAATTATATTCTTTTAGTTATTTGAAAATGTACAATTGAATTATTATTGACTATAATCACCCTGTTGTGCTATCAAATACTAGGTCTTATTCATTGTATTTTTTTGTACCCATTAACCATCCCCACCTCCCCTTGGCACTGCCCCACTACCCTTCCCACCCTCTCTGGTAACCATCCCTCTACTCTCTATCTCCATGAATTCAATTGTTTTGATTTTTAGATCCCACAAATAAGCAAGAACATGTGATGTCTGTCTTTCTGTGCCTGGCTTATTTCACTTAACATAATGACCTCCAGTTCCATCCATGTTGTTGCAAATGACAGTATCTCATTCTTTTTTATGGTAAATGGTACTCCACTGTTTATAAGTACCACATTTTCTATATCCATTCATCTGTGGTGGTTGGACACTAAGGTTGCTTCCAAATCTTGGCTATTGTGAGCAGTCTGCAACAAACATGGGAGTGCAGATACCTCTTTGGTATATTGATTTCCTTTTTGGGGGGTATATACCGAACAGTGGGATTGCTGGATCGTATGGTAGCTCTATTTTCAGTTTTTTTGAGGGACCTCCAAACTGTTCTTTATAGTGGTTGTACTAATTCACATTCCCACCAACAGTGTACAAGGGTTCCCTTTTCTCCATATCCTTGCCAGCATTTGTTATTGCCTAACTTTTGGATAAAAACTGTTTTAACTCGGGTGAGTTGATATCTCATTGTAGTTCAGATTTGCATTTCTCTAATGATCAGTGATATTGAACACTTTCTCATATACCTGTTTGCCATTTGTATTTGTTCTTTGAGAAATGTCTATTCAAATCATTTCCCTATTTTTAGTCAAATTACTAGATTTTTTCCTATAGAGTTGTTTGAGCTCCTTATGTATTCTGGTTATTAATCCCTTGTCAAATGAGTAGTTTGCAGATATTTCTTCCCATTCTGTGGGTTTTCTCTTCACTTTGTTGATTGTTTCCTTTGCTGTGTAGAAGCTTTCTAATTGATGTGATCCCATTTGTCCATTTTTGCATTGGTTGCCTGTGCATGTGGGGTATTACTCAAGAAATTTTTGCCTAGAACAGTGTCCTAGGAAGTTTCCCCCAATGTTTTCTCATAGAGTTTCATAGTTTGAGGTCTTATATATAAGTCTTTTAACCCTTTTTGATTTGATTTTTAAATGTGGTGAGAGATAGGGATCTAGTTTCATTCTTCTGCATATGGATATCCAGTTTTCCCAGCACCACTTATTGAAAAGACTGTCTTTTCCCTAATATATGTTCTTGGCACCTTTTTTGAAAATAAATTCACTGTATGTGAGTGGATTCATTTCTGGGTTCTCTATTCTATTTTATTGTTCTATGTGTTTGTTTTTATGCCAGTACCATGCTGTTCTGGTTACTGTAGCTCTGTAGTGTAATTTAAAGTCAGATAATGGGTTCCCCCAGTTTTATTCTTTTTGTTCAGGATAGCTTTGGCCATTCTGCATCTTTTGTGACTCCATATGAATTTTAAGATTTTTTTTTTCTATTTCTGTGAAGAATACCATTAGTATTTTGATAGAGATTGCATTGAATCTGTAGATTGCTTTGGATTTTATGGACATTTTAACAATATTGATTTTTCTAATCCATGAATATGGGATACCTTTCCGATTTTTGGTGTCCTCTTCCATTTCTTTCATCAGTATTTTATAGTTTTCATTGTTGAGGTCTTTCACTTCTTTGGTTAATTCCTAGTTATTTCATTTTATTTGTGGAACTTGTAATGGGATTACTTTTTTATTTCTTTTTCAGATTGCTCACTGTTGGCATATAGAAATGCTATTGATTTTTATATGTTGACTGTATCCTGCAATGTGACTGAATTTGCTTATTAGTTCTAATAGTTTTTTGGTGGAGTCTTTAGGTTTTTTCCAAATATAAGATTATATCATCTGCAAACAAGGATAATTTGACTTCTTCCGTTCCAGTTTGAATGTCATTTATTTCTTTCTCTATGTGATTGCTCAAGCTAGGACTTCCAGTACTTTGTTGAATAACAATGGTGAAAGTGGGCATCTTTGTCGTGTTCCAGATCTTGCAAGAAAGGCTTTTAGTTTTTCTCCGTTAAGTATAATACTAGCTGTAGTTCTGTCATATATGGTTTTTATTATGTTGATCTTGTAGGTGTGCTTCATTGTTTTCTATTCTCTACCCATTTTTTTGAGAGTTTTATCCTGAAGAGATGTTTAATTTTATCAAATGCTTTTTCAGCCTCAATTGAAATAGTCATATGGTTTTTGTTTTTCATTATGTTGATATGATGTATCACATTGATTGATTTACATATGTTTAACCATCCTTGCATCCCAGGGATAAATCCCACTTGGTCATGATATATGAACTTTTTAATGTATTGCTGAATTCAGTTTGCTAGTATTTTGTTGAGAATTTCTGCTTCAATATTCATCAGAGATACTGACCTATAGTTTTCTTTTTTTGATGTGTCTTTGTCTGGTTTTGGTATCAGGGTAATAACTGCCATCGTAGAAAGAGTTTGGAAGAAGTTCCTCTTCCTCAATTTTTTGGAACAGTTGAGTATAATTGGTGTTGGTTCTTTAAATGTTTGGTATTCAGCAGTGAAGCCATCAGGTTCTGGGCTTTTCTTTACTGGGACTTGTTCAGGTTTTAGATTTCTTCAGGGTTCAATCCTGATAAGTTGTATGTGTCTAGGAATTTGTCCTTTTTTTCTAGGTGTTTCCAGTTCATTGGCATGTAATCACTCATAGTAGCTACTAATGATCCTTTGAATTTATGCAGTATCAGTTGTAATGTATCCTTTTTTGTCTCTGAATATATTTATTTGGGTCTTCTATCTTTTTTTCTTGGTCTGGCTAAAGGTTTGTCAAATTTATCTTGTCAAACAACTTTTTGTTTCATTGATCTTTTGTATTATTTTCTTCATTTTAATTTTATTTCTGCTCTGATCTTTATTATTTCTTGTACTAATTTTGGGTTCAGTTTGCTCTTGCTTTTCTGGTTCTTTAAAATACATCATTTAAATTGTTTATTTGAAGTTTTTCTTCTTTTTTGAAGTAGGCGCTTAATAGATATATATATTTCCCTCTTGCTACTGCTTTCACTGTATCCCATAGGTTTTGGGATGTTGTGTTTCCATGATCATCTGTTTCAATAACATTTTTAATTTCCTTCTTAATTTCTTCATTGACTCACTGGTCATTCTGGAGCATATTGTTTAATTTCTGTGTATTTGTATGGTTTCCAAAATTCCCCTTGTTATTGATTTGTAGTTTTATTCCCTTGTTATCAGAGAAGATGGTTGATATTATTTCAGGTTTTCTTGGATGTTTTAAGACTTGTTTTGTGACCTAACGTATGGTCTCTCCTTGAGAATCATCCATGAGCTGAGGAATGTATTCTGCCCAGAACATTCCTGTGTCTATTGCTGTGTGTATACAAGGCTGTGTATTCTGCAGCCTTTGGATGAAATGTTCTGTAAATATCCATTGGCTCCATTTGGTCTATGGTGCAGATTAGGTTTTATGTTTCTTTGTAGGTTTTCTGTCTGATCTATCCAGTCCTGAAAGTGGGGTGTTGATGTATCTTGCTATTATTGTATTGAGGCTTTTCTCACTTTTATTTCTGATAATATTTGCTTTATATATCTGGATGCCCCAGTCATGACTGCATATGTATTTTAAATTGTTACCTCCTCTTACTGAATTGACCCATTATCATTATATTGTGACTTCTTTGTCTCTTCTTATAGTTTTTGTCTTGAAATCTATTTTGTCTGATATAAGTATAGCTACATCTGCTCTTTTTTGGTTTCCATTGGCATGGAATATCTTTTTCCATCCCTTTATTTTCATACTGTGTGTGTCTTTGTAGGTGTAGTGTGTTTCTCATTGGCAACAGATCAGTGAGTCTTGTTTTTTAATCCATTCAGCCACTCTGTGTCTTTTGATTAGAGAGTTTAGTCCATTTATGTTCTTTGTTATTATTGATGAGTAAGGACTTACTCCTGCCATTTTTGTTATTTGCTTTCTGGTTGTTTTGTAGTCTTCTCTTCCTTCTTTTCCTTCCTGTATTCCTCCTAGTGAAGGTGATTTTTCTCTGTTGGTATGCTTTGATTTCTTTATTTTTAAGCCAGTCAAATTTAGCAGTTGGTTTTATACCAACTCTAGTGACACTAATGTTAGTAAGTTCTGATAACCAATTACCATGCTTTGATTTCTTGCTTTTATTTTCTGCATATCTGTTGTATGTTTTTCACCTTTGAGATTACCATGAGGCTTGCAATACTCTCTTATAAGCCATTATTTTAAACCCATCACTTTTTAAGTGATGACAGTTTAACGCTGATTGCATAACAAACAAACATACAAAAACAAAACTAGGCCGGGCGCGGTGGCTCAAGCCTGTAATCCCAGCACTTTGGGAGGCCGAGGCGGGCGGATCACAAGGTCAGGAGATCGAGACCACAGTGAAACCCCGTCTCTACTAAAAATACAAAAAAAAATTAGCCGGGCTTGGTGGCGGGCGCCTGTAGTCCCAGCTACTCAGGAGGCTGAGGCAGGAGAATGGCGGGAACCCGGGAGGCGGAGCTTGCAGTGAGCCGAGATCGCGCCACTGCACTCCAGCCTGGGCAACAGCGTGAGACTCCGTCTCAAAAAAAAAACAAAAAAACAAAACAAAACAAAACAAAACAAAAAAACTAATACAAACTCTACACTTTGACTTTGTGCTCCCACTTTTTAACTTTTAGTTGTTTCTATTTGAATCTTATTGTAATATCTATGGCTTGAAAAGTTGTTATGATTATTTTTTATTAGTTTATCATTTAGCCTTTCTACTTAAGAGAAGTTTACACATCACAATTACAGTGTTATATTATTCTGTGTTTTTCTGTGTGCTTACTATTACCAATGAGTTTTGTACCTTTGGATGATTTATTCTTGCTTATTAACATCCTTCTCTTTCAGATTGAAGAACTCCCTTTAGCATTTCTTGTAGGACGGGTCTGGTCTGGTGTTGATGAAATTCCTCATCTTTTGTTTTCTAGAAAAGTGTTTATTTCTCCTTCATGTTTGAAGGATATTTTCACTAGATATAGTATTCTGTGGTAGATGGTTTTTTTCCTTCAACACTTTAAATATGTCATGCCACTCTCTCCTGGCATGTAAGATTTCCACTGAAAAGCCTGCTGCCAGATGTACTGGAGCTTCATTGTATGTTGTTTCTTTTCTCTTGCTGCTTTCAGGATCCTTTATCCTTGACCTTTGGGAGTTTGATTATTAATTGCCTTGAGATAGTCTTCTTTGAGTTAAATCTTCTTGATGTTCTGTAACCTTGTACTTGAATGTTGGTATTTTTCTCTAGGGTTGGGAAGTTCTCTGATACTTTCTCTTTGAATAAACTTTCTACCCCTATCTCTTTCTCTAACTCCCTTTTAAGGCTAATAAGTTAGATTTGCCCTTTTAAGGCCATTTTCTAGATCTTGTAGGTGTGCTTCATTGTTTTCTTTTCTTTTTTATTTTGTTTCCTCTGACTGTATATTTTCAAATAGCCTGTCTTCTGACTAATTCTTTCTTCTGCTTGATCATTTCTGGTATTAAGAGACTCTGATGCATTCTTCAGCACATCAATTGCATTTTTCAATTCTAATATTTCTGCTTGATTCTTTATAGTTATTTTAATCTCTTTGTTAAATTTATCTGATAGAATTCTGAATTCTTTTTCTGAGTTGTCTTTAATTTCTTTGAATTTCCTCAGAACAGATATTTTGAATTATCTGTCTGAAAAGTCATATATCTCTGTTTTTTCAGGATTGGTCCCTGGTACCTTACTTAGTTCATTTAGTGAGGTCATGTTTTCCTGGATGGTGTTGATGCTTGTAGATGTACTTTGGTGTCTGGGCATTGAAGTTAGTTATTTGTGGTAGTCTTCACAGTTGAGCTTATTTGTGCCTGTCCTTCTCAGGAAGGCTTTCCAGGTATTCAAAACCCCAAGCCTAATAACGCTGTGGTTTTTGCAGACTCATAGAAGTACTGCCTTAGTGGTCTTGGATAAGATCTAGAAGAATTCTCTGGATTACCACGCAGAGACTCTTGTTCTTTTCTCTTACCTTTCTCCCAAACATATGGAGTTTCTCTGTCTCTCTCCCTCTCTGTGCTGACCCACGTGGAACTGGGGGTGTGGTTATGCAAGCACTCCTGTGGCTGCCAACACTGGGAATGTGATGGGTCAGACCTGAAGTCAGCACTGCACTGAGTCTTGTCCAAGGTCCTTCCCTTCAGAGTGGTGAGATCCCCCAGGTCCTGTGCATGTCCGGACATGCTGTCTGGGAGCCAGGGATTGAAGCCAAATACCTTAGCAGTTTACCTTATGTTCTATTCTACTGCGGCTAAACTGGCAGTCAAACCACAATACAAAGTCCTTCCCATTCTTTCCTCCCCTTTCCAAAGGCAGAGGAGCTTCTCCCTGTGGCACGACCACCACTAGTCCATGGAGTTTCTGCCCTGCCACCACTGATGTTTACTTAAAGCCAAGGGCTCTTTGATTAGCTTGTGGTGAATGTTGCCAGGCCTGGGACTCACCCTTTAGGGCACCCTTTAGGACTCACCCTGGGACTCACCCAAGGGCTCTTTATTTTTATTATTTTTATTTTTATTATTTTTTGAGATAGAGTCATGTTCTGTCACCCAGGCTGGAGTGCAGTGGTGCCATCTCGGCTCACTGCAACTTCTGCCTTCCGGGTTCAAATGATTCTCCTGCCTCAGCCCCCTAAGGACCTGAGAGTACAGGCATGCGCCACCATGCCCGGCTAATATTTTTGTTTTGGTTTGGTTTCTTTTCTTTTTTTTTTTTTTTTGAGACAGAGTCTCTCTCTGTCACCCAGGCTGGAGTACAGTGGCGCAATCTCAGCTCACTGCAACCTCTGCCTCCCAGGTGCAAGCGATTCTCCTGCCTCAGCCTGCTGAGTAGCTGGGACTACAGGCACACACCACCACACCTGGCTAATTTTTGTATTTTTAGTAGAGACAGGGTTTCACCATTTTGGCCAGGCTGGTCTCGAACTCCTGACCTCATGATGCCCGCCTTGGCCTCCCAAAGTGCTGAGATTACAGGCATGAGCTACCGCACCCAGCCTATTTTTTTGGATTTTTAGTAGAGACGGGATTTCACCATGTTGGTCAGGCTGGTCTCGAACTCCTGAGCTCAAATGATCTGCCCACCTCGGCTTCTCAAAGTGCTAGAATTCCAGGTGTGAGCCACCATGCCTGGTCCCCAAGGACTCTTTAGTCAGCAGGTAATGAACCCTTCCAGGACTGCATTCTTCCCTTGAAGGCAATGGGTTCCCTTTTGACCCAGGGTGTATCTTGAATTGTTGTCCAGGAGGTAGGTCTTGAAATGGGGACCTCATGACTCTGCCCACTGCCCTACCCTACTGTGGCTGAACTGGTATCTAACATGCAAGACAAAGTCCTTTTTACGCTTTGCTCTCCTCTCCTCAAATGGAAGGAAGGAGTCACTTTTGTTCCTGCAAGCTGCACTGTCTGGGGTTGGGAAATGGATTGTGCAAGCACTCCCTTAACCACACCAGCTTGGGTCTCCTTAGGTCACATGCCGCCATAGTTTACTGGCTCTAAGCCCAGCCTAGCTTAGAGGAATTGCCTAAGAATTGCAGTCCTTGTGTCCTAGGCTGCCTTTCAAATTTACCTAGGACCCCAGCGCACGTCAGCATGTGGTGGTGAGGCTTGCTGAGAAACTTGAGTTCTGACCACTGAAATGGGCAATTCCCCTCTGACTAGGGCTGGTCCAAATGCTGCCTCTAAGCCCAGCATGGCTTGATTCTCCCCTCTGATGGGGCAGCACTGAATTAAATATAAAGTCCCCCCGTTGCTGTGCTCTCCCTCCCCTACGCAGATCCTCTGCATAGCCACTGCTGGAGGATGGTGAAAGGGGTGGTGTTGGAGATTCAAGACTGTCTCTCCTGCCCTCTTCAATGCCTCCTTCCACCATATGAATTAAAACCAGGTACTATTTTTAATGGTGGAGGGTGTCCAGGTTCTTGGCGTCTTGAACAAAGAATTGGACAAAACACACAAACCAAGGAAGGAATGAAGGAATTTATTGAAAATGAAAGTACACTCCACAGTGTGGGAGTGGGCCTGAGCATAGAAACTCAAAAGCCCAGTTAGAGAATTTTTGGGAGTTTAAATACTCCCTAGAGGATTCCATTGGTTACTTGGAGGTATGCCCTATGTAAATGGAGAAAATGAAATAAAGTTACAAAGTCATTTACATCCTGTACCCTAAGGAGAGGATATTTCCTGTCACAGCTGAAGTGTGAATCAGGCTTATGTTCCCTGCCTCCAGACTCTATTTTCCTGCCTCACTATTTTTCACTTGACTTTTGTGGTCTTATGATGGTGCTTTTCTGTGTGCAGATAGTTTTTAAAATTTGGTTCCCATCGGGGGTAGCAGGTGTGAGGGAATGAATGGTGTAGGCTTCTATTCCGCCATCTTGCTCTGCCTCCAGCCTCTCCTGTCTTCTTTCTTGATCTACTTCTTCATTTAGTCAAAACACGTCTTTGTTAAATTCTTAATAAACTGTTAAATTCTTAAGAAAGAGATGCATTTTATGAATCTTTGCATGTCTGAGAATGACTCTATTTTACACTCACACTTGATTGATAATTGACCGGGTAAAGTTGAAAGTAATTTCTCTCAATCTTTTGAAGATATTGTGCTTTTGCGTTCAGTATCGCTATTGAGATGTGTATCTGGTTCTTGTTCCTTTGTAGATGATTTTTTATTTTTTACTTTCTTGAATTTCATCTTTAACATCTTTTCTTTGTCTCTGAAATGCCACCATAATGTACTTAGGTATGAATTTTTGTTTTTTCATTCACCGTGCTAGGGACTCAGTAGACCTATTGGTCTGTAGATGTGTGCCTTTCAGTTTGGAGGAATTCGGTTGCATTTTTTCTTTGGCAGTTTCCCTTCTTCTGTTTTTTCAGTTCTGTCTTTCCAAAGTTCCTGTTGGAAACATACTTTCACCTCAGTTAAATCTCTACATCTCTTACTTTTTGTTTCAAAAATTTGTCTACTTTTTCTACCTTTGGAGGACATTTCTTGACTTGCAACATTTCTATTGAATTGAACTTTTTCATTTACAACCATATTTTTAATTTTCATGACCCTTTCTCCTCTCATCACTTCTGTGGCATAGCATCTTATTCTTGCTTTATGCTGATAATGTCTCTTGAATTTCTCTGTAAATACGTGTTTTTGAAGTGTTCTTCTATTCCTTGCATTATCTTTCTTTATTTCCTCTGGTTCTTCTTTTTTTTCTGGGTGTTTGCTTGTTTATTTGATATTGATCTATTTATTACTTTGTGATTTTTCTTCAAGTGTTCAGCAGTTTTTGGTTTTCTGTTTATATTCAAGAATTAGGCAATAAAAAGGCTGGTGGCAAATTCTCTATTCATGGGCAGAACTTGATGGCTTTGCTGTGGGAGGATTAGGTATGGCATCAACTATGTACGGGAGCATCTCCTACAGCATCTCCTGTGCTGGGAGATCCCTCAGTGCCTGATCTTAGAAATCTTTGTGTATTTCTCTGTAGTAGGACGCCTGGAGTTTTGGGTGGTGGTATCTGCTGCCAGGTATTTTAAGTGGGTAGGAGGTAGGGATTGACTTTTTTATGTACAGAATTTCAACCAATTCTTGTGTTTTCGTGTAAAAAATGTATTCCTATCTCCATGTTGAGCTGGAATTAAGATTTGTTTTAGAAGCAGAGTTTTGGTTGTAGAGAATGGATTAAACAGGGTCAAGCTTGATACAGGGAGACTAGTTAAGGTATTCTCGTAACCTACGTGAGAGGTTATTAATTAGGCTTTGAACTGCAGCAGTGAGGGAAGGAAGTAGACATAAAAATGAATTAAAAATATATATAGATTTTTGGAACTTACTAGCTATAAGGAAATGTGTTTCTCTAATGAAGATTAATTTGCATGGCTTTTTTTTCAGAGCAATGAATTGCATGAGAAACAAAAGTTTTATTTGAGGCAGTCAGTCATTGATTTGCAAACAAAACTTCAGGAGATGCAAATGGAGAGAGATGCTATGGCTGACATCAGGTTGGGATTTGTGAAATTATTTTAAAGTCACATATTTTCATTATGTGAAATTATTTTAAAGTTTTACTCTTTGTAGTAAAACTACTTGTGTGAATATGAGTTTTATCAATGTTATTTATTTTCTTTCATTTATTTCACAGACGAAGGGAGAGTCAGTCCCAGGAGGATTTAAGAAATCAGCTTCAAAATACAGTTCATGAACTTGAAGCTGCCAAATGCCTTAAGGAGGACATGCTGAAAGACAGCAACACACAGATAGAGCAACTACGAAAAATGATGCTTAGTCATGAGGGAGTGCTTCAAGAAATCCGGTCAATCCTGGTTGACTTTGAAGAAGCCTCAGGCAAAAAAATATATGAACATGACAGCATGTCTACTCTGCACTTCCGCAGCTTGGGCTCAGCTATTAGTAAAATCCTAAGAGAATTAGACACAGAGATTTCTTTTCTTAAAGGGAGGATATTTCCAGTAAGTGGTGAGAATGCTACTTAAATAATTTTATATTAAAATGCATTAAGAGAATAGCATTAGATGTGTAATTTTTTAAATTCTTAAAATAAGCCAAGTTCTCATTTTTCTGAAATAACAGAAGTTACTTCCACAATAATCTCTCATAATAGGAACTACCTTGGTTTACCTGTATAGCTTCATGAGAGTATAGACAAAGTAAAAGATCTAATAAAATATGGGAATATAATGTATTTGATTTTAGTATTATTTCTATTTGCATTTAAAGCATTCCTTTAGTTGAAAATATCCAGATTTTCCAAGCCTTATATTTACTAGCAACTAAATCAGGGTCTCTTTCTAAAAACCAGGTAGAGGATCAACTTGAAGCACTGAAATCTGAATCACAGAACAAAATGGAACTACTTCTGCAACAACATCAAGATAGGTAGGTTTCTGACAGGTACGGAAAAGCCTAGTGAAACTAAACCACAGTTTTACAGTGTTTTAGCCACAATTCCAAAATCTAAACCGCTCTGAAACACATACTTTTTTTTATAGGTTTATAGGAAACTCATGTTACAATTTTGTTTTCCTGACCCTGGTTAAAATGGTAAGGAGGGTGTTATTCGAGACAATTACAATAGGAGTATTGCTATAGGAGAGAGAGAGATTAAGCTCAGCTTCCAGTACAAGGCCAAATAGAGATTTATAGCCACGGGGCATAGTGAGGGGGTCTGTGGATGGAAAATTACTAAGAAAAGGCATCAAGAGTAGGGGGATTCTTGCTAAACTCAGGCCAAGGGCTTAGATATCAAAGGCAGGGGATGAAGAACTTGACCAGATATCGAGGGTGGGAGGACTAAACTGACTCAGCAAGATTCTTGCTAGGTCTGTGCTAGGCAGGCCAAAGGTTGAGGCATAGTTGAAAAGAGGCCTCAGAAGAGCCTGACCAAAGTTTGGTGAAGGAGACAGTTTTTGTCACTCATTTGTTGGAAAAACCTGACCAGAGCTAATGTAAACCTTTCCATAGTCTATGATTTAGTGTGAATACTTGCAAATTGTTGCATTCATAATATATTTGGTTAATGGGACACTTCCCTACATCTCACTTGGGGTGTCATACAATATATAGTACTTGCAATTTATTGCCATGGTAAACTAAAAAAAAATTCTGAATTCTAAAACTAGCTGACTCCCAAAAGATTTGGATAAAGGATTTTGGACCTGTTGTAGACACTTGTTATTAAAAGAGTAGCATGTACAAAAGCAAAGCAAAATACTAAATTTGAGAGTATTGAAAATCATTCATTTTAAAAATAATTTGTAGGAAAATCTTCTGTATCAAATAACAATCACCACATTCTTTTTATAGGATTGAGCAGTTAATAAGTGAACATGAAGTTGAAATAACAGGACTTACTGAGAAAGCTAGCAGTGCTCGAAGCCAAGCCAATAGTATCCAGAGTCAAATGGAAATCATTCAGTATGTGGTTTAAACTGTTAGTCATTCATCTTCATTTTAGAGTTATTATTTTCATTAACTTTCTGTTCTATAATCTTTTAGAATTTGCTTGGTAAGATTTCATAAGAAAGTAACACTTTTTTTCTAACATTTAAATGAACAGGAAATATTGCTTAACATAGGTAACATCTGACCATATAAGAAGTATTTTTGCAAGTATTTGGAGCTCCTGGGATTGGCTGTTTTAAGTATTTGTATTAGTCCATTCTTAATACTGCTATAAAGAACTACCTGAGACTGGGTAATTTTATGAAGAAAAGAGATTTAATTTACGCAGAGTTCCACAGGCTTAACAGGAGTCATGAGTGGGAGGCCTCAGGAAACTTACAATTATGATGGAAAGCAAAGGGGAAGCAAGCACATCATACCATGGCAAAGCGAGAGAGAGAGAGTGGGGACGTGCCACACTTTTAAACCATCAGATCTCATGAGAACTCACTATCACGAGAAAATCATGGAGGAAATCTGCCACCATGATCCAGTTACCCCCCACCAGGCCCCTCCCCTGACATGTGGTGATTACAATTCAGATTTGTAATCTCCCAAATATCATGTCCTTCTCACGTTTTAAAATATAATTATTGGCCATGCGCGGTGGCTCATGCCTGTAATCCCAGCACTTTGGGAGGCTGAGGCAGGCAGATCATGAGGTCAGGAGATCGAGACCATCCTGGCTAACACAGTGAAACCCTGTCTCCACTAAAAATACAAAAAATTAGCTGGGGTTGGTGGTGAGCACCTGTAGTCCCAGCTATTCGGGAGGCTAAGGCAGGAGAATGGCATTAACCTGGGAGGCAGAGCTTGCAGTGAGCCGAGACTGCACTGCAACCTGGGCAACACAGCAAGACTCTGTCTCAAAAAAAAAAAAAAAATACAATTATCCCTTCTCAACAATCCCCCAGTCTTAACTCATTTAAGCATTAACTCAAAAATCCACAACCCAAAGTCTCATCTGAGACAAGGTAAGTCCCTTCTGCCTATGAGCCTGTAAAATAAAAAGTTTGTTACTTCTGAGATACAATTGGGTTACAGGCATTGGGTAAATGCTCTTATTCCAAATGGGAGAAATAGGCCAAAATAAAGGGGCTGCAGGACCCATGCAAGTCCAAAATCCAGCTGGGCAGTCATTAAATTTTAAAGCTCTAAAATAATCTCCTTTGACTCCGTGTTTCACATACAGGGCACACTGATGCAAGGTGGGGGGTCCCAAGGCCTTGGGCAGCTCTGCCTCTGTTGCTCTGCATTATATAGCCTCTGCGCTGCTTTCACAGGCTGGCGTTGAGTGTCTGTAGCTTTTCCATGTGCACAGTACAAGCTGCCTGTGGATCTACTATTCTGGGGTCTGGAGGATAGTGGCCCTCTTCTCACAGCTCCACTAGGCAGTGCCCCAGTGGGGATTCTGTGTGGGGCTTCCAACCCCACATTTCCCCTCCATATTACCCTAGTAGAGATTCCCCATGAGGACTCTACTCCTGCAGCAGACGTCTGCCTGAACATCCAGGCATTTCCATACATGCTATGAAATCTAGGTAGAGGTTCCCAAACCTCAACTCTTGCTTTCTGTGCACCTGCAGGCTCAACACCATGTGGAAGCTGCCTAGTCTTGGGGCTTGCACCCTCTAAAGCAACAGCCCGAGCTGTACCTTGGCTCCTTTTAGCCACAGCTGGAGCTGGAGCAGCTGGGACACAGGGTGCCATGTACTGAGGATGCACAGAGCAGTGGAGTGGGCCCTGGCTCACAAAATCATTTTTTCCTCCTAAGTCACCAGGCCTGTGATGGAAGGGGCTGCCTAAAGATCTCTGACATGCCCTGCAGACATTTTCCCCATTGTCTTGCACCTCGTCTTTACTTATGCAAATTTCTACAGCTTGAATTTGTCCCCAGAAAATGGATTTTTCTTTTCCGTCAGGCTGCAAATTTTCCAAACTTTTACACTGTGCTTCCCTTTTAAACATAAGTTCCAGTTTCAGACCTCTCTTTATGAATACATGTGACTGTATGCTTTCAGAAACAGTCTGGTGACATCTTGAATGCTTTGCTGCTTAGAAATTTCTTCTGCCAGATACCCTGAATCATCTCTGTCATGATCAAAGTTCCACAGATCTTTAGGGCAGGGGCAAAATGCTACCAGTGTCTTTGCTAAAGCATAGTGAGAGTGATCTTTACTCCGGTTCCCAAGAAGTTCCTCATCTCCATCTGAGACCACCTCAGCCTGGACTCATTGTCCGTATCACTATCAGCATTTTGGTCACAACCATTCAACAAGTCTCTAGGAAGTTCCAAACTTTCCCTCATCTTCCTGTCTTCTTCTGATCCCTCCAAACTGTTCCAACCTCTGCCTGTTACCTAGTTCCAAAGTTACTTTCATATTTTCAGGTGTCCTTGCCCCACTCTCCTGATACCAGTTTTCTGTATTAATCCATTCTTACACTACTATAAAGAACTACGCAAGACTGGGTAATTTATGAAGAAAAGAAGTTTAGTTGACTCACAGTTCCCCAAGTTTAACAGGAATCATGACTGGGAGACCTCAGGAAACTTACAATCATGGGGAAAGCAAGCACGTCTTACCATGACGGAGCAGAAAAGCAGGGAAGTGCCATATAAACCATCAGATGTTGTGAGAACTCACTCACTAGCATGAGAACAGCATGGGGGAAGTCTGCCCCCACGATCCAATCACCTCCCACCAGGTCCCTCCCCTGACGTGTGGGGATTACAATTTGACAAGAGATTTGGGTGGGGACACAGAACCAAACCATATCTCTGTGTGTGTGTGTGTATGTATGTATATATGTGTGTGTAATATATATGAATATAAGTAAAATGTGTGCATATGCATAGAAATAATTGTATTTGAGTTGTATGTTAAAACTTTTTATATGGACATTTTCCATCATATACAAAAGTAGAGAGAAAATAGTGTAATGCACTCCCATACAGCTGTCACCCAGCTTCTGCGGTTTACAATATATTTGAGCTGAAGCTTTTGAGTCAATTTTGGAAAATAAAATACTATTGGCTTAATAATGCCATATAAAATAACTAGTAGTAGTGTCAAAAAGCTAGAATACTCAGGTGTTACTCTTATTCTTAGTTTGCTATTTGCATTTATTCTCCTTCTAAACTCTTCTTAGAGAGCAAGCAAGAAATCAAAACTCTATGTATATGCGTCAGCTCAGCGATCTGGAATCTACTGTTTCTCAGCTACGTTCTGAATTAAGGGAGGCCAAAAGGATGTATGAAGACAAGGTGAGTTTAGGTTTTGCTGCTCTGCTTCTAGAGACTATAATAGCTAGAATCAATATTATGTTATTAATAGTTTATTTGAAAATAAGAAATCAAAGTAATTTCAAATTAAAAGCAGTTTATAAGCTGGAGTAAGAGCATGCTAAATTATATTTTAAACTATAAACAATTTTTATTTAAATTATGTACTCTGATTCATTTTTAGCAAAACATTTTTTGCATAGTTCAAGTAAGTTTCAAAAAAAATGCATTAAAAATAAGACCATCTTAATTATTTTTACTTAGCTAACCTTTAGCAGATACTTCCATACCAGCCAGATCCCCCTGCTACTCAATATTTTTGGGGCCTACCTCCTCTCTTACTTCAACTCCTAACTCTTAATCATTGTGAAGCTAACAAACTGAATTAACTTTAAGAATAATTAAATGAATTAATTACATAAAAACTAATTAGGAAGATAAGTCTTCATCTCTCATCATGTAATTCACTTTAAAACCACATTAATTAATATTTGATACTCTGTTTTATTTCTTTCACTTTCCATAGCTAATGAGAAGCTATTCAGTATCATTGTCATCTATTTATCCAGAGCTTAGGATTTTGTTCATTTCAATCATTTGTATAACAGTAAGACCCTAAAAAACAAACAAGGAGCTGCCATTAAGAGGAGTGGTGTTCTTCATTCCTTGTAAGAAGGGTGATCACCCAAGGCTGCTTGCGTGGGACAGTCTCGGTTTACACCTGCTAGCCCAGTGTCCTGTTTTATGAATGCTACCTCTCATCTCCATAGTGTCCCCATTTGGAAGATAAAGTCTATATTTAGTCATCCTACCTGTAAGAGACCCTTAGATAGCCATGCAGAAACAATTTACGTACAGTTCTGTCACTTGTAGTCAGTTTCTCACACCTTAGCTATTTGGAGCAGTAGGTTAGAAGAAAGAGAGTATAAGGAAGCTGCCATACACCCTTTATAAAATGAAACCAATTCTATAGGGTAACAGTACATGGAGGAAAGCTCCATATGGGAAGAATTATATATTGCAGCACGAATTCTTCCAGACATTTGCCCTTCTCTGGGCAACCCCTCATTTTAATTATCACTCCAGCCAGCCACAGGAGGGGGCTGTTTCTCCTTGGTTCGAATATGGAAATAAGATACCTCAACCTTTATCTAAGCTGAGGGTGGAATTTAGACATGACTTTACTAAAGTCTAAGCCATAGAGTAACACGAAACTGTATAATCTCAGTTATAGGTGTGGGTCCTTTACAGCAGTGTCTTCCAAATATTTTCCATTGCTACTCACAGTAAGAAATATAGTTCATCTTATGATCCAATACACACATGCAACTGAAGCAAGATTCATAAAACAATATTTACTCCTATTACATGTGATGCTGGCTATTTTCTCTTCTCTTCAGATGCTGATTTGAAGCTCACTAAATTGATTTCATAATTTATTGGTGGGTTGCAGTTTAAATAACACTGCCTCCTTTTGTAAACCTCCTTGCATAACCCTTAACCTAAATCCTTGTGGCAGTGTTATTTCAACCAGTGCCACCTCTGAGCAACCTTAAGGGACCTTAGACCGCTTAAAGGGTACACTCGACAAACAAAAGGTCAGAGAGGAGCACACGCTTTTCTCCACCTCTCTGAAGCCTGCTTTTTGTGTTCTAGTTTCTTTTCTCAGGACAAGCTTTTCCCCTGATGATTGATAGCAGTCTGGGCAGACCAAGCCTATACCAAAAGGTCATGACCGCACCCTGCAGACAACAGCAGGAGGGGCTGATTTCAGTGCACCATGGGGTGGGAGGGTGCTTTTTCACTTGGGTCTAGTGGAGGTAGCCACTCTGGCAGAAGTGAGAGCTGACATTCTGACAGTGAGAGAGGAAATAAGAGAGCTATTGTGTTATAGTCCAATATAGTAATGCATATTCATGAATAATCACAAATCATTTTGGAAAAATTAAGTACCCATTGTCTATTGACAAACTTTATGAAAAGCCACCAAAGTACTAAATAAAGCTCAACTCACCTGTGGTTTCTTACATGATTGGTAACTGGTATAGCTTTCCATTATACTGTTGTTTGGAAAAATTATCCTTTCAGAAGCTTCACCCATTGTTTGCTAATTTGCATTTGGCCCAATATATAGTATCATGCTGATTTGGACATAATTGGGAAATTTTTTCACAAATACTGAAATATCCATCTAAAATATATAAAAAGAATTTCTAAGTTTTTATAAGCATTTAAATCTCTGGCATTATAGAAGCACGAGATCCAGATGAATGACTGCAAGCTTTTTACATGAATGTTTTGGAGTCATATAGATACAAACATGATATTAGAATCATTCTGTGATTTTGCTCTAATGTAAATAGTGGCTCAGCAAGAATTTTTGACAGTCTTAAATAGTAAACAGCTAACGGAAATAAGGAGGGCATATCAGCTTCATTAGTTTTAGTAAATCACTGAGATTTATAATACACCACAGTGACCCTAAATAGAGTTGGCACCTAGTTGATGGTTAACTAGACTGTCTTAACAGTAACTCCCTTTGATTTGGTCAGGGAGCACTCAGAGATGACTGCCATGTAAATATAGCTAAGTACACTCTGGCCTAAGGTGACGTTAATTACATGGTGTAGCTGAGCAAGGAAAATCAAACAAGTGAATAACAAGGATTTCACTTGAGATCATAAAAAATTGTATTGTTATAAAATGTTTTTGTTATAATGAATTGAATATAAAATCTAAAAACAAATTATTCTGCTTAATTTTTATTTTCACGCGACTTGACATTGCTAAAGCTTATTAAAACCTTAAAATCTATTTTTCTCTGTTGCTTCAGTGCATATTTTGGTATGTACTATTCAAATAACAACAAGGAAAAATATCAAAGGAAATAATACATAAAAGCTGTGATTAAAATGAAATTCATGGCCAGGTGCAGTGGCTTACACCCATAATCCCAGCACTTTGGAAGGCTGAGATAGGAGGATCACTTGAGCCCAGGAGCTTGAGACAAACCTGGGCAACATAGTGGAACTCTGTCTTTACAAAAATAAAAACAAAAATAAAAAGTTAGCTGGGCATGGTAGCGTGAGCTTGTAGTCCTCACTACTAGAAAGGCTAAAATGGGAGGATAGCTTGAGGCTGGGAGATTGAGGCTGCAGTGAGCAATGATCACACCACTAACTTTAGCCTGGGCAACAGAGTGCAACCCTGTCTCAGAAAAAAAAAAAAAAAAAAAAGGTGAGATTTGTGTGAAAGGAAACTAATAAAGGTGTGTTGATATTAAACATCAACATGTTTTATGAGGGGCAGTATTAGTATTTTCTCCCGAGGTCAGATTTCTTCATTTTAGAAAGTGTTTTTACTTTTAAAAATTGATGACATGGCGGTCTAAACAAAACTTTTCCAACTAGAATGCATAAATTAAGAGAAAACTTGTTTTGGAAGTTAATATTTCTCTTCAGATTAACACAATTATTTTATGCTGGTAAACATAGAAATTGTACTTCAAAAAAAAAAAATGTGAGATGTAGCTTTTGTAGCTTACCAAAGTGTTTTACTGTAATGCTGTTTTCTATTCTTCTCTTTCCATTTTAGGAGAACCTCCAGAATTCCCCTTTACGAATTTGGACCAGTAGAAGCTGTCACTATTGGCTCTGTAGATTTGGCTTTACTCTTAACTTTCGCTTTTTGACAACAAAAATACCTCATGATCTTGATTCAACGTTTATTTTTACTACTTTGAAAGCAGTTGGGGCTGAATTTTCTATTAAAAAAGTGATGATTTAGTAGCACTGGCTAGAGCTATATATACTGTGCAGGAAGATTCTGTGCAAACCTCTGCATAGTTCTGCCAATGCACCGCCATGCTGGCCTGTAGCATCCCTTATTACTCCATAGCTGTGTCTTTTTGAGCACAGAAAAACAGAAAACACCACCACCAACAGACAAACCAAACCTCATGTGATTTGATATGATTGGCAATATCTCTAAAATCAATGTGAGATTAGAATGAAATCCCAATACTCATTTGTCCAGTAATCCAAACCAAAAAGTGCATTCATAGATGGTGAAAGGGAAAACCAGTGCTACTATGTAAAAATAAAAGAAAAAGAAAAAAATCTTTAATACATCTCAGATGTCAATATTTATTCTGGATATTTTAAAAGGCTTTTCTTTATAGTGTTTTTTACAGCTGTTTATATCAACTCAGCTGCTACTTCAATGGTTTTCCCTTTCACTCTCTATTTATCTTTTTAATTGATTAATATAAATATTTTTACTCTAAAAAGTGAAAGGTAAAAGCAGAGCTATAGCAGCTGAGTCAGTACTGACAACCACAAAACAAATGTTCCTGCAGGGGGCTGGAGGAACTTCTTATACTTAATAAACAGATGGAAAGATAAGACTTGGCACTTTTCTCTTTCTTTGTTTTTTTAATTTGGTCTCATGTCAAGTTTGATGTTATGAAATGATTATCCAGAAGTTTTTTTTTTAAGTGAAAGCAGACAAAAGAGAAAATCTTAATTTAAGCTTTTAAAGCATATATACAAATTATTTTCTTTGCTCAAGGATAGAAATGGTTTATGCCAGGCTAGGAGTAGAAAACATTTATTTTAATCATATGATTAATTCAAATTGGAAATGTTCTTGTTGAATTTATAGCTCAAAAGACAGGTGGAAAATAAATTATTTCAGCTTTATTAATACTGTTCTCATGGAAAAAAAAGTATTAGAATTGAAAGGAACATGAGAGATCATCTAGAATACTCTTTCCAATTATAGATTAAAAAAATGGAAACACAGAGAAGTTATGTAACAGAAACTAGACAAGAACCTAAGGTGTTTGGCTCTCTGGCTGATCATGTTGCCTGTCGGATCATGTTCATGTACCCATTCCTTGCCAGGCAAAATGATAACTGTGTAACAGTAACGTTTGTGGTTCTTCCCGTTACTGTATTTACTAAGTGTGTACTGATTTAGTCTTTCCTGATAATAATAAAAGTGAAGAGATTTTATCAACTGATATTGTTCCTTCATTTTTCTTAGGAAGTTACCTGTGTTACAGAGCTTGAATTTTTATGGGGCTTTTTCATTTATTTTCCTATATATGCCCCAAAAGGAGCACAAGAAGTCCTTTTTTGTTTTTTCTGAGAGAGAGTGTCTCACTCCGTTGCCAAGGCTGGAGTGCAGTGGCACGATCATGACGCACTACAGCTTCAAACTCCCAGGCTCAAGCGAGCCTGCCACCTCAGCCTCCTGACTAGCCAAAACTACAGGCATGCACCACCATGCCATGCTAATTTTATTTTTATGTTTGTAGAGATGGGGTCTCACTATGCAGCCCAGGCTGGTCTCAAACTCCTGGTCTCAAGTGATCCTCCCACCTCGGCCTCCTGGAAAGTACTTTATTGGATTATTAAAGTCTAGGAATACATTTTAGACAGTAATCTAATATTTTATGTGTACCTAATTCTTGTGAACTACTTTTTATACTTAGCATGCAGCCAGATACAAAGTCAGTTTAGGAATATAGCCAATATAAATATTAAAGTCTATATTCTGATTTCTGTAGGTAAATGGGAAACTGATAGTCCTGTATTAGTACTTTCTTAGTCATATATGTATATGTAGATATATATATATAACTTCTATTATTTGATTATTGTTAAAGAGAGACACGTGTATATGTTTGTATAGATAATATAATCCAATATGTGTTGAATAAGTGAAGATCTTTAAAAATAAATAATAGTAAAACTAGAAAGTTGTCAAGAAAAAGTTAGTCTTAGTCAAATGTTCTCTAGTTAAGAAAGTTTTATCATAGTACATCATCCAAACCAGGTTTTATTATTGACAGTAGATTGGAAACCTACTACATAGACACCTTAAAGGTAAGAAGGAATATGTAGCATTTATGCAGATGTGAAAGATTTCCTATTACTAGAAAGTAGATGATAAAATAGTAATGGTAGATACCTAGTTAAAGATAAGGTATCACCATATAACTAAGTATCAACATGTTCTCATTGCTTTAATATCTTATTATCTAAGTTACGATATTGTGTGGGTCAGCTAAAATATAAACCCTTAGTCTCCACAGTCTGAGATCCTAGCCTGTTAGTATACACTGAACCTAGACATTAAGAACTATAGAGGCCGGGCACGGTGGCTCACGCCTGTAATCCCAGCACTTTGGGAGGCCGAGGCGGGTGGATCATCTGAGGTCAGGAGTTCGAGACCAGCCCGGCCAACATGGCAAAACCCCATCTCTACTAAAAATACAAAAATTAGCTGAGCGTGGTGGTGGGGACCTGTAATCCCAGCTACTTGGGAGGCTGAGGCAGGAGAATCATTTGAACCCGGGAGGTGGAGGTTGCAGTGAGCCGAGATCGTGCCATTGCACTTCAGCCTGGGTGACAGGGCAAGACTCATCTCAAAAAAAAAAAAAAAAAAAAAAGAACTATAGAAATGCTATTAACAGTGATGCATTTTATGGCATGTGTCATAGAAATGCATATTTAAACAGATCAAACAGCTGCCTTGTTGGAATAAAATGCACTTTAACATCCTCTAAAATTGGTACTTTTATTCCCATTTTACATTAATAGTTGAACAGAATGAGGGTTAGAATGGTTAAATAAATTGTCTGACTGTAAATATAAATATATATAAATTCATCCTTTCAAAAAGTAGTGAATATAAAATAATGACAATAGCTAATAACTTGTTACCATTCATTCTTTTATATTCAATGCCTTTTATTATCAAAACTTTGATATTCTGAAGCAAAATAGCTCTTCTAAGTATAATACAGTTTATTTGTGTAGGCTCTGCAGCATGTAATTTATGCCATATCAAGCTTCCTTTTTTTTTTGAAACAGTTTTGCTCTGTCACCCAGGCTGGAGTGCAGGGACGCAATCATGGCTCACTGCAGCCTTAACCACCCAGGCTCAAGCAGTCCTCCCACTTTAGCCTCCCAAGTAGCTGGAACCCCAGGTGCGCACCACCATGCCCAGCTAATCTTTAAAAAAACATTTTTTGTGGAGATGGGGTTTCCCTATTTTGCCTAGGTTGGTCTTGAACTCCTGGGCTCGAGGGATCCTCCTGTCTTGGCCTCCCAAAGGATTACAGGCATAGGCCAACCCTCAAGCTTTCTTAAATAACAAATTATAGAACATGTCTTCACAGAAGATAAATCTTGAATAGTATGAAAACAGGAGACGGATGTATTACAGGCAATTCCCAAATTCAACAGTACTAAATATTTCATTTTGTCTAACTTCCCTGGCTAAATACAGCATAGATTTTCTTTAAAAAAACAAAAAACCAAAAAAAAAAAAAAAACAACTTCACAAAACACATCACAATACACTTTTTTTTTTTTTTTTTTTGAGATGTAGTTTCACTTTTTCACCCAGGCTGAAGTGCAATGGCATGATCTTGACTCACTGCAACTTCTGCCTCCCGGATTCAAACAGTTCTCTTGTCTCAGCCTCCCAAGTAGCTGGGATTACAGGTGCCCGCCACCGCACCTGGCCAATTTTTGTATTTTTAGTAGAGACAGGGTTTTGCCGTGTTGGCCAGGCTGTTCTCAAAATCCTGACCTCAAGTGATCCACCTGCCTTGGCCTCGCAAAGTGCTGGGATTACAGGTGTAAGCCATTGCACCCAGCCTCACAATAAACTTTTAGTTTTGTTCTCAAAATAATACCATTTGTTTTCCAAAGTCTGTATTTATTTTATATTACCCACTGTCATAATCAGGCACTGCAATTTTTACTTTCCTTTCAGATAGAAGAGCTGGAAAAGCAGTTAGTCCTTGCCAACTCAGAGCTAACTGAAGCCCGGACAGAGCGTGATCAATTCAGTCAGGAATCTGGAAATTTAGATGATCAACTTCAAAAGCTGTTGGTAAGATTATGCTTTAAAATATGAATAAGATGAATTCTGGCAAGTTTTTCACCAAAATATATCACAAAACTTGTTTCCTTTATAAAATTACCAACTTATAAAATATTTGTGCATACATGCAACAGATTATTTTAGACACAATTCAAGTTTTGCATATAAAATATATTCTGTATACTTAATTTTTTTCTTAAGCAGAGCTATTACAGTATTAGGTGAAGGAGATCTTGACATAGTCATAGTCTTTCAAGTAGATACCATATTCCATTAAATTGAAGTCGTGTCACATGTTCATTTTAAGGCCAAATAACATTCAAAACACATACAAATTGTGTATATAGAAATTTGGAATGGACAGTTAGGTGAAGTTGTTTTAAAAGAAAAGGACAGTATGATGGTGCTCATAATGAAGCAACTCTGTCCTCTGTTGGAGGAACTATAGGATGAGATTTTAGGAAAGGAAATGTTTGGAACCCCCTTTTGTGGTATTAGTGGTATAACAGAATAAATTTCTCAGCTTACCAAACCCCATTCCAGGGAATTGTGCTCTTTGCTATTAAAGCCATCCTTCGCAGGCTGACAAGGGTTAGATGAGCTGAGGTAAGGATAGAACTGAGAGCTGTGTAGAGAAGCTCTTAACCTTGGCATAATTCTTCAGTGCTTTACCTAACATTTGCATGTTTTTCAGTGTTCTCCTATCTAATTTGAAAATCTTGGAGACTGAATGTCTGAAAGATCCTCAAACCTGGCCTCCCTTTTCATTCTTACCGTCACCACCCCTCTTTCAACCCTTCATTACTCATCGCCTGGAGCACGGCAGTCTCCTTATTGATGTTCCCATCTCCAGTTTTTCTCCTCTTCACTCCTTCCTGTAAAGGGCTGCCGCATACATCTCTCTAAAATATAGCTCCAGTGATGTCACTCTTCAACTCAAAATTACTTTCTCTGTAAAATCAGACACCCTCCCTTTCAGTACTGTTCATGATCCATAACCCTGCTAACCTTTCCGATCCTTTCTCTCTACCTGGACCCAGTGCACCATGCAAACACACAGGCCCCTTTCCTGTCCCTTCTTCCTAATCTAATCTCTGCATCTTCAGGTCTAACTCAAATACTATCCTGAAGCATTTTGATCCCTTTAGTGAGATTCTGTCTGTTATTCCCTATCTTTGTCCTTTTAATGAAAAACCACTTCCAGTTACTTATGTCTGTCTTAACTTTCTCTTGGATCATAAGTCATTTGAGCATAGATGGATCTTTGTTTTTACTAGTCTGACTGTAGAGTTTTTGCTCCTGTTCAACACTATGTATTTTTTAAGCAACTGAAAAGGGAGGTAATTCTATTCACAGCCCAGATGCTACTCAAATTCCAGTACCAGCCACTATTCTGCCATTTCTCCATTACTTATCATTTTTCCTGTATGCTTTTGAGCATTTCTTTGTTATAGGAGCATACTTGATGTGAGGTATAATGTCTTTCTTAGAAAATGCAAGACTTCAAAACAGGACACTTTTAAAATCTACTGTATTTTGCTTTTCATTGTGTATTATTTGAGTTCTAGTCCCTCGAGATAGACTTGTAATGCTAGAAATTTTAAGCAAAATGTTAACTTATTTTTCTTGGAAATAATTGCTCTTAAGCCATTAAAAAGGAATCAGATTCCAAAATCAAAGGTGTCTGAAATCACATAAAAACTCCAAATGTGATATAAACACAATATGTTTTATCTTAATTATTTAATAGCAGGGAGGAAAAAAGCATTCCTCTCTTTTTTTAGGCTGATCTACACAAAAGGGAGAAGGAGCTGAGTCTGGAGAAGGAGCAGAATAAGCGTCTGTGGGACCGAGACACAGGCAACAGCATCACCATTGACCATCTACGGCGGGAACTGGATGACCGGAACATGGAGGTGCAGCGCCTGGAAGCCCTGCTCAAGGCCTTGAAGAGCGAGTGTCAGGGCCAGATGGAGCGGCAGGTCAGTGCCTGCGCAGGCTGTGCCATCACCAAACAATCTCTTCTGGGGGAAAAATATATTTTATGTTTAAATAGAGCTTTTTATTTTTAACATATATGGACCTAAAATGGCTCCTAAAATAAAGCTATGGATTCTGTGAGCAATTTATGAAAACCTGACACTTATTTTTTATTTTATTTTATTTTTTGTTTATTTATTTATTTATTTTTAGATCGCACCTCCCTCTGTCACCCAGGCTGGAGTGCAGTGGCGTGATCTCGGCTCACTGCCACCTCTGCCTCCAGGGTTCAAGCGATTCTCCTACCTTAGCCTCCCAAGTAGCTGAGATTACAGGTGCGTGCCACCACGCCCAGCTAATTTTTTGAATTTTTAGTAGAGATGGGGTTTCACCATGTTAGCCAGGATGGTCTTGATCTCCTGACCTCATGGTCTGCCCACCTCAGCCTCCCAAGGTGCTGGGATTACAGGCATGAACCACTGCGCCCAGCCCACATATGTGTGTGTGTGTGTGTGTGTGTGTGTGTATATATATATATATATTTTTTTTTTTTTGAGACACAGTCTTACTTTATTGCCCAGGGTGGAGTGCAGTGGCACAATCTCAGCTCACTGCAACCTCTGCCTCCCGGGTTCAAGCAATTCTCCTGCCTCAGCCTCCCAAGTAGCTGGGATTACAGGCATGCACCACCACACCCAGCTAATTTTTGTATTTTTAATAGAGATGGGGTTTCACCATGTTGGCCAGGCTGGTCGTGAACTTCTGACCTCAGGTGATACACCTGCCTTGGCCTCCCAAAAGGCTGGGATTACAGGCATGAGCCACCGTGCTGGGTTTTATATATATATATATACACTAATTAAACTAAATGTGTCAAGCTTTATCTCACTTGTACATTTTGAAAAACTAAACTCCTATCCAATTGCCTTTTCACTTTTACCTAAAACTTGGTAACCTAATAATTGCTTATTTCTGCTGCATAGAAGCATCAAATTATTGGGCAGCCTGAGGAGCAACAGGGTTGAAGGTTTCTAACAGATTTTTATGCTTTATTTTTCTCCCAAAAGAGACTTTCCTCTCTTCCCCTGAGCCTCAGCACTGATTGAGACTGATGAGTGCATTCCATTCTGGTGCACCCACCAATAGCAAAACATGGAAATGCCTTCTTAATAGCAGTGTACTTTCTGTGCTAGGAGTACATGGTTCTAATGCTAGTTACTGCTACAGGGACATAAAAAGCATCCCATAAAAGTGTAAGCTTCTCAGAATGTGAAAGCAAACCAAGGGACCAGTCTTGCCTTAGACCCAGGCAAAGCCATTAACCTGCTCTCTGGCTTAACCTGGGCAAGAAGAAAGATGAAAGGACCAACTAGAAGTCAGAATTTTCAGCTTTTCCAAACAAGGATCAGAGAATATGAATGTGTGTGTGGATAAAAGCCATTATTCATTTTTTTTTCCTCAGAGGTAGAATTAAAGGTAAAGTTGGAGGGAAATTAAAAGTAAAGGGGTAGTTATTGTAAATTCTACCACCCTTCCCCCCATTGCCAGGGTTATCTTAATCTAAATCAGTACAGAAAACATCAACAGAGGAAACTTCCCAAGACCACACTCTAGAACACCATCATGGAGGAGCATTATTATTTAATTAAGCCATCTCCACCTTGGTCTAATTAGCGTATGTCAGTCTTACATATGTTACAAGAGCTAGAGTTCTGATAGCAAAATGATTGAGTTAATTTAACTAGACATGGTTGGGTACAGTGGCTCATGCCTGAAATCCCAGCACTTTGGGAGGCCGAAGCAGGAGATCACTTGAGGCTGGGAATTTGAGAAGACCAACCTGGGGAACATAGTGAGACCCCTATCTCTTAAAAAAAAAAAAAAAGATCTTACTAAACATTGCCTAATTCATTATTTCATGCTTTTAAGTTAACTTGTATCTCTCGAGGTTGCCTATACCTATCCTCCCAAATCTATGAAATTCTCTTTTCTTTAACAATCAGATGGCAGCAATTCAAGGAAAGAATGAAAGTCTAGAAAAAGTATCTTCCCTGACTGCTCAGCTTGAATCCACCAAAGAGATGCTGCGCAAAGTAGTAGAAGAGTTGACAGCCAAGAAGATGACTCTGGAGAGCTCAGAGAGGACAATATCAGACCTGACCACTTCTCTCCAGGAAAAAGAGAGAGCCATCGAGGCTACCAATGCAGAGATCACAAAGCTCCGCTCCCGGGTGGACTTGAAATTGCAGGAGCTGCAACACTTGAAAAATGAAGGGGATCACCTCAGAAATGTGCAGACAGAATGCGAGGCCCTCAAACTGCAGATGACAGAGAAGGACAAGGTGATCGAGATTCTGCGACAGCAGATTGAGAACATGACGCAGCTGGTGGGCCAGCATGGACGAACTGCTGGAGCTATGCAAGTAGAAAAAGCTCAACTGGAGAAAGAAATTAATGATAGGCGGATGGAACTAAAGGAACTTAAGGTCTGTAGAGTTTTTTTGTGGTTTAACTTCTGAAATATCATTTCTCTTATGACAGGTATGACCTGTACTGGAAAGTGGTTCTTGGTATCTGTGGACACCCTGAAACTGTTGGAAGGTGTTTGTTTCTATGTGTATATGTGTGTTTTTGTGAGAAAGGATAAATACTTTTATCAGATTACAGAAGGAGTGGATGACTCGAAAACGGCTCAAAATCATGGGTACAAGAGAAAAAAGATCAGAAAATCTATTAAGTCTTTCCTGATACCACAGTTTGAAGTATTTTCTCCCTCTTCAGACAGACCTAAATTTGAACCCCGTCTCTCACTGCTTAGTTACGGTGAAACACTGGACTGTGTGCTGAATCTTGGCTTCTATATCTGATAAACAAAACCAAACCAAAAAGTAAACAAAACAAAAAACCCCCAACAACCTGTTGGGTTACTGTGAGGCTTAAATCAGAAAATATATATTAAGGAATGAGCCTATTAATAGTTTCTGGCTATTTAAGAATTTAAAATTTAAATAACTTAATAATTTAAAATGTAATAAATATTAGTTTCTTTCCCCTGTTTTAGTCTCCTTCTGAACTTTCTCATACTTTATTTGTACCTGGTAAAACCTGGTTCACATTCTATATTGCCGTATCTGTGTGTGTGTGTGTGTGTCTGTGTCTGTGTGAGTGTGTTTACATAGCAGTGTCTCCTTTTCCCTACAAGATTGTAGACTTCTTCAACCAGGGTGCACATCTTATTAGTCTTTGTACCTCCTGCCCAATATTTTTGTGCCTTGCACCCAGAAGGTGCTCGATAAATATTTATCAAAATTTAACACGATTTTATGTTTTTTTTAAAATTGATTTCATAGGATTTATGTCACCTTTATGTCTGACTTGGTGAGTAGTAAGAGACAAATCACATATACTGTAGATGCCTCAATTTCCTGCTTCTAAAAATAGGGCCAGCAATAGATAATTATCCATCTTATGGAAATACACAAGTTCATTGCATTAGAAAAATAGAATTTTCTATTGCTTAAGTTTTTACTTGATTATATACATTTTTTTTTTTGAGATGGAGTCTCACTCTGTCACCCAGGCTGGAGTGCAGTGGCGTGATCTCGGCTCACTGCAAGCTCCGCCTCCTGGGTTCATGCCATTCTCCTGCCTCAGCCTCCCGAGTAGCTGGGACTACAAGCATGTGCCACCACGCCCGGCTAATTTTTTTTTTTTTTTGTATTTTTAGTAGAGATGGGGTTTCACCATGTTAGCCAGGATGGTCTCGATCTCCTGACCTTGTGATCCACCCGCCTCGGCCTCCCAAAGTGCTGGGATTACAGGCGTGAGCCACCGCGCCCGGCGATTATATACATTTTTAAATGGCCAAACTCACCGTGAAAAGGGACATAGAAAGGATTCTCAATGGCCAGTCCTACAATGAAACCCTTAGAATAGGTGTGTTGCAGGGCAGAGCCTATCAGAGGAGAAAGGATGGTTCTACCTTGCTTAGGAAGATCGCTAGTGGATTGCTAGTGTGTTAAGGTTCTAAACAGGAGAATCCCACTCTTATACTCTAAAATTTAAATCAATTTAATCCTCACAAAACTTTATGAGGGAGGCACTATTATTGTCGCATTTTACAGCTAAGGAAACTGAGACACAGAGAGTTTAACTTGCTGGAGAGCAGCACTACCTTGTGGTTTGAACCTAGGCAGCCTAAGTAGATGTTACTGTGTGCAGTGGTCCTCAGTGAGAACCGGAATCACCTGGAAGACTTTTTAAAGCGCAGACTGCTGGCCTGCTCCCAGAGTTTCTGATTCAGTAGGACTAGGATGGGGTTTGAGATTTGGTGTTTCTGAACAAGTTTCCAGATGATGTGGATACTGCTGGTCCTGAGAGCATCCATCCGGATCTGTGTTAGTGCCTCAAAGGAATGTGGAGCTCATGACTCGAGGGTCAGTGAAAGCTTCAGAGAGAGCTGGGAACCTGAAATGGGCAAAAACTAGGCAAAGAGAAGGAAGGACGGCGTTCCAAGCCCGAGGAGAAGCCTAGTCTGTAATTTAGCCTAGAGATGGTGTGGGAGACATTAAAGGTTTAGGGGTAGGAAGGAGGGGGTAACATGAAGAAGGCAGTGTTGGAAGCGGATTAATCTGGCATCAGTATGCAGAAGTGGCTTAGAGAGAGTAAAACTAATTTTCAGTTCCTAAATATGGAGCTGGAGCAGCTTCAGGGAATAATTTCCTAGGTAAGTAGAGTTTCACACGGACACAAAGAACATAAGTTTAAAACTCAAGTCCTAAAGCTACATCCACTTCCTTCTGTGATCTGGTAAGAAAAAAAGGTGGGGGAATTGTAGCCCTAGAAGGTAGGTTTCTCTCCTGGTTTCTGTCACCTCTTCAGAGTGGGTACTGCACACACTGACAGCAGAGAAGCAGAGTGACTTTTATTTCAATAACTGTGGGCCCCAGAGCTAGACCTTTCTTAAAAACAAATAAATAATAAGACTAAGAAAGGATGAATTCTATCAGCTGGCCTCAAGAGGTGGAACAGGAGCAGCACTCATCCTGTGTGTGTTGTGATGCCTTAGGTTGTCCCAGGGAAATCCCTCCCCATCCCTTACTGCATGAGGCCAGCTGGATTTAGTGTGACAGTTGCCAGGAGTAGCTAGGCAGAGATCAGATAGCCCAGATTAGGGCCCTTACTTCCCAAACCCATCACAGGTGGGTAGTGAGACAAGCCTGGAGCTCCCCGCCAATCCTTTTTGAACAGCCAGAAGCTTGTCATGTGGCTATATTTCAGATGTATCACTGGTCTCTGCAGTTAAACTGCTGCTATAGCAGTCAAATCGCATCTGTCAGGATACTAAGGCCAGTAGGGGAATAATTTGGAGAAACAATCTGATGACCAAAGAAAGTCAATTTTTTTTTCAAATGTCACTTATTTGGAAGGATCTAGGTCAGTTCTGTCCACCAGAAATACAGTATAAGTGACATATATAATTTTAAGTTTTCTAGTAGATACATAAAAAGAAATGTGAAAGTTAGCAGGCACTGTGGCAGTCCATATGCAAAGTGATGGCAATCCAGACCTGGAGGTTGGGTGGGATTTGGTCAACAGCTGGGTATGAGGGGTGAGGGACAGGGAAAGACATGGCGACTTTGTGAGTTCAAACTTAGACTGGCAACATGGTAGTGCCTCTAACAGAGAAGAGTCAGAAAGGACTATAGGGGAAAGCCCTCTGAAGAAGGAATAGGAATGTTTGGGTCAGAGTCTGCAGAAGCATGCCATGCTGGGGGTTTCTGACAGTTGGAAATGCCGAATTAGAGTTGTCATATTCACATTTCCTACTCTATTCAAAGGACCAGATACTTTCACCACCACAAACCACCCCCGTCTAAGCTCTCACCTCTCTTGTTTGGTCTTCCAGTTGCCTTCTCACTGGTCTGCATGCTTCTCCCCCTACCCCCACACCAACCACTGTTTTCCTTCATACTAGAGCCAGAGTTGTATTTTTAAATCGTTACACTACATCACTCTCATACTCAAAACTGTCCAATGACTTCTTGACTCACAATGAATGCTCAAGTTCTTGCATTGCCTCTAAGCAACCTGTTCTTTCCCTTGGTCCCTCTCTGACTTCATCTCCTACTCACCCCAGAGCTCTTCCCAGACTGTCCATGTGGCTTGTCCTTATGCTCCTTGAGCATCTGCTTAGATGTTATGTCATGAGAGAGGCCTTTCCTTGCCAACTGTGGCAGGGTCCCCAAGACTGACCCCAGATTTGATGATTCCCTAGGAGGACTCGCCAGACTCAGCGTATAATCATACACAACCAAGACTGACCCCAGATTTGATGATTCCCTAGGAGAACTCGCCAGACTCAGCATATAATCATACACAAGGCTAGGATTTATTACAGTGAAAGGATACAAAGCAAAATCAGCAAAATGAAAAGGCACATGGGGCAAAATCCAGATAAGGCCAGGCTGAGCTTCCAAGAGCCCTCTACTAGTAGAGTTATGCAGGACATGCTTACTTCCTACTCCACTCCCTGCCCCAGTAAGACACTGTGACAACACCTGTCAAGTGTTGCTAACCAGAGAAGCTCATTAAAGCCTCAGTGCCTGGGTTTTTATATTGGAGATTGGTCCCATAGGCCCCTCTACCTGGTAGGTATCCAGATTCCAGGCTCCCAGAAGGAAAACAGGGGTTCAGCATAAACCACATTGTTTGCACAAACAGTTTAGGCACACTGAGCCACTCTTATTAGGGTGGTGGGAACCCTCCCAAAATCCAAGTTCCCAGATAACAGTCAAGGGCCAACCTCGTAAGCCGGCCTTTCTAAGGAGAGCCCCCAAACTTGCTGTGTGAACTCTTTCTGCACACCAGCTTACCTCGAGTAGCAACCCCTCCCTTGCATTCATTCTGTACCCCTCACCAGCTTTTATTATTATTCTTGCCACTCCTCTTACCTGACATATTAAATATCTGTTTTTCTTCTCTTCTTACTAGAGGAGGCCATGAAGACAAAGCCATTGTTTTGTTTATTGCTATCCAGGGCCAGGACTAGGGTAAGGTAAGTCAGGTGCCCAGGTTGGAGGCCCTCACCTGGCTGCCTCACTTGCATTACCCTGGTCATAGCCCTGCTTCTATATCTCTTGCATGTAAAATAGTTCCTGCCACAAAGAAGGTTCTTAATATGTATTTTTTGAATGAATAGATAGAATAGGAATAATGAAGGGTTGTTTCAAGCAATACTAGGAATTGACATCTAAGGTTAAAAGAAAGTGAAATATTTTTCCCACTTTTTATTGATGCTTTATAATAAAATACAAATTTAGTGTCCTGAGAAGTAATGAAAAGATAATAAATATAGATGGAATACAGATAGAGGGCAGAAAAGGATATTAAGTAGGAGACTGTTGTCAGATTTTAGGACTGTGTTAGCAGATATCAATTATAACTATACATGTACATATTTTTTACTTCTATATCTATCATTTGTATTTATCCATATATTTAGATTTTAAAAGATAAAAAAGATGCAAAGATCCGGGAGCTTGAGGCCAGAGTGAGTGACTTGGAGCTGGAAAAGGTGAAGCTGGTGAATGCAGGCTCTGAGCGACTCCGGGCAGTGAAGGACATCAAACAAGAGAGAGATCAATTATTAAATGAGGTGAAAACAAGTAGGAATGAATTAAACAGTCTTTCAGGTATGTTGCTTCAGTGCAAATCCTACTAAAAAATAAGTCTTATCAGTGAAGCCAATGTAGACCCTAGCACAATTGCAAAAGAAGGGTGTCTCACTCACATGACAAACATAAATTGTTATGTTGCCCCCATGAAGTTACTCATAGCATGAAATCTCATAGTTCTCATGAAGAGCTTCCACATCTTACACTTACTGACCTTAACTTTAGTCAGCCCTCAGTATACTGGAAATTCCGTACTGAATTTCCAAGAGAAGTGTAAGGTATCCAGAGTCCAGGCTTCCAAAAGGAAAACAGATGTTCACATAAATCACATTGTTTGCACAGTTTTGTGTTTATGAAAGTGGAAACCTTGAGTCCTTTGAGTCAGATAGCTTGATTAGAGGTTTACTAAGTGACATGTTGTGAAAATAGACATGTGAATTTATTGAAAGGAAAAATCCATGGCCTTACGTTAAACTGTGAAACACTCCAGTTTGTGATTGGTATGTGTATTAGTCCCTTTTTGCATTGCTGTAAAGAACTACCTCAGACCGGGTAATTTATTTCATTTTTTTTTTTTTGAGACAGAGTCTCGCTCTGTCGTCCAGGCTGGAGTGCAGTGGTGTGATCTCAGCTCACTGCAAGCTCTGCCTCCCGGGTTCATGCCATTCTCCTGCCTCAGCCTCCTGAGTAACTGAGACAACAGGTGCCCACCACCACCCCTGGCTAATTTTTTGTATTTTTAATAGAGATGGGGTTTCACCATGTTAACCAGGATGGTCTCCATCTCCTGACCTCGTGATCCACCTGCCTTGGCCTCCCAAAGGCATGAGCCACTGCACTCAGCCCAGACTGGGTATTTATAAAGAAATGAGGTTTAATTGACTCACAGTTCTGCAGGCTGTACAGGAAGCATGGTTTGGAGGCCTCAGGAAACTTAAAATCATGGAAGATGACGGAGAAGCAAGCACATATTCACATGGCAGCAGGAGAGAGAGAGAGAGCACACAAAGGGGGAGGTGCTACACACTTTGAAACAACCAGATCACATGAGAACTCACTCACTGTCACAAGAACAGCAAGGGGGTAATCTGCCCCCATGAGCCAGTCACTTTCCACAAGGCCCCTCCTCCAACACTGGAAATTATAGCAGGACATGAGATTTCAGTTGGGACACCGAGCCAAACCATATCATTCTGCCCCTGGGCCCTCCCAAATCTCATGTCCTTCTTACATTTCAAAACACAATCACGCCTTCCCAATAGTCTCCCAAAGTCTTCACTCATTCCAGCATTAACTCAAAAGTCCAAGTCCAAAGTCTCATCTGAGACAAGGCAAATCCTTTCTACCTATGAGCCTGTAAAATAAAAAACAAGTTAGTTACTTCCAAGATATATTGAGAGTACCAGTATTGGGTAGATGTTCCTGTTCCAAAAGAGATAAATTGGCCAAAGCAAAGGGGCTACAGGGCCCATGCAAGTCCGAAACCCTACAGGGCAGTCATTAAATTTCTAAGCTTTAAAATAATCTCCTTTGACTCCATGTCTCACATTCAGGGCATGCTCATGTAAGGGGTGGGCTTCCAAAGCCTTGGGCAGCTCTGCCTCTGTGACTCTGCAGGGTACAGCCCCCGTGGCTGCTTTCATGGGCTGGCACTGAGTGCCTGTGACTTTTCCAGGCACACAGTGCAAAGCTGTCAGTGGATCTATGGATCTACCATTCTGGGGTGTGGAGGACAGTGGCCCACTTCTCATGGCTCCACTGGGCAGTGCTCCAGTGCAGGCTTTGTGTGGGGGTCCCAACCCCACATTTCCCCTCTGCACTTCCCTAGTAGGGGTTCTCCATGAGGGCTCTGCTCCTGCAGCAAACTTCCGCCTGGACATCCAGGCATTCACATATATCCTCTGAAATCTAGATGGAGGCTCCCAAGCCTCAACTCTTGCCCTCTGTACACCCACAGCCCCAACACCACATGGAAGCTGCCAAGGCTTGGGGCTTGCACTCTCTGAAACAACAGCCCGAGCTGGGCCTTGGCCCCTGTTAACCACAGTTGGAATTGGAGCAGCTGAAATGCCGGGCACCATGTCCCAAGACTGCATGGAGCAGCAGGGCTCTGGATCTGGCCCACGAAATGATTTTTTCCCTTCTAGGCCTCCAGGCAAGTGATGGGAGTGGCTTCTGAGAAGGTCTCTGAAATGACCTGGAGGCATTTTCCCCATTTTCTTGGCTGTGAACATTTGGCTCCTCTTATGCAAATTTCTGCAGCCTTGAATTTCTCCCCAGAAAATGGATTTTTCTTTTCAACTGCATGGTTGGGCTGCAAATTTTCCAAACTTTTTTGCTCTACTTCCCTTTTAAATATAAGTTCTAGCTTCAGGTTATTTCTTTTTTAATGCAAATAAGCATAGGCTTTTAGGAGCAGCCAGGCCACATCTTGAACACTTTGCTGCTTAGAAATTTCTTCTGCTAGATACCCTAAATCACCTCTCTCAAGTTCAAAGTTCCATAGATTCCTAGAGCAAGGGCACAGTGCTGCCAATCTCTTTGCTAAAGCATAGCAAGAATGATCTTTACTTCAGTTCCCAATAAGTTCCTCATCTCCATCTGAGACTTCTTCAGCCTGGACTTCATTGTTCATATCACTGTCAGCATTTTGGTCACAACAATTTAACAAGCTTCTAGGAAGTTCCAAACTTTCCCACATCTTCCTGTCTTCTTCTGATCTCTCCAAATTGTTACAACCTGTATCTGTTACCCAGTTCCAAAGCTACTTTCACATTTTCAGGTATCTGTAGAGCAGTATCCTACTTCTCTGGTACCAATTTTCTGTATTAGTTCATTTTTTGCATTGCTATAAAGAACTACCTGAGAATGAGTAATTTGTGAAGAAAAGAGGTTTAATTGACTCACAGTTCTGCAGGCTGCACAGGAAGCATGGCTGGTAGGTCTCAGAAAACATAATCATGGTGGAAGGTGAAGGGGAAGCAAGCACATCTTCACATGGTAGCAGTAGAAAGAGAGAGAGAGCGAAGAGGGAGGTGCTACACACTTTCAAACAACCAGATCTCATGAGAACTCACACACTATCACAAGAACAGCAAGGGGGAAATCCTTCCCCATGATCCAATCACCTCCCACAAGGCCCCTCCTCCAACACTGGGAATTGCAATAGGACATGAGATTTGGGTCAGAACACAGAGCCAAACCATATTAGTATGGTATGAAGTATCATGTACTTCATAAAGTCAGAAGTTACTGAGCATTTACTATGTGCAAGACACTGTGATAGAACTTGGAAACCCCACAATGAAGCTCACAGTCTAGTGGGGAGATAAACCTAGATAAACCAGTGTGTGAGGCACAATGAAAGTTATTGAATACAAAGATAGCACAGAGGATACAGAATTTACCTCCTGTAGGGAGTGACGTCTGTACTGGGCTTGAAAGAGGAAAAGGAATTCGGCAGGTGAAAAAGAAGTGCAGGGGACATTCCAGGCAGAGAGAACATTATGGGCAAATGCATGAAGCCATGAAATATCAAAATGTGACCTGAGAAGTATTACCTGGAGCAAAAGTACAAATGAATGAGGGCTAAGAAATAAGGCAGAATAGATAGGTAGAGCTGGGTAATGTGGAGCCCACAAAGGATATTAAGTAGGAGATTTTCTGTCAGATTTTAGATGGACTGTGTTAGTAAGTAAATTAGAGAAAAGAAAGGCAGACCAAGCAGTTAAGGAGGATTTTTGCAGTAGTCCCAGATAAATAGAATGAGGACTTGAACTAAGGCAGCGGCAGTGAGAATGGAAGGAAAGAATTAAGAATATTTTTGGAGGTTAAATCAACAGGACTTAGTTGTTGCAGGGATTAAGTGTAGGTTTCAGGATTTCAGTTTGTGGTATTGGAAAATCAGTCTCAGCAACTGAGAGAGGGAACCAAAAGGAAAGGCAGGCTTGAGGGCTGGAGGATGAGATGTAGTCACTGTGAGGCAGTTGGTTTCAGGTAGCACGAGGACATCTACATGGAGATGTCTGGACAAAGGGAGCTGGAGCTTTGATCCTTTTACATATAAATCTAATCATAGAAGTAGATACATATAAATAAATGTGTGTGTGTGTGTGCGTGTGTGTATTCTAGTATATCAAATGATGAGTTTGTGCCAGGTGTTTTCATAGATACTGGAGATAAGTCAGATAAGACAGATGGCAGCCTCAGGTTATTTATAGTGTCATGGAGATTCATCTACCAGCAGATGGTGGTTAAGTCTACTCTAGTGGACATGGTCATCCAAGAAGAAGGTTTAAGATGAAATAACTGCAAACTAATTACAATGTTTGGGAAAAAACAATGAGTAGTAAGTGGGTAAAGGAGGAATAGGATCCACCCAAGCAGATTAAAAAGAAAGAGTCATATCCCTGGAATTGTGTATGTACATCTCATTTCTGTAACAAAGGAAGATGTAATTAAATGAGTTATCTTCCATTTCTAAAATTCTGCGATCATTAATTACAGATAAAATGTACTTAATTAACAATGGGATAGAAAAAAGTAACCATCTGTTATTGATTATCACATTGTATAGAGGAGTATGAAGTCTTAAAAAGGAATTTCCGAAACAAAAGTGAAGAAATGGAAATGACTACAAATAAGCTGAAAATGCAGTTAAAATCTGCACAGTCTGAACTAGAACAGACAAGAAATACATTAAAATCAATGGAAGGATCTGATGGTCATGGTATGCTCTGTTAGATGTAAAATTTTTTCTTCTGTTTTTAATTTAATGGTCTAAATTCGTTAAAACACAAACCCAAATACATTACCTACCACCTCTTCACAGTGCTAAATGATATGAGAAATGTACAATAGTAGGTATTGATGATGGATATTATGTAGCAGTAGTTAATTGTTTTTAGGGAAATTGCCATGGAGTTAATTTAATCCCTAAGCTATCTGAATCTTTCCTTTCCTGTGGCTATTTCAGTAATTTCTAACAGATCTCAGTATCCATTAATGTCAAGTAATTATTTTTAAGGATATAAATACAAGTTACCAGTAATTTCCATTCAACCCTTTATTTTTCAACATGTACATTATATAAACTGTAGGTCTGTGGCTAGTTGGCAGTTCTTGATTCCTTCACTGTGATAAAAATTAGAAGGAATCCTGGAAATTGAATTGTTAGGTGAGGGGACTCTTCTCACCACCTGTACTTATTCCCCTTTTACCTTGCTGCCCATACTAATGCAGAGAGATAAAAAGGTTATCTTCCAGTTCATGTTATTCATATAATTGTTGACATGACCATATTAGCTGACCATAGGAATTAATATTTATCTAATTAAAGTGTACATTTTTCCGTTTCTCAATATTTTTTAATATCAGAAGATTTATTTTTGTGCTCGCTTTGGCAGCACTTATACTAAAATTAGAACAATATAAAGAAGATTACCATAGTCTCTGTGCAAGGACGACCACAAATTCTTGATGTGTTTCATATTTTGTGTGGTTTGGCCCTTTACTGGTTAACACAGATAAACTCGTTGGGTTTGGAGAAGTCACTTGAGAGGTCTTTTGGGGTCTGCTGCCCCTACTCCCCAGACAGCAACCCTGTCTTACTGTCGGGCATCTTCACAACCACCCCAGGGACATTACAATTATTAAGTTACCTAGAGAACCCTTGTATTCTCATTCAAATTCTTGTTTTTATTTTTTAAATCAACTTTAAATAAAAAAAAAATTTGTTTGAGAATATTACCTTTCAAGGCCAACCATGATCCACTTAATCAGCCCATAATTCTTCAAAGTGGTGAGCAAATGATGTCAGACTTTTAACCTATTAATAAATCAATATACAGTCCCTGTTTTGACAGTTTAGATAGAAGAACTATATCTTGTTAATGAGAAGTCAGACCTTTCATTCTGATGGCTTGTTTATAATGAATGGTATATTTTCATTTTTCTTTTTAACCTCTAAATTATAGCCAGACTGGACTCTAAGCTGTGGCATTTTCAGTCCTTTTTCCTCAGCTGACTATAAGAAAAAAAAAATCAGATATGCTTATGCTGGCAGTTTGGCTACTGAGATGGTAGTGAGTTCCAAGCACATGACAACAATCATGAGAATAAAAATTGGAGGGTTTGTGATATCACGGACCCTTTAAAAAGATACACTAGATGTCTCATGCAGTATTTTAAGTATGAGTTTCTGGAAAAATCATTTTAGTAATAAAACAATATATGTTATTCTTTATGTGACACCCCCCATATCTACACACACACACGTATTATATATTATAAATTTCCCTACGTGTGTAAGTATGAGTTTAGTCAATGTTATTGTTATTACTGGAAAGGTGGCAACGTATCATGGTCAATGAAATTAATCCCAGTGGCAAAAACCCTGTAAAACATGATTATATGTATGTTTCCCAGCTAAAAATCTCTAGTAGTAGTTAAAAGTTATTATATTCCAATATTATGAAAACTGAAGACATTTGTCCATGATCTTTTCCTTGAAATTGCCCAGACAACTTGGAGGATCTTACTTGTCACCTTCTCATAAAGTTTAACCATCAAATTACCATAGTCTCTCAAACTTAAGAACCTAAGGCATAGTTTGCCTCTTTTTTTTTTCCCAGCTATGAAAGTGGCAATGGGGATGCAAAAGCAAATCACAGCCAAAAGAGGTCAGATAGATGCCCTTCAGAGCAAGATACAGTTTTTGGAAGAGGCAATGACAAATGCAAATAAGGTGGGTCGCTGTCCTCAGAATGGGGAAACCAACATGTTCACTCACGGACAGACCACAAGACAGAATAAGATGAAGCAGAGATGCAAAGTGCAAGGGGAAGAGGAAAGCTTATTTCTAGGTGAGAGAACAAGGGAAAAGTTCCTAGAAAAGCATTTGAGCAGAATGATGAAAGACAGCTACTATTTTAAACATGGGGGGGTCACGCCCAAGATGGCCAAATAGGAACAGCTCCAGCCTCCAGCTCCCAGCGTGAGCGACACAGAAGACGGGTGATTTCTGCATTTTCAACTGAGGTACTGGGTTCATCTCACTGGGGCGTGTCGGACAGTTGGTGCTGGTCCGCGGGTGCAGCCTGACCAGCAAGAGCTGAAGCAGGGCAAGGCATCACCTCACGTGGGAAGCACAAGGGGGAAAGGAATTCCTTTTCCTAGCAAAAGGAAAGTGAGACACACAACACCTGGAAAATGGAGTAACTCCCACCCTAATACTGCGCTTTACCAAGGGTCTTAGCAAATGGCACACAAGGAGATTATATCCCACACCTGGCCCGGAGGGTCCCACACCCACGGAGCCTCCCTCATTGCTAGCACAACAGTCTGAAATCTAACTGCAAGGCAGCAGCGAGGCTGGGGGAGGGGTGCCCGCCGTTGCTGAGGCTTAAGTAGGTAAACAAAGCCTCTGGGAAGCTCGAATTGGGTGGAGCCCACCACAGCTCAAGGAGGCCTGCCTGCCTCTCTACAGTCCTCCTCTGGGGACAGGGCATAGCTAAACAAAAAGTAGCAGAAACCTCAGCAGAGGTAAACGTCCCTGCCCGACAGCTTTGAAGAGGGCAGTGGATCTCCCAGCACGGAGGTTGAGATCTGAGAATGGACAGACTGCCTGCTCAAGTGGGTCCCTGACCCCTGAGTAGCCTAACTGGGAGACATCCCCCACTAGGTGCAGACCGACATCTCACACCTCACACAACTGGGTACATCCCTGAGACGAAGCTTCCAGAGCAAGAATCAGACAGCAACACTCGCTGTTCAGCAATATTCTATCTTCTGCAGCCTCCGCTGCTGATACCCAGGCAAACAGGGTCTGGAGTAAACCTCAAGCAAACTCCAACAGACCTGCAGCTGAGGGTCCTGACTGTTAGAAGGAAACCTAACAAACAGAAAGGACAAACACACCAAAACCCATCAGTACGTCAGCATCATCAAAGACAAAAGGCAGATAAAACCACAAAGATGGGGGGAAAGCAGTGCAGAAAAGCTGGAAGTTCAAAAAATCAGAGCGCATCTCCCCCTCCAAAAGAATGCAGCTCATCGCCAGCAACGGAACAAAGCTGGACCGAGAATGACTTTGACGAGTTGAGAGAAGAAAGCTTCAGTCGATCAAACTTCTCAGAGCTAAAGGAGGACCTATGTAACCAGTGCAAAGAAACTAAAAACCTTGAAAAAAGATTTGACGAATGGATAAGTAGAATAACCAATGTAGAGAAGTCCTTAAAAAAACTGATAGAGATGAAAACCGTAACACGGGAACTATGTGACAAATGCACAAGCTTCAGTAACTGACTTGATCAACTGGAAGAAAGAGTATCAGAGATTGAAGATCAAATGAATGAAATGAAGCGAGAAGAGAAGCGTAGAGAAAAAAGAGAAAAAAAATGAACAAAGCCTCCAAGAAATATGGGATTATGTGAAAAGACCAAATCTACATCTGATTGGTGTGCCTGAAAGTGACGGGGAAAATGGAACCAAGTTGGAAAACATTCTGCAGGATATCATCCAGGAGAACTTCCCCAACCTAGTAAGGCAGGTCAGCATTCAAATTCAGGAAATACGGAGAACACCATAAAGATACTCCTCGAGAAGAGCAACTCCAAGACACATAACTGTCAGATTCACCAAAGTTGAAATGAAGGAAAAAATGTTAAGGGCAGCCAGAGAGAAAGGTCGGGTTACCCACAAAGGGAGGCCCATCAGACTAACAGCAGATCTCTCGGTAGAAACTCTCCAAGCCAGAAGAGAGTGGGGGCCAATATTCAACATTATTAAAGACAAGAATTTTCAACCCAGAATTTCATATCCAGCCAAACTAAGTTTCATAAGTGAAGGAGAAATAAAATCCTTTACAGATAAGCAAATGCTTAGAGATTTTGTCACCACCAGGCCTGCCCTACAAGAGATCCTGAAGGAAGCACTAAACATGGAAAGGAACAGCAGGTACCAGCCATTGCAAAAACATGCCAAAATGTAAAGTCCAGCAATGCTAGGAAGAAAATGCATCAACTAACTAGCAAAATAACCAGCTAATGTCATAATGACAGCATTAAGTTCACACGTAACAATATTAAGCTTAAATGTAAATGGACTAAATGGTCCAATTAAAAGACACAGACTGGCAAATTGGATAAAGAGTCAAGACCCATCAGTTTGCTGTATTCAGGAGACACATCTCACATGCAGAGACACACATCAGCTCAAAATAAAGGGATGGAGGAAGATCTACCAAGCAAATGGAAAACAAAAAAAAAAAAGCAGGGGTTGCAATCCTAGTCTCTGATAAAACAGACTTTAAACCATCAAAGATCGAGAGACAAAGAAGACCATTACATAATGGTAAAGGGATCAATTCATCAGAAAGAGCTAACTATCCTAAATATATATGGACCCAATACAGGAGCACCCAGATTCATAAAGCATGTCCTTAGAGACTTACAAAGAGACGTAGACTCCCGTACAATAATAATGGGAGACTTTAACACCCCACTGTCAACATTAGACAGATCGAGACAGAAAGTTAACAAGGATATCCAGGAATTGAACACAACTCTGCACCAAGTGGACCTAATAGACGTCTACAGAACTCTCCACCCCAAAACAACAGAATATACATTCTTCTCAGCACCACATCACACTTATTCCAAAATTGACCACGTAGTTGGAAGTAAAGCACTCCTCAGCAAATGTAAAAGAACAGAAATTATAACAAACTGTCTCTCAGACCACAGTGCAATCAAACTAGAACTCAGGACTAAGAAACTCAATCAAAACCACTCAACTACATGGAAACTGAGCAACCTGCCCCTGAATGACTACTGGGTACATAATGAAATGAAGGCAGAAATAAAGATGTTCTTTGAAACCAATGAGAACAAAGATACAACATACCAGAATCTCTGGGACACTTTTAAAGCAGTGTGTAGAGGGAAATCTATAGCACTAAATGCCCACAAGAGAAAGCAGGAAAGATCTAAAATTGACACCCTAACATCACAATTAAAAGAACTAGAGAAGCAAGAGCAAACACATTCAAAAGCTAGCAGAAGGCAAGAAATAACTAAGATCAGAGCAGAACTGAAGGAGACGGAGACACAAAAAACCCTCCAAAAAATCAATGAATCCAGGAGCTGGTTTTTTGAAAACATCAACAAAATTGATAGACTTCTAGCAAGACTAATAAAGAAAAAAAAAGAGAGAAGAATCAAATAGATACAATAAAAAATAATAAAGGGGATATCACCACCAACCCCACAGAAATACAAACTACCATCAGAGAATACTGTAAACACCTCTATGCAAATAAACTAGAAAACCTAGGAGAAATGGATAATTTCCTGGACACTTACACTCTCCCAAGACTAAACCAGGAAGCAGTTGAATCCCTGAATAGACCAATAGCAGGCTCTGAAATTGAGGCAATAATTAATAGCCTACCAACCAAAAAAAGTCCAGGACCAGACAGATTCACAGGCGAATTCTACCAGAGGTACAAGGAGGTGTTGATACCATTCCTTCTGAAATTATTCCAATCAATAGAAAAAGAGGGAATCCTCCCTAACTCATTTTACAAGGCCAACATCATCCTGATACGAAAGCCTGGCAGAGATACAACAAAAAAAGAGAATTTTAGACCAATATCCCTGATGAACATCGATGCAAAAATCCTCAATAAAATACTGGCAAACTGAATCCAGCAGCACATCAAAAAGGTTATCCACCATGATCAAATGGGCTTCATCCCTGGGATGCAAGGCTGGTTCAACATATGCTACTCAATAAACATAATCCAGCATATAAACAGAACCAAAGACAAAAACCACATGATTATCTCAATAGATGCAGAAAAGGCCTTTGACAAAATTCAACAGCCCTTCATGCTAAAACCTCTCAATAAATTCGGTATTGATGGAACGTATCTCAAAATAATAAGAGCTATTTATGACAAATCCATAGCCAATATCATACTGAATGGGCAAAAACTGGAAGCATTCCCTTTAAAAACTGGCACAAAACAGGGATGCCCTCTCTCACCACTCCTATTCAACATAGTGTTGGAAGTTCTGGCTAGGGCAATCAGGCAAGAGAAAGAAATCAAGAGTATTCAGTTAGGAAAAGAAGAAATCAAATTGTCCCTCTTTGCAGATGACATGATTGTATATTTAGAAAACCCCATTGTCTCAGCCCAAAATCTCCTTAAGCTGATAAGCAACTTCAGCAGAGTCTCAGGATATAAAATCAATGTGCAAAAATCACAAGCATTCTTATACACCAGTAACAGACAAACAGAGAGCCAAATCATGAATGAACTCCCATTCACAATTGCTTCAAAGAGAATAAAATACCTAGGAATCTAACTTACAAGGGATGTAAAGGACCTCTTCAAGGAGAACTGCAAACCACTGCTCAGTGAAACAAAAGAGGACACAAACAAATGGAAGAATATTCCATGCTCATGGATAGGAAGAATCAATATTGTGAAAATGGCCATACTGCCCAAGGTCATTTATAGATTCAATGCCATCCCCATTAAGCTACCAATGAGTTTCTTCACAGAATTGGAAAAAACTGCTTTAAAGTTCATATGGAACCAAAAAAGACCCCGCATTGCCAAGACAATCCTAAGTCAAAAGAACCAAGCTGGAGGCATCACGCCACCTGACTTCAAACTATACTACAAGGCTACAGTAACCAAAACAGCATGGTACTGGTACCAAAACAGCGATATAGACCAATGGAACAGAACAGAGCCCTCAGAAATAATACCACACATCTACAGCCATCTGATCTTTGACAAGCCTGACAAAAACAAGAAATGGGGAAAGGATTCCCTATTTAATAAGTGGTGCTGGGAAAATTGGTTAGCCATAAGTAGAAAGCTGAAACTGGATCCTTTCCTTACTCCTTATGCGAAAATTAATTCAAGATGGATTAGAGACTTAAATATTAGACCTAAAACCATAAAAACCCTAGAAGAAAACCTAGGTAATACTATTCAGGACATAGGCATGGGCAAGGACTTCATGTCTAAAACACCAAAAGCAACGGCAACAAAAGCCAAAATTGACAAATGGGATCTAATTAAACCAAAGAGCTTCTGCACAGGAAAAGAAACTACCATCAGAGTGAACAGGCAACCTACAGAATGGGAGAACATTTTTGCAATCTACTCATCTGACAAAGGGCTAATATCCAGAACCTACAAAGAACTCAATCAAATTTACAAGAAAAAAACAAACAACCCCATCAAAAAGTGGGCAAAGGATATGAACAGACACTTCTCAAAAGAAGACATTCATACAGCCAACAGACACATGAAAAAATGCTCCTCATCACTTGCCATCAGAGAAATGCAAATCAAAACCACAATGAGATACCATCTCACACCAGTTAGAATGACAATCATTAAAAAATCAGGGAACAACAGGTGCTGGAGAGGATGTGGAGAAATAGGAACACTCTTACACTGTTGGTGGGGCTGTAAACTAGTTCAACCATTGTGGAAAACAGTGTGGTAATTCTTCAAGGATCTAGAACTAGAAATACCATTTGACCCAGCCATCCCATTACTGGAGATATACCCAAAGGATTATAAGTCATGCTGCTATAAAGACACATGCACACGTATGTTTATTGCGGCACTATTCACAATAGCAAAGACTTGGAATCAACCCAAATGTCCATCAGTGACAGACTGGATGAAGAAAATGTGGCACATATACTATGGAATACTATGCAGCCATAAAAAAGGGTGAGTTTGTGTGCTTTGTAGAGACATGGATGCAGCTGGAAGCCATTATTCTCAGCAAACTATCGCAAGAACAGAAAACCAAATACCGCATGTTCTCACTCATAGGTGGGAATTGAACAATGAGATCACTTGAACACAGGAAGGAGAACATCACACACCAGGTCGTATTGTGGGGAGGGGGGAGGGGGGAGGGATAGCATTAGGAGATATACCTAATGTAAATGACGAGTTAATGGGTGCAGCACATCAACATGGCACATGTATACATACGTAACAAACCTGCACATTGTGCACATGTACCCTAGAACTTAACATATAAAAAAATAAAAAATAAAAATAAAGGAAAGCATTATTTACTAGGAAAGGCAAGTTAATGAATGCCAAATAGAAAAAAAAAATCTACATTTGTTTAGTGGCAAAATGATCCTGTCTACAATTGCTTGTCTCATTATTTTTCTCTGCTACAGGTCTGTGATCAACTTGACTGTAGAAACAGCAGCTTATTGTTATATCTCCCAGTGCCTATGAGAATGTTTGAGTTTGAACATGTAATAGAAGCCTGATGAATGGTGGCTAAGTGGATGAATAAAACAATTAGTGAATCAGTTCAAATCAGAACCAACCAGAATCAACACTTTTATAATATTTTAAAGCTCTCAGAATATTCTTATACTTGAATCAGGATCAAATCAGCATTTGATTTGGCCTTAAAAATCAATTTAAAAAGAGACTAATAATGCAAATGATCAAAAAACATGAATGGAAAGTTTATAAAAGAAGAAATACAAATATATCAATATACATATGAAAATTTGTTAACATTGCTAGCTGCTTAATTATTAAAATGCAAAATAAAGTAAATATGAGACACTGTCAGATTCCATGGATTCTAGTTCAAATCTGGGCACACAATGTTTATGTAATAACCATTCCATGTATTGAATATTCTCTTTATTGGATAAAAGAACGACACAATTCAAACAAAACAAAACAAAACGTGGGAAATGGGAAAAAGAACATTCTTGGTAGAGGCAAGAAATGATTATAAACAAAATACAGTGAGTTCCATTATAATGTGACATACATGTTTCTAAAATCGTTGTGCTATGCAAAATTGTGTAATAAAAACCACAGGGCTTATGGGAACAATGGGATCAGGAGCACCACACTAACAAATTTCATTTGTGATGCATAAAAAAATAGGAACCTAATAAAAACAATAGCAGTTTTACACATACTAAATTGTTAAGAAATATATAAATACAACAATAAGTATAGCTCTTTGTCTTAAAAATGACCAGAAGTTTTCTTAAGTGTATATGCAGCTTGTATGTTATTGTGGAGGAGTAGAAGGAGAGTTTCCTGTAACATTGCATGTGCATGGATGTGGTTCATAACACATGGTAAAACTGAGGTAGCTGGTAGGTGGGTGTTGGTGTGCATGTATGCTTCTTGTGTATTCCTATGCAGCTGTATTTAGCTAGGTTGAGTTTTCTGCATTGACCTAGTGTTTCTCATGAATGAGACTCATTCACGAATAAGCAACCATGAAATTTGCCTAATACTCAAATGTTCCCTGGTATATCCATTACTTTGGAAAAAGTGTGTGTTTTGGAAGAAGATTTATAACAGAACAGACCAGAGGTGAGAAAGTAAATAACAAGTAGAAAATAAGTGCAACCAAAGTAATTGCTAATTTACTATCCATGATGAGGTATCAAAATACTTCAGAGTATTTGCAACTGAATATTAACAAGTATAAACCTACATTTGTGCATACCCCTTATCATGTAGACTTATTTCTTCTTTCTTTATTTCTTCTTTCCAATTTTTTCTTGCCTTCCTTTCTCTTATCCTGAATTCATTTTTTTCTTTCTCCTTTTTTTTTTTTTTGGCCTTTGGGAACCTAAAGTAGTGCTTATCCTTCCTGATAGCACTTACAGCTTTAAGAGGTTACTGCCTGCTGTCAACAAAGATGCCTGCCCTGCTGAAAAGAAAATATTCATCATAGCTCTATGATATTCCCTCCAAACGAAAAGGAGAAAGCCTATACAATTAATCCCCCTTTCCTTCTGAAGCCTTTTCTGCCTAATCTAATCAGAAAAGGAAAACTTTTTTGCATTTTACAGTAGCAACACCTTCTACCTTATTTACAATAAACGTTTTTCGCTATGAAAAAATACATATTTAAAGAAATGTAGACTCAACGAACTGATGTCTGTATTTTAACTTGACAACTATGCATTTATTATTTTTGTATACATATTCCATGGTGCTTTTTTGGAGGGATGAACTAATTTTAATGAAATGTTGTTTAATAGCAGAGACTATTAGATCAGTAAGCTCACTGTCATCATTGGGCTGTTAAGTGACTTGCGGGCAGGAACTATATATCTCATTTGTTTTTCTGTCACAGGGTCTGCAGTAGGCATTTGTGAAATGAATATTCAACCTTGAAACAAAATAGAAATCCATAAAACTTTCAAGTAATGCATATTTTGAAAATCTCTGTTGTTTAAAATAAATTTTAGTAAAATTTGATATACAATTATTTGATCCCAATTCACTAAAACACTGTCTTTTTAGGACAATATAGTTATTTCATATTTTGTAGATTTTATCAAAGATGTATTAAGACTAGAAAGAAGTAATAATACCAGCAATGATTAAAATAGGAGAGAGTACATAATAACATACTCCCATCAGCTCCCAACCACAACTCAGAAGCAATTAAATGGCATATAAATTAAACTTATCTAGTTCTGGGTCCCTTAAACAAAAATTTTATATTTCTGTTACCTTTTAGCATCTACATCAGCAGGTGATTTCTGATATTTTTCTCTCATATAATTGTAGGAGAAACATTTTCTGAAAGAAGAGAAGAGTAAACTCAGTCAGGAATTGAGTACTGTTGCCACAGAAAAAAACAAGATGGCTGGGGAGTTGGAAGTTCTACGATCCCAGGAACGCCGTTTGAAAGAAAAGGTTACTAATATGGAAGTTGCTCTGGATAAGGTAATTATTAACTAAACATATAAAGTAATTATCAACTAAATAGTTATTAACCAAATAGAATTGTTCTGAACAAAAGCTCTGTGTAGACAGGAACTGAATGTATCAATTTGTGTTGTATCCCAATCACCTAGCACAGAGGAAATACCTATCCTATAGAGAAGGCATTTCTGAATTTTAAAATGTAGTCATAATGCATACTTTTTGCCAGGTTTTCTTTTTCAGGCTAACATAGTCACAGGGCAGTAAGATCAAAGATGTTACGATGTTCCTGATACTCTTAGTGACCTGAATAAGTAAAAATGTCTCCATGAGCACCTGACTTACCACCAAAAAGTGACTTGGGCACTTGGTAGAAGACAGTCTCTTAATAATGTCAATAAAATGATAAAGTAATGCTAATGGCTGGCACTTCGTGGAGTCCAGAAAGTACATATAGAAAACATAGCTTAAAGAATGAGAAGGATCAGTGATACTGTTTTTCATTGCCATTTATTGTAGAAAAATAAATATCTCTTCCTGTCACCTGGAAAGTCTGGAAGCCTAAAATTGTTTCAAAACCATCCTTGATTGCTAAGAAAGCAGTGCCTTTATGGTTAGATACAACAATTTGCGATCTCACCTCTGCTACCTTCGTTTCTTAAAACATGCTATATTGACTCTGTAAATTTCAGTTGTGGTTATTTTATTTTATTTTATTTTGAGACAGAGTCTTGCTCTGTCACCAGGATGGAGTGCAGTGGCACGATCTCAGCTCACTGCAACCTCTGCCTCCCAGGTTCAAATGATTCTCCTGCCTCAGCCTCCCAAGTAGCTGGGACTACAGGTGTGCGCCACCATGCCCAGCTAATTTTTGTATTTTTAGTAGAGACGCGGTTTCACTGTGTTAGCCAGGATGGTCTCGATCTCCTGACCTCAAGATCTGCCTGCCTCGGCCTCCCAAAGTGCTGGGATTACAGGCGTGAGCCACCATGCCCAGCCAGTTGTGGTTATTTTAATATAAATTTTTATACTTTGGTAAAGCTGTTTGCTCATTCCATCCTTAGTTCATTCATTGTTTGCCCTTCACATACTAAAAGCTATGTATTTGCTAGGGGTATAGAGGATAAAAACGTGGCCTCCAGTTGCTCACAGTTCACTGAATTAAACAGATAAATAGATCATTGTAATATAGTTTGGTGGAAGGGCAGGAAGATTTCTTGAAGAGATGGCAGCTCTGCATTTATAGGTTAATAAAATATAAGTGCATAAAGAATGGAAGATAAGCCATTTATGATTGCTCCTTTGTAGGCATCTTTGCAGTTTGCAGAATGTCAAGATATAATACAGCGTCAGGAGCAAGAATCAGTGCGCTTAAAACTTCAACACACTTTGGATATAAAAGTAAGGTCATCATAAATAGTAGTTTAAGCAAAAATAATGCCTTTCTTTGATATGCTTTTATATTCTCTTGTGTACCATAGATACACATTCAAGTATATTTCAACATTACTTGATACTATTAATAGCAATGATAAGCTCTGTGCATTGTTATATACTATACCTATCCTTTTCATATATCGTAACAGATAGAAGCACCACTATCCTTAGTTTAAAATAAGTGAGTGAAATACAAACAAGTTTACTAGTACCTGCATGGGAATACCCAAAGCAAGAGTTTTCCATGCCCAGGAGTCAAGCGAGTACAAAACCCTAAGTGCAAATACATTTGCTTGTTTGGGGAATAGCAAAAGTGATGTAATCTACATGACAAAACACGTTTTTTTAAAATCGTACATTTTAAACTGAAATATATGTCTATTTTAAGAAGTATAGTTTAAAGCTACAGACATATTTTTAAATCTCAATGATGGATTTTGTCTGTGAAATCAAAAAATACATTTCGATTTCACAATTCTTTATAATTGTAGGCTGGCAGTTATTTTGCTCACCTCTATATTGTTTTCCAGGAACTTCAGGGCCCTGGATACACCTCAAATTCTTCATTGAAACCACGCCTTCTCCAGCCAGCATCTGTTACTCGTTCTCATTCTAATGTACCATCTTCCCAGTCTACAGCCAGCTTCTTGTCTCATGTAAGTAACCAGTCTTATGATCCATTTTGCAAATGACATATATGTAAGTAATTTTAAATTAGAAAGAATTACACTAAAAATAATCTCTCTATATCCATAGCATTTTCAATTACTAGATTTTAGATTTATATGTTTTCCTATAAATTCAATGGAGTCCAGGTGAATAAAAATATTTTCTTCACTATTTGGTGTTTTCTTATCTTCAATTCTTTGGCTGTTTCCATCACAAGAATTTCCAGATTACAAAGCAAATAGTGAGATGGCTAAAATAAACATCACTTCAAAAGGCAAAGGCAAGTTGGTAGTATATTTAATATTCTACCAAAATGAAAATTATTTGCTCTATGTAGTTTCTTTGTTAACTTATTTATAACAGTTTTATTAATTATAAGACACTTTTATTCCCTTTAATTAAAATATTAGAAACTTTGGAAATTTTTTAGTTTAACCTTTTATACTTTTAATGCTTATAAAAAATATGTGCAATGTAAAATTCAAGCCTTGTCTTCTCTGAAGATATGTATTTATGAAATCACAAATCCCTTGCAACCAGTATTCAACTGTAAAGAAATAAGACATACCATAAATCACACATGAAAATCAATTAAATTAGTTAAAAGTCCTATCTTACATATAGCAACAGGATCACCAGTAATCTGTTGTTTCACCTGTACTATTTAAATGAAAATTGTGTACTGTTTAAATGACTAAAATGGAGTCCTCTCACACACTTATGATGTGTGCACTGAAAAATAAGCTATCATACAACAAAGAGTAGTCTATCAAACAATAGACTAATAATATTAGTGTTAGAAGTTAAGCATGTTTCTCTCTGGAGACTGGAATTCAGAGCTATGCAGGGCAAGGGTAGGAGACTGCTGCTTTTTAAGTGTTATGAAATCATTTTATTTTTTAAAATATGTACATGTTCCATTGATAAAAATTAAATTACCCTCCCCTTTCCAAAAATAATTTTGCAAATCAAACAACAACAAAGAACATTTGACCAGGAGTCACTGGAACCATATTTTTAACTCTTTGTGTGACCTTGGGCAAGTCAGTTAAACACATTGCACCTTGATCTTTTCCTCTCTAATGAGTAGTCTGGACAAGATGACCTCTAGGGTCACCAAGAAAGATTAGCTATGAAATTCTGTGATTTTTAATTACCCAAAATCTATTAGATTTTTCCTAGCAGCTTAATATATAGATTGTGCTTGATTATAAAGAATGTCATCCATCACTGAAAAAGTACTAGTCATTAGCTTGTTTAACTTTAAATTTTAACTTAAATATTTATTTGTTTATTTATTTATTTTTTCCTGAGACAGAGTCTTGCTCTGTCTCTCAGGCTGGAGTGCAATGGTGCAATCATGCTCACTGCAGCTTGAACCAGCCAGGCTCAAGCAATCCTCCTACCTTAGCCTCCCTAGTAGCTGGGACTACAGGTGCATGCCACCACTTCTGGCTAATTTTTGTATTTCTTATAGAGACAGAGTTTCACCATGTTGCCCAGGCTTATCTCAAACTCCTGGACTCAAGCAATCCTCCCACCTTGGCTTCCCAAAGTGCTGGGATTACAGGTGGGGGCCACTGCTCTTGTCCTCAACTTAAGTTTTTAAATAATAATTCTAACAGCAAACATGAACTAGATTTTAAAAATGTACTGTCAGACATGCTTTATACAATTAATTCCTTCTCTTAAAAATGTTTATTATATAATTTTACACAATAAAAGTAACATTCATTCTTTGTTTTGTTCACTGATGTTTGCCAAGTACCTATAACAGTGTCTAGCATATATTCAGTAAATATTTATCTCATGGATGAATGAATTCACTGTAGAACATTGTCTTCAGGTTTCCATTATTTCCACTGATAAGTCGATTGTAAATCTTGTTGCTATTTTGGAGGTAGTTTTTTCTCTGACTGTTTTCAAGATTTTCTCTTTGTTTTGGTGTATAACAGTTTGCCTATCATGTGCCTAGATGTGCTGGTCTTTGTATCTATCTTGCTTAAGGGTAGTGGTCTTCCTGATGCATGGATTGAAATCTCCATCAATTTGAGAAAATTTTCATCACTTATCTACTCAGTTTGTTTTCTCTACTTTCTTTTTTCCCTCTGGGACTCTAATCACATGTATTAATTGTTTTTTCATCATACCTTATACATCTTTATATTCTTTTCACTTTTGCCCATCCTTTTGTCTCTGTGCTTTTCTGGCCTATTTTCCAGATAATTAATTCTCCCTTCACCTGAGTCTAATGTATTAAACCCATCAATTAAGTTCTTCGTTTTAGAAATTGTGGTATTTAGTACTAGATTTCCATTTAATTAATGTTTTTTAACAAGATCTTTACAGAAATTCTCAGTATTATCTTTTACTTTTTTGTATTGTTAAGTATATATTATGGTCCAAATGTTTGTGTTTTCCCATAGATTCATATGTTGAAACCTAAACCCCAAAGTGGAACCTGTGGGAGGTGATTGGGTCATAAGGGCTTTGCCCTCACAAATGGTATTAGTGCTTTTTTTTTTTTTTTTTTTTTTTTTTTTGAGACAAAGTATCGCTCTGTTGCCCAGGCTGTAGTGCAGTGGTGCGATCTCGGCTCACTGCAAGCTTCGCCTTCTGGGTTCATGCCATTCTCCTGTCTCAGCCTCCTGAGCAGCTGGGACTACAGGCGCCTGCCACCTCACCCGGCTAATTTTTTTTTTTTTTTTTTTTTAGTAGAGATGGGGTTTCACCATGTTAGCCAGGATGGTCTCGATTTCCCGACGTCGTGATCCACCTACTTCGGCCTCCCAAAGTGCTGGGATTACAGGCGTGAGCCACCATGCCTGGCATTAGTGCCCTTTTATGAAAGAGGCTTGAGAGAGCTTGTTTGCCCCTTCTCCCATGTGAGGACACATAGAAGGTGCCATCTATGAGGAAGAGCTCCTCACCAAATGCTGAATTTGCTGGCATCTTGATCTTGCACTTCCCAGCCTGAACTGTGAACAATAAACTTCTGTTGTTTATAAATTACCCAGTCTAAGATACTTCCCTATAACAACCCAGAGTAAGAAAATAGCTGTTTTAAAAATTGGCACATGATGATTATATTATTTGAATCCCCTCTGAGCCTGTGTCGATTTTTTCCCTTGGTTTCTAGTCACGTTGTTGTTTGGTCTCTGCTTCCTCTTTAAATAACTGAGTCTGGACACTGTATGTGAAAAAATTACAGGATAATTTTGGGTTCTAGACAATTTTCTTTCTTTTTTTAATTTTTTAAAATTATACTTTAACTTCTGGGATACATGTGCAGATTGTGCAGGTTTGTTACATAGGTATACATGTGCCATGGTGGTTTGCTGCACCCATCAACCTGCCATCTACACTAGGTATTTCTCCTAATGCTATCCATCCCCTAGACCCCCACCCCTGGACAGGCCCTAGTGTGTAATGTTCCCCTTCCTGTGTCCATGTGTTTCCATTGTTCAACTCCCACTTATGAGTAAGAACATGTGGGGTTTGGTTTTCTGTTCTTGTGTTAGTTTGCTGAGAATGATGGTTTCCAGCTTCATTCATGTCCCTGCAAAGGACATGAACTCATCCTTTTTTATGGCTGCATAGTATTCCACGGTGTGTATGCGCTATATTTTCTTTATCCAGTCTATCATTGCTGGGCATTTGGGTTGGTTCCAAGTCTTTGCTATTGTGAATAGTGCTGCAATAAACATACGTGTGCATGTATCTTTGTAGTAGAATGATTTATGATCCTTTGGGTATATACCCAATAATGGGATTGCTAGATCAAATGGTATTTCTGGTTCTAGATCCCTGAGGAATTGCCCTACTGTCTTCCACAATGGTTGAACTAATTTACACTCCCACCATCAGTGTAAAAGCATTCCTATTTCTCCACATCCTCTCCAGCCTCTATTGTTTCCTGACTTTTTAATGATTGTCGTTCTAACTGATATGAGATGGTATCTCATTGTGGTTTTGATTTGCATTTCTGTAATGACCAGTGATGATGAGCTTCTTTTCATGTTTGTTGGCTACATAAATGTCTTCTTTTGAGAAGTGTCTGTTCATATCCTTCACCTACCTTTTGATGGAGTTGTTTTTTTCTTGTAAATTTGTTGAAGCTTTTTTGTAGATTCTGGAGATTAGCCCTTTGTCAAATAGATAGATTGCAAAAATTTTCTCCCATTCTGTATGTTGCCTGTTCACCCTGATGATAGTTTCTTTTTTTTTTTTTTTTTTTTGAGACAGAGTCTTGTTCTGTCACCAGGCTACAGTGCAGTGACATGATCTCTGCCCACTACAACCTCCGTCTCCTGGGTTCAAGTGATTCTCCTGCCTCAGCCTCCCAAGTAGCTGGGACTACAGGCATGTGCCCCCACGCCCAGCTAATTTTTGTATTTTTAGGAGAGACAGAATTTCACCAGGTTGGCCAGGATGGTCTCAATTGCTTGACCTTGTGATCCATCCAGCTTGGCCTCCCAAAATGCTGGGATTACAGGCGTGAGCCACTGCATCCAGCCTAGTTTATTTTGTTGTGCAGAAGCTCTTTAGTTTAATTAGATCCCATTTGTCAATTTTGGCTTTTGTTGTCATTGCTTTTGGTGTTTCAGTTGTGAAGTCTTTGCCCATGCCTACGTCCTGAATGGTATTGCCTAGGTTCTTTTCTAGGGTTTTTATGGTTTTAGGTCTTATGTTTAAGCCTTTAATCCATCTTGAGTTAATTTTTGTATAAAGTGTAAGGAAAGGATCCAGTTTCAGTTTTTTGCATGTGGCTAGCCAGTTTTCCCAACATCATTTATTAAATAGGGAATTCTTTCCCTATTGCTTGTTTTTGTCAGGTTTGTCAAAGATCAGATGGTTGTAGATGTGTCGCATTATTTCTGAAGCCTCTGTTCTGTTCCATTGGTCTATATCTCTGTTTTGGTATCAGTACCATGCTGTTTTGGTTACTGTAGACTTGTAATATAGTTTGAAGTCAGGTAGCATGATGCCTCCAGCTTTGTTCTTTTTGCTTAGGATTGTTTTGACAATGTGGGCTCCTTTTTGGTTCCATATGAAATTTAAAGTAGTTTTTTCTAATTTTGTGAAGAAAGTGAATGGTAGCTTGATGGGGATATCATTGAATCTACCAATTACTTTGGGCAATATGGCCATTTTCACGATATTGATTCTTCCTATCCATGAGCATCAAATGTTTTTCCATTTGTTTATGTCCTCTTCTTTTTTAAGATTTGTAGAAATCAAAATGTTTATTCACATAATTTTAAACTAAAGTTAAAGCTAATAAATCTTCCATGGTAATGACTTAAGTGCAAGTGATGCTTGGTTTTCTTTCACATTCATTTCTTTTCTTCTGAGTGAAGGCATATCAGTTATTCTTGAACAAGTCAATACAGCTCTGCAAAAGAGAGACATTGTTCCTGGCATGTTTTATTTCCAGTTCAGACATTTCAATTAGAATCTTCCTAAATGCTGCCATTCTCTTCGGTTTGAAATATATCAGTTCTTCTTTTGCAGATTCAGAAAGCTGTTCAAATTTCTGGCAGCAGTCCTGCTGGTGTGCCTCAGCCAACCTGACGTCTTTGCTCTTTAACTGGGTGTTATCCAGAGCTTTGTTTGAGTTCTCATAGTCAATGAGGGCTTTGGTGCGTCTGTATAAGAGATCCTTAGCAGCTTTGATGTTGAGCATGTAGTATCAGAGGAGCTCTCTTAGCTTCAAATCTTCATCTGATGAAACTTGATCCTCTGCTTTCCTAAGTTTTTCAAATAGCTCAGCAACCTTCAATAGGTACTTTTTGATGACTGTGGGCTCTTCTAAAGCCAGGCTGTATAAGCAGGCTGCAGTGTGGATATAGACATCGGCAACATTTTTATGAGATCTGGTCATTTTGTCAGCTTTCACACAAGAATCTTTGATCCTATTGTAATAGTTAATAAGGAAGTTCTTCTCTTGGTCAAAGAAGTCATCTACCTCCCTGACTCCAGTAAAAAGGAATTCATTAGCCTTTTCACCACACTTTTAAAGAAGCCACCAAACATCTCTTTAGTATTTTTCCGCCCAACACGTAGGCTTCCAGTTCTTGTTTCATCTTGGCAAATTCTTCTTTGGTCATAGACCCTTCATCTTCTCCCAGTTTCTGCATCTTCTCTTGAGGACCACTGAAGTTGGGCTTCATAAGGAGCAGGTGGAATAATAAGCCCAGCATAGTCTGTTGTTTCAGTAAGAGTGTCATGTAGCCACACAAAGTCTTCATGTTGCCTTGTAACATAAAACTCTGGGCTCTGAAATGTGGGCAGTGTGGTCTTTGTGTGCACTGTAAATTTGACTTTATCTCTCTCACTGAGTGCATCAGGTATGTCAATCTGAAGCGAGGGATCAACATTCAGGTCCACAGATACAGATCTCAGCTATTCATCAGCTTCCCAGCTGGGGCACATCAGGCACTGGCTGCAGGACAACCCTGCAGCTCTTGAGCTCCTGCCCACCGGTCTTCATAAACTCACTTTTGGTTCAGATTTCACTTACGACTCACTGTGGCACAAGACAATACCACCAGCAAAGCTGCCTCTTCAAAAGGTTTAATGGCTTACATGTTTGTGTCCTCTCTTATTTCCTTGAGCAGTGGTTTGTAGTTCTCCTTGAAGAGGTCCTTCACGTCCCTTGTAAGTTGTATTCCTAGGTAATTTATTCTCTTTGAAGCAATTGTAAATGGGAGTTCACTCATGGTTTGGGTCTCTGTGTGTTATTGGTGTATAGGAATGCTTGTGATTTTTGCACATTGATTTTGTATCCTGAGACTTTGCTGAAGTTGCTTATCAGCTTAAGGAGATTTTGGGCTGAGGCAATGGGGTTTTCTAAATATACAATCATGTCATCTGCAAACAGGGACAATTTTACTTCCTCTCTTCCTATTTGAATATCCTTTATTTCTTTCTCTTGCCTGATTGCCCTGGCCAGAACTTCCAATACTATGTTGAATAGAAGTGGTGAGAGAGGGCATCCTTGTCTTGTGCCAGTTTTCAAAGGGAATGTTTCCAGTTTTTGCTCATTTTTTTGTTGTTGTTTTCTAAAGTCTTCTCTTTATGTAGCTTTCTGTTCTTTCATGAATACAACACTTTCTTTGTTTGTTTTGTTTTTTGAGATGGAGTCTTACTCTGTCACCCAGGTTGGAGTACAGTTGCGCGATCTCAGCTCACTACAACCTCCGTCTCCTGGGTTCAAGCAATTCTCATGCCTTAGCCTCCTGAGTAGCTGGGATTACAGGCACCCCCTACCACATCTGGCTAATTTTTGTATTTTTAGTAGAGATGGGGTTTCACCATGTTGGCCAGGTTGGCCTCGAACTCTTGACCTCAAGTGATCTGCCTGCCTCGGCCTCCCAAACTATTCGGATTACAAGCATGAGCCACCATGTCCAGTGAATACTTTCTTGTTTCTCTTTAAGGATATTAACTTTGGTTTTTAAATAATTTTTTGTGTTACCTGAATTATTAATGTTTCTTGGAATTCATTGTTTTGTTTTTGTAGAGACTTTCTTTTAATGCTTGGTGACCCTTGGATATCCATTCATATTTAAGACTGAGGCCCTAAAAAGCTATTGAAAGCTTTGTGTAAGGTTGTCAGGGCTTTTCAACTGGTAGATGGTTAGGTATTGCTTTTTTATTGAGAGACCCAAAAGTTATCTATAGGTCTTTAGTCTTGGGCTGATCAGTTTCCCTAAAGAGGGATCTCTTATTCCTGACTTACAGGTATAAGTCTGTCAGAATTCTGTTAAGTGAGTGGGAGAGGAAGTCTAGGGTAACTATTAATATATATCTATCTATGCAGTCTCACTTAATACTCATATTTAACATTTGCAACCTTACTCCTGCTATACAAGATAGATATCTCTATGGAGTCCAAAGTCCTTTGGTTCAACCTTACCCAAAGGTTAAGCCTCTACATTCATTTAGGGGGAAAGAATGAGTAATCACCTGAGTATATGGAGACAGCTTCTGGGATTCTAACAGCTTCTTCCATAGACTTAGCCAATCCTCCAATTTTTCTGTCCTGTTTCTTATCCTGGACTTTGAAATACATGAAACCTCCAATTCCTGAGCCTTCTCGGAATACTCAGAGGCAGAGTAGCTTGCTTCACAGTGGCAGCTTCTGTGCAGGTACTTTAAGTTTTAACTTGGTTTTGCTAAATTAATTATGAATTATCCATTTGCCTGCCATCTTCCAAAATTTTGTTAGCATTACTAATCTAATGTTATCTGTCCTTTCCTCTTTATCCTTCTTAATTCCTTTAGTGTCATTAAAATGAGGCTCAGCATAGTACAGAAATTAATGCCAAGTTTAGAAGCAGAATATTACTGTTTGCATTTTCTACATTGCCCCTTCATTTATTATTTATGTTTATTTTAGTCTCTTTATTTTACAATTCTAATAATAGCTTAGATTTACTGAAAACTTCTTTGCCAGGCACTGTGCAAAGTACTTATGGAGATTAGTTCATTTCCTACAACTACTTAACATGAGGTAAGTGCTATTATTATACCTATTTTACAGACAGGGAAACTGAGGCTTGAAGAAGCTAAGTGACTTACACATGGTTTACACAGCAAAAAGACACTTGAGTCTGGGCGCTGTGGTTAATGCTTGAAATTCCAACACTTTGTGGGGACTGAGGCTGAAGGGTTGCTTGAGACCAGGAGTTTGAGACTAGCCTGGGCAAAGTAGTGAGACCTTGTCTCTACAAAGTTAAAAAAAAATTAATCAGGCATATTGGCATTTGCTTGTAGTCCTAGTCAGGAGACTGAGGCAGAAGGATTGCTTGAACCCATGAGTACAAGGTCGCAGTGCCTGGGCAGCAGAGTAGAACTCTGTCTCTCAAAAAAAAAAAAATAATAATAATAATAATAATTTCGGCAAGACTTACCAAGACAGCCTGAGTCCAGAACTTATGTCCTTAACTATTATACTGTACTGTTTCTCTACATTATACAGATGATTGATGTTTATAAAAATAATTTTAAGTTGATGATGTAAATAGATACCCTATATGAACTATTATTGTGTTTCATTAGTCTTTGTAAATGAGGATCACACAGTTTTAAAGATTCAAAGGCAGTTGAAATTATCCAGGTGATTTTCCTGTGTTAAAAGTAAGAAAGTAGGAAAACCAGAAAAGTAATATTGTGTAATTTGGCCCAGACTCAAACACCTAGAACATGTATGTACTGTATCTTTGTGTGTGTACACATATACACATATACATACACATACACATATATATAACTGATAGTTTGATATAGGAGCATTTTAGCTTAATATTTCAAATAGTGGCTATTTTAACATAAGAAGTAAAATATATCTAGGATGATAGAATTGATTTTGGTTGTGTATCAGATTCTATTCCTATGCGCTACCATTTGTTATTGCTGCGCTTGATCTTTGCCAATGGAATACACATGATGTGGGCAAGATTTTTAGCAACGGTTTATAACCTTTTTCCTGTTTCCTGCCCATCTATTCCTAATATATTATGTAAATAGTATACTTATATTCCATTTTATAACAATGCTCTAAAAGGAATATAAATATAAGAGATGGGTTTGGGGCAGATGTTCTCAAAATAGAATGGTTGAATTCAAACTGAATGAGATCAAGCTGTTATTTTTAGCTTTTTCATTTATCTTCTATCTTTGGAGAATGGAGACAGAACTGGTTGAGGAGTACACTCTCCCTAGGCCTTACTTATCTTACATCATGACTTGTAAGTTTGCCTGTAATAGACTTAAGGCCATTAGAAAAAGCAGTATTGGAGAAGATAGAAGTACATTAAAGATATAATTTATGAAAAATTTTAGAAACAAGTCTAACATAAAATGATTTCAAAGTCAATGATTTCGGAGTCAGAATGTAATAGGAAACTGACCAAACCACAAAATAAACCTTAAGCTTCACAACTTAATGTATAAGCTTATATTCTTCCCATAGCACAAAAAGCTTGTATAAGTTTTACCCTGCAAATATATGTGCCCTAGAAATAGCCTTAATGTGTATCCTAAGGCAGCAGTTCCCAACCTTTTTGGCACCAGTGACCAGTTTCATGAAAGACAGTTTTTCCATGGAACAGGTTGAGGCGGGGAATGATTTTGGGATGATTCAAGTGCATTACATTTATTGTGCACTTTATTTCTATTATTATTACATTGTAATATATAATGAAATAATTATACAGCTCACCATATTGTGGAATCAGTGGTATCCCTGAGCTTGTTTTCCTGCAACTAGATGGTCCCATCTGGAGGTGATGGGAGACAGTGACACCCGAAGTGTGTTGCTTATGTCCAGTCTACTCCCTAATCTCGTCTGGTTGCTGTCACTGCAGAAAACGCTGCTTCACAAAGATAGGATGTTGGAAATGGAAGCAGACTTTCCATGCTTTTGTAGCAATCTCAGGATATTCTGCCTTGACTTTAATCCAGAACATAGGGAGATTTGAAGTTGTCTCAAACATACTTTTAAAGCCACTGTCATTTGCAGTCTCAAGCAGTTGATCCTCTTCTAGCATGGACAAAGCCAATGCACCTGGTTTATTGAGAAATGGGTGATGGATCCATTCCTTCCCAGTTTGGGGGTCTTTTGTGGTTGGGAAGTAATGCTTAAACTCTTTCGAAAGCTGAGATAGGTGATCATGCACTAGCTGGGAGAAAGGAGGCCTTGGCACAGCCTCTTTCAAAATCTCTGATAATTTTGACACATGTCAAAAATTCCAGTGTTAACTCGTTGTTCCCATAATTCCAGTTTGACTTTGAATGCAGCCCCTTTATCTGCCAACTTGAACACAGTTGTTGTTCTCCCTTGAAGTGACAGATTTTGTTGAGTAAGTTGAATATGTCACACAAGTAAGCAAATTTTGTGACCCATTCTGTGTCACTGAAATGTGCTGCCAGTGGTGACTTTTTCCTAAAAGAAATCTCTGGAGTGACTCTCATAACCCAAAAACTCTAGTCAGTGATCTGCCTTTAGAAAGCCATCTCACTTCTGTGTATAAGAGAAGACGTGTATGCTCTGTGTCCATCTTCTCGCAGAGCTGTGTGAACAGATGAGTTAAAGGCATGTACTTTACTGTGGTTAATAATTGTAATCACATCCTGCAAAACATTGTTAAGTTCAGGTGACATTTTTCAGTTAGCCAGCATCTCTCTATGGATGACACAGTGCGTAGACTCACATTCAGAATCGACCTCTTTGAGCTGAGTAGTGAAACCAGAAAGCTGTCCAGTCATGGCAACCGCTCTGTCCATGCATATACCAACACAAAATGACTAGTTTCCCTGATATGTAATCATTCAAAGACTTGAATAGTTCTGCAGCTGTGATGTTGTTTGGCAGCAAAAGCACATATAACATGTGCTCCTGCACATCCTCCTGAAAAATATGTAGCATGAAAACAAGCATTGTTACCTTGTTGTCAAAATCAATAGACGTCAATCTGGATTGTGTACCATGGTGATTCATTAATCCTCTAACAATTGTGCCTCACTATCCTCTGCTATTTCATCTATATGTCTAGTTATGGTGCTAGCTGAAAGAGGAGCACATGTCACCTTTTGAACTGCAGCTTCTCCTGAAAGTTCACAACAAACATGCTTAGCAATAGGCAGGATCAGCTCTTTGCCAATAGTAAAGGGCTTCTTCACTTTCTCGATGCGTTTAGCCACTAAGAATGATGCTCTCGGTGCAGACACATTTGACGGAGTGATGGTGTTCAATAACTGCTTCTGTTCTTCATGTTTGCCATTTTTTTTTCTTTTTTTCTTTTTTTTTGAAAAACTCCAAAGGCTTGTCTTTTAATGTGGGGTGCTTTGTCTCCATGTGATAAAGCAGTTTTGAAGGTTTCATGGTTTCATTGGATAGCCGGTCACCACATATTATTAAAAAAGGGCTTGGAGAATGTGACTCACCTATTGCAATGAACCCGTAATTTAAGTAGGACTCTTGGTATTTTCTTTTAAATGCAGCTTTCTTTTCAATGCAGCTTTCTTTTTGTTGGCAGTCTTAGAGCCTTCTGCTGTCTCATCATTGGGTCTTTCCACCTTTTCAAAGAAGCTTTCCAGTGATTATTGTTTTTATCCATTTTGGCTAGGGTTAGCTTGTGGGCTTACCAAAACTGACTGAGACAAGTGTGCAGTGCAGGAAAGAGGTGCAGGCAAAGTGGTAAATCAAATAATGGGCAGGACACACATGGACTAAAATCAGTGTCTGGTTCTGACTTAAAGCCTGCCACCAGGTGCAGCTGTACAGTTGAGTACATCAACTCACCACTATAAAACCAGCCACCAGATGTGGCTTAATTGTTACTTGCCACATACTGGTAGGGTTTTGATAAGTCTGCAAGCAATTGATTTATTATGGTCTTTGTGCAGTGAACCCTCTCTGCTAATGTTTTTTGTTTTGTTTTTGTTTTTTTGAGACGGAGTCTCACTCTGTTGCTCAGGCTGGAGTGCAGTGGCACGATCTTGGCCCACCACAACCTCTGCCTCCCAGGTTCAAGCGCTTCTTCTGCCTCAGTCCCCCGAGTAGCTGGGACTACAGACATACACCACCATGCCCAGCTAATTTTTGTATTTTTAGTAGAGACAGGGTTTTGCTATGTTGGCCAGGCTGGTCTCAAACTCTTGACCTCGTGATCCGCCCACCTCAGCCTCCCAAAGTGCTGGGATTACAGGCGTGAGCCACTGCACCTGGCTTCTGCTAATATTAATCTGTACTTGCAGCCGCTCCCCAGCACTAGCATCACTGCCTTAGCTCCACCTCAGATCATCAGGTATTAGATTCCCATAAGGAGTGTGCAACCTAGATCTCTTGCTTGTGCAGTTCACAAGAGGGTTCGCACTCCTATGAGAATCTAATGCCACCCCTGATCTGACAGGAGGCGGAGCTCAGGCGGTAATGTGAGTGATGGGGAGCAGCTACAAATACAGATGAAGCTTCACCGTCCCATCACTCACCTCCTGCTGTGTGGCCCCATTCCTCACAGACCATGGGCCGGTACCGGTCCAGGGTTTGGGGACCCTTGTTCTAAGGGTCAAAGGACTGGGGTGGGGGAGAGCAGGATCCTTTGTTAGGCTCTGGTAACTTCAGGAAGAGCATGTGTTTATTTCTTTACAAGCCAGATAAGAGTTATATGTAACTATATTTTAGAACTATTTCCTAGCTGTTTTCTTTTCTTCTTTTTTTTTTTTTTCTTGAGATGGAGTTTTGCTCTTGTTGCCCAGGCTGGAGTGCCATGGCATGATCTCGGCTCACTGCAACCTCCACCTCCCGGGTTCAAGTGATTCTCCTCCCTAAGCCTCCTGCGTAGCTGGAATTACAGGTGTGCACTACCACATCCAGCTAATTTTTTGTATTTTTAGTAAAGATGGGGTTTCACCATGTTGGCCAGGCTGGTCTCAAACTCCTGACCTGGGTGATCCACCCGCCTTGGCCTCCCAGAGTGCGAGGATTACAGGCATGAGCCACCGCACCCAGCAGTGCTATTTTCTAATTTTAAAAAGTGTATTTTGCTCATGTTATAAATCAAAGTGTATTTCCTATGAATTAACCAATGAAGTATTTAACATGAATTAATAAAACCATTATAAGCTATACAAACATTAAAAAGAAGGATTGATAATTTTGACTAAATAAAAAGTAAATCGGCCAGGCGTGGTGGTTCACATGGGAGCACTTTGGGAGACCGAGGCAGGCAGATTGCTGGAGCCCAGGAATTGGAGACTAGCCTGGCCAACATGGCAAAACCCCATCTCTACAAAAAATACAAACAAACAAAAAAATAGCCGGGTGTGGTGGCGTGCACCTATAGTCCCAGCTACTCAGGAGACTGAAGCAGAATGATCAATTGAGCCTGAGAGGTCAAGGCGGCAGTGATCCATGATCGCTTCACCACACTCCAGCTTGGGTGAAAGAATGAAAGTCTGTCTCAGAGAGAGAGAAAAAAGACATTTCTATTGTTATAGTGAATACCCCAAAGTACAAGGTATAGGACACAGAAGAGGAAGCTTATTAAGAACTTCTGGAAAAGACATGAGGATTCTCAGTTGACTGCCTGCTCAGTCTCAGTTGGTGTTATTGTGTGGCAACAAAAAAGGTTTTAATGATAGCATCCAGATCAAGCAAGGGGGACAGCTCTCTGCTCGCTCAGACTTTTCCTGAATAAATTTAGCCTGAGGTGTGTGTTGGGAAGTAACGAGGGGGTGTATAAGTGTATTATAAAATAAGTATCATTTTTAAAGGGTTATGTTATGCTCATTGCTTATGACCCTAGGTGTTAGAACTGTGACAAGGGTTGGAAAGTGTATGAGTATGGAGGGAAGCTTTTCTTTAAAAGATGTGAAACTGTACAAAAATTAAACTGCCTTCTTTGATCTTTGGTGATCAAGCAAAGGCCAGATAAGCATATTACTGGAATGCCATAAAGAGAATTCTTCATCACTTCTGATATGGGAGTTGGACTAGAACCAAATGATTTTCAGGACCCCTCCAGCCTTGATATTTTTGTGATTTTATACCCAACCAAAGTATGGGTTATATGTAATGGAATATATAAAGACAATCATGATCAAATCAAGTCCTTGCCTCTGTGGAGCTTACATTTTCGAGGAGCAACATACATAGAGTTTGAAAGGTAAGTATTGGGATAAAGTCAATAAAAGAATGTCATAGGACTAATTATAATTAATTTCTAAGTGAATGGTAAATTGAAATGCTTTTTTTTTTTTTTTTTTTTTTTTTTTTTTTTGAGACGGAGTCTCACGTCTCACTCTGTCCCCCAGGCTGGAGTGCAGTGGCAAAATTGCGGCTCACTGCAATCTCCGCCTCCCGGGTTCACGCCATTCTCCTGCCTCAGCCTCCCAAGTAGCTGGGACTAGAGGCACCCGCCACCACTACCTGGCTAATTTTTTGTATTTTTAGTAGAGACGGGGTTTCACCATATTAGCCAGGATGGTCTCAATCTCCTGACCTTGTGATCCGCCCGCCTCGGCCTGCCGAAGTGCTGGGATTACAGGCGTGAGCCACTGTACCTGGCCAATTGAATGCTTTTTCAAACCTCATGTCAGCCAGCACAGTGGCTCACACCTGTGATCCCAGCACTTTGGTAAACCAAGATGCGTGGATTGCCTGAGTCCAGGAGTTTGAGCTCATCCAGGGCAATATGGCAAAACCCCATTCTACAAAAAAGTTAGCTGGTCATGGTGGTGCATGCCTGTAGTCCTCAGCTACTGGAGGTGCTGAGGCAGAAGGATTGCTTGAGCCTGGGAGATGGAAGTTGCAGTAAACTGAGATCATGTCACTGCACTCCAGCCTAGGTGACAGAGTGGGACTCTGTCTCAAAAACAAACAAACAAAAAAAAAACTTATGTATTGTAAAGCATCAGTGACTCTCAAAGAACCTAGGTGTCACAATGACAGGGGAGAACAACATATTTATATATGTTTATGGGTTTTACATTGCTCATTTATAATAAATGTCAATGGCTCAAAAATTTTAACAGTAATTGCCAAAGCTTATTTGATAAACTTTCTGGTGGGCAGAAGATGGGAAGATAAGAAGTCCAGGTTATAACTAAGGTGAGTGAATGTTGCCATAGGATAAGGTTTTCTTTATCAACTTTATGAGGTTTTATCCCATATTGGGTATTATGCATATTACAGTGAGGGCGAGAACAAAACCAGTGTTTGGTAAAATTGGATCATCTTTTTAGAGACAAGTGTTTTTATTCACAATTGAGAAAGTGATTCGGATCCTTATATTTTTAAGCAAATGAAGTCAAATTTAATAATTGAGTAGAGTGTAATTTATGAAACTTTAGACTGACTCATCATGACAATTTCAAGGTAAGATAGCCATCAGTAAACTGGAAAGACATACTTAGCACACATTCAGTTAGTCAGAACTCTTCATATCTTCAGCTGGATATTATATTGGTTTATTAGTGAAGTTGAGAAGAGGAGAATATGAGGATTATATTATACCAGTAACATCAGCTCTTCGTTGGCATAAACCCTAGACAATTAACGCCCAATGAATAAAAAATCTGCAGTGTTCATCCCTCAGCAGCCAATCTGTGTGACAGGTGTAACTTTTCAGTGGGGTGGACTCCTTCAGCTAGAATAGCTCAAGGATAGCCCGAGTCTACCTGCTCCTCAATGCACTCTGATCATTTGGTTTCCCCTCTTGATGTGCCTGTTGAAAATGTCTGTATTCCTTATTATATTATAAAGATTTATTGGGGAACACTATCAATCTGAAAATCTCATATTATTCTTAAACACCAACTAACACAGTTAGAAAATATTGGATGTTTCTTTCCTCATCAGTAAAATGTGGGGGGTAGATTAACTCATCTCTAAAGAGCTCCTTACTTCTCAAGTTCTGCTGCTTTATCAAATTCGCTTAGCTTTAAACAAAGTATTGAAAATTATTTTGTCCACGCGTACTTGAAAATATTTAATGACATAGTAAGGATGTTCATACTAAATTGTTAACGTTTTAAAACAAAAGTAGTTGAAAAATAAATGTATGTGGTTTGGCCCCATATGTGTATATGTGTCCACGCACATATAAATTAGATATAGTACTCTATTGATTATTTCCTGGTTATTATTGATTATCTCTGTGTAATAAACTTATGGGTGATGTTTTTGTTTTCCTCTTCTTGCTTTTCCATAATTTCTGTTTACCAGTTGTATTAATTTTGTGATAGGAAATAGCATAGGAATCTGAAAAAATAAGTGTCTTTGTTTGTAAATTGTTTTAATTCAGCACTCTACGAAAGCTAACACACTGAAGGAAGATCCAACAAGGGACCTGAAACAGCTTCTCCAAGAGTTGAGAAGCGTGATCAATGAGGAGCCAGCTGTGTCTCTGAGCAAGACAGAGGAAGATGGAAGAACATCTCTGGGAGCCTTGTATGTGGCTGTGTAAGGCTGTGTGCACACAGAATGGGAAAGCTCATCTCTTGAATGGTTTGCCATTGAGTTATTCACATGTTACTCTCTGGGAGGGTGAGGTTTAAATAACTTTAAAAGGTATCTGAAGTTACCACAGAAAACAATATGAAAATGGAGGAGTTAAGCAAATGTAAAACAACTTGACATTAAGAGAAAACAATACAGTCATTCTATTCAGAAAATACTTAGTGCAAGGTGTCACCCAAAGTTATGTTTGTAAATTTTAATTCTCAAAAGATTTTATATCCATAATCTTGTTGATTGAGACAAGGCAGAGCAGGGTTTATTTATCCCATTTTGTAAATGAGAAAAACACATCTCAAAAGGTCGACATGTCTGCAGCCACACAATTCAATGGTGGAGATAAAACTAGAACATTGAGAACTACATACTCTTCAAGTAGAAGATAATAGGAAATACTTCATTTTCTCTGTATTCATGCCAATGACTTGATTTGATTATTTCATATTAGTAAAAGATTAGATCCAAAAAGGATTCAGCCAGTTCAGCAGCCCTTCCTTGCACACAGCTACAGACATCAATGAGAGTCTCCTATTCTTTCAGAGAGTGGGTTTTACTTTTGTGTGTTATCATTTAGTTTAGCTTATCTTAAAGCATTTTGATATGGTATATATATTTTAGAGTTATAATAGCCCATTATTGTAATATTCATTTTCTGATTATATGACAAATACCTAAAAGTAATACTTCCTGAAATAATACCTATATATAAATAATCTCCAGTTTCTTATGATGTCCAATTTGTATATATTTACCTGAGGTAGCAAAATATTAGCTGAGTTTATCTAATTGTTAATTATTAGTAATAATAGTAAAACTTTAGTAACAGCCCAGTTACCTTAGTATAACATTACATTATCTGAAGCACATAACGTTGGAACTGTTCCACTAGCAACTCCAACGAACATTTTCATTTTCAGAGCACTTCCATTTTTGTCATAACTATAATATGCCTTCCAATCCAGGACAATATTATTACACTTATTTGACAGATTGGTAAACTTAGGCATAGATTAACATTCCTCCTCCTACGAAGCAGAGGAAAAGCCAGAGGTAAAAGTTGGAGACCCCACTCCCAGCACTGATCATTCTGAGGGATTACCAGGTCTTCCCTGATCAGCTTCCACCACTCTAGCCACTAATGATGGGCTTGGACGCTATTGGACTGTAGTATTGAACATGAATATATTTGGTCCCTACCTTTAAAGAGTTTATGTTAGTTTGCTATAATCCTATAAATGACCTTGTCACTAAAGCCTAAACTCAGCCTAAAGCTTTTAAGAATTCATAGGAGGAAACCATTTCTCAGTCGATGAACTCCAGAGCCCTTTGCAAAATTTGCTTAGAGGCCTAAAATCCACAGCTGTTGCTAAAAGAAAAATTGAATATATGTAAGCAATTGATTAGTCTAAAAAGACATGGATGAAATTGTGCTTTATATGATTAACTGAGAATTATATTTTCTATACAGAGAGGATAGGGTAAGAGATTGCATCACTGAATCCAGTCTGAGATCAGACATGTGCCATAGGTAAGAAGAATTTGAGATTCTGGATCAAATTAATTGTCCAACTGTTTTATATGTGACTTTGTAATTTGAGAAGTCTGTTTGGACATAAGTTTACATGACACTTAATGGGCATATTGGGTTCATTGTTTAACTGACTTTAAGAAAGATTCCAGTGAAATATACTGAAGTAATTTAGTTTCTAGAAATCAACTCAATAGATATTTTTTCTTACTTTAAAATTTGCTGATATTTATCCATATGAAGCTATTAATATGGTATGCCATACCAAAAATGGAAGATTTTTCCTCCATTTACACATATTTATAATGGCTTACATAACTTTTAAGAAAAGTATGGTTCAGAAAGAAACTATAAAAACTTCAGTTTAGGACTATAAGCACCTTATCGAAAACAATCCTATTTTCATCAATAATGGAATAGCTGAATTCTTAAATGAAAAATTTTTAAAGCAAAAAGAAGTGAAATCCATAACACCAAATAAGACCGTAATCAAAGACAGCTTTCAAAAATTGACTTTAGCCAAAAAAGAAAATAGGCTAATGTTAATTCATTATTTATCATAGTGTAAGACACTATAGCCATTACTCGAAAATCTTCAGTAGCTCCTCACTGCCTACTACATTAAGTACATGTCCCTCAGTCTGACATTGAAGAATCTCCCAGAGTGGTCACACAAATCTCCCTTGTGACCACTCTGTTTTCACTCCTGTATTATCCTCTGATCAAACCAGACTCCTCCTGATTCCCAAAAGTTCATTTATTTTTGTCTTCAAGCTTTTTCTCCATTCTGTTTCCTCCACCTGGAAGAGCCGATGCCCCAGTCTCACTCTTTTGGATCCATATCTATCTAAAAGTCATGTTGAGAGAAGCAATTTTATCATTAAGTTAATGTTTATGATTTATTTATCCAGCTGTCAGATGATATCATTTCACCCTACATAAGAATACATTATTTTTCTCACAAACTTTCGTTATATTGATAAGAAAATAACGTTGTGTAAGCTGTGATTTCTCCCATCCCTCTACCAACAGAAGCAACAACTCGTTGAGGGACTCCACTGAAGGAAGCAAATCAAGTGAAACTCTTAGTAGGTAGGAAACACCAGCCCCCATTTTCAAAATGTCCCTTTTACGACTATTCATTATTAATTCAAAAGATCTTTAACTGTCTGTAATGTGTCATGCACTGCAGTAGACCCTTAGAATATAGTGAGCAAGACAGATATGGGCCCTGTCCTCAAGTTACTTACAATCATGAGGTCTGTCTTTTGACAGACTGCCCGGAAGAACTTATTTTTCTCTTTTCTGTTTTTACCACCTAAATAAACAGAGATATCCGAGCCCTCTGTATATATTAAAAATTATGAACGTGAATTCTATGTTAAGATCTAGTTAGAGTAGGGACTAATTCATTGCTGTGTCTTCAGCACCAAGCATAATGCCTGCCACCTAGTAGCCATTCAGTAAATATTTGTTTAGTGAATGGATTAAGATAGTATTATAAATATTTTCTTACTATCTCTGCTACTTGATCAAAATACAATGAATTTGAATCTTTCTAAACGCAGTTGTCCCTTGGTATCCACGGGGGGGATTTGTTCCAGGATCCCTGCAGAGACTAAAATTTACAGATGCTCAAGTCCCTTATATAAAATGGCATAGTATTTGCATATGACCTACACATATCTTCCCATATTCTTTAAACCATCCCTAGATTACTTACAATACCTAATACAATGTAAATGCTATGTCAATAGTTGTTATATTGTATAGTTTAGGGAATAATGACAAGAAAAAAAAGCCTGTACATGTTCAGTACAGATACAGCCATCTTCTTTTTCCCCAAGTATTTTCAATTCACATTTGGTTGAATCTGTGATTGCAGAACCCATGGATGCAGACTGACCAAGTGTAAATCTTTCTTGTAGCCTAAAAGAAATGATGTTTTTATTTCCTTCTCACCTGGGTATATGATACTAAATCGTACCTATTAATAACCACAACTGTCAACTGCCTATGTTTTATTCTTATTATTCTTAATAAAAATTCTTGTTTTCCAGTTGATTTAGACTTGTCTCATTAGTCTAATCTCATGTATGAGGCAAGCATTATTTTCCCATAGAAATGAAGACTCAGATTGCTTAGCAACTTGTCAAAGTCATACTGCTTGAAAACAGTGGAGCTCAGATTTGAACTCAGGTTTAGCTGGTTCCTGAGCCCCTGTTTATGACCACTGTGTGCTGCCTCTGGGTACCCACACTGAGCTATTGGGGTTGGAGCCCAGTTCTAGGCATGGGACAAAGAGAAGCTACTTCCCTGAGAGTATTAAAGCTCTGCAGTAGTTTCTTCATGACTAGAAAAATCTGCTTCCTTCAGCAATGAAAGTACTGTAATACTTCTTTGTTCTGAAATTATGAAAAATAACTTTTTCTTTATTATAAAAAATAACCATATGCTCCAAAAAGTTATTGAGAAAACATGTTTTACATTTCAGTAACTGGGTTAATAAAATACAGCTAGATTCTCATATCTGCATATGCATTTAATCTGTTGTGATTAAATGCATATCAACTATCATGGAGCTTCCGGGAAACTCCACTGTACATTTGTGAGAGACTGAAAGTTACGAAGCAAATAACAACCTAATATCATAATGAAAATAGTTTTGACCTCACAAAACCTCCTGAAAGGGAACCACCTTGAGAACTGCTGTCATATTATTCTCATATTGGTACCCAACTCACAGAGAACTATGTAGTTTACTTCAACTTATATGTCTTATAGTTTTGTACACTGATACTACTAATGTTATGAGTTGTTGTTGTCATATTTATTTATTTATTTATTTGAGACAGAGTTTCTCTCTGTCACCCAGGCTGGAGTGCAAAGGCGTGATCTCAGCTCACTGAAACCTCTGCCTCCTGGGTTCAAGTGATTCCCCTGCCTCAGCCTCCTGAGTAGCTGGGACTACAGGTGCATGCCACCACACCCAGCTAATTTTTGTATTTTTAGTAGAGATGGAGTTTCACCATGTTGGCCAAATGGTCTCGATCTCTTAACCTCATGATCCACCAGCCTCAGCCTCCCAACCTGCTGGGATTATAGGCGTGAGCCACCATGCCCGGCCTGATTTCTTTATTTCTAAATGAGTCATTAAAATTGCACCTCTTAGAATCCATGAACAGATGCTGTGGATTTTATAGCTATTAGTACACAAAAATGGATTTTCTAATGAAGATTATATATTTTCATTATGTAAAATATTCATGGATTCTGAATACAAAAAGATAATGCAACTTTGAACCTACCTCTTAGAGTATTTTAGGACTTTAGGGTTATGATTGCCATCTTGAGGTTATATTTTAAGCCATCACATTTGCCTGTGTTCGCTTGCTTCTATCTATGAATCTTAGTACTGTGTTTGTGAAGTGGAATGCTTGCATTACCATTCTTATGCTTCCAGAGAGCCGGTCACATTGCATGCAGGAGACATGGAAGATCCCTCTGGTTGCTTCACATTTGCATCTGCAGGTGAGTTTCCAACGAAAGCACAGAAATAGAGCCTACAGTGTCTCCCCATTTCCACGAGGGTAAAAGCCAAAGTCATTGCAGTATCTTCCAATTCCTTGTTAACTCTCTGGCCTCATTTCCTGCTACTCCCTCTTTCATGCATTCTGTTTTATCCACCCTCAAACTGTTCCTTGAACATGTCAGGCAGCTTCCATGTTAGGGCTTTTATGCCCTGTTACCTTATGTTGCTAAAACCTCAGCTCCTTTAAAGCCTTTGCCCAGGTGTCACTTTCCCAGTGGGACTTAACTGTCATCACCGCATTAAAAGATCACAACCAGCCGGTGTGATGGCTCATGCCTGTTATTCCAGCACTTTGGGAGGCCAAAGTGAGTGGATTGCTTGAGGCTAGGAGTTCGAGACCAGTCTGGGCAACATGGCAAAACCCTGTCTCTAAAAGTAAATTAAAATAAAATAAAAATCACAATTTTCCCACACTTCCAGTGCTCCTTTTTCCTTTTATCAGTTACTCTTAGCATCTTCTCACATACTGTGTCACCCCTGTAAGACGAGAGCTGTGCAAGGGCAGATGTCTTTAGCCATTTGGTTCCTGGATATATCCCAGGTGCCTGGAGACTTCCTGGCACATAGCAGGTGCTGAATAAATATTGAATAGACGAAAGGAAAAGGAGAAGAATCGAGATGGACAGTTCTCCATAAAATTTCCAAAGAATTATAGATAAGATGATCTCATTTTTAAAAAAGCTCCAGAAAGAAGAGATTGAAAGTCAACACAATTTGTTGACAAGCAAAGTGGCATAACTCAGGCTAGAAATGGAAGAGAAACATTAAAAACATCACAGGGAAAAGCTTTAGAAAATGAAAAATAGGCCGGGCGTGGTGGCTCAAGCCTGTAATCCTAGCACTTTGGGAGGCCGAGGCGGGCGGATCACAAGGTCAGGAGATCGAGACCACAGTGAAACCCCGTCTCTACTAAAAATACAAAAAAAAAATTAGCCGGGCGCGGTGGCGGGCGCCTGTAGTCCCAGCTACTCAGGAGGCTGAGGCAGGAGAATGGCGGGAACCCGGGAGGCGGAGCTTGCAGTGAGCCGAGATCGCACCACTGCACTCCAGCCTGGGCAACAGCGTGAGACTCCGTCTCAAAAAAAAAAAAAAAAAAAAAAAGAAAATGAAAAATAAAATAGATGTGACTGAAATGATAACCATGGAGAAAATTATACAAAAGGAATTTTTAAAAATAAGTACCAAAAATAATTACACAGAATATGTTATATTTGGAAGGCAGAGGCAAACCAACAGATACGTAATTGGTCTTCTTATGGAAGAGAACAAAATAAATGAGAAAGAATGAAACTGTGATGATTATTCAACAAAAATGTAGTTATAAATCTGGACAGTATTGTAAATAGAGAAATTTGAGGTAAGCTGAAAAGAGATGGGAGAAGGATAAATTTTCATTTTTTTTCTTAGTGTCAGTATACAGTCATGTGCTGCATAATGTTTTGGTCAATGACCATGACATAAACAACAGAGGTCCCATAAGATTATAATAGAGCTGAAAAATTCCTGTTACCTAGTGATGTTGTAGCTATGATAATGTCATACCACAGTGTGTTACCTTTTCTATGTTTAGACATATTTAGATAAATAAATACTTACCATTATGTTACAGTTGCCTACAGTATTCAGTACAGTAACATGCTCTACAGGTTTGTAGCCTAGAAGCAATAAGCTATACCATATAGCCTGTATACCATCTAGATTTGTGAAAGTGTACTCTATGATGGTCGCACAATGACAAAATTAACAGCACAATTCTCAGAACATATCCCCATTGTTAATTATGACTGTATATTTATAATCAAAATGTAATATTCTTAAATAAAATAATTGCAAATTCTTAATTTTTAAATAATCTTTGGCTTGGGGAGAAATCTTTCAGGAACTAACATTTTGAAGAAAAGAACATTTATGTAAAGTTAACTCCTTCAGGTTTACTTCATTTATATGTTTTTTACTGTTGTTTCAATGATTACTCAGGACAGTAAAACATTTATCCTTGCCTTATTAGATTGATATAAATGAATACTTTTACCTTTTCTCATACATTGTCAGTACTTTAGAATATATTAACTCCATTCACTATCCTTCCAACTTTCATACAATTATCATATATTTTAATTAAAAATATGAATTATAAAAATATAAATACCACACTTAATTATTTTTATTGTTTTCTACAGTTAATATTCATTTAGATATACCCACATATTTACACTTAACTTTCTGGTATCATTTTACTTATGCCTTTAAGGCTTCTTTTAATGTAAACCTGCTGGAGAGAAATTCTGTCCATTTTTGTTTTTCTGAAATGTGTTTATTTCATCCTGGTTTTTGAAGAATATTTTTGCTGAGTATAGAATTCTAAATTGGCATTTTTTTCTTCACTTTGAAGATATCACTTTCCATTGTTTTCTTTCTTTCATTGTTTCTACTAAGAAGTCAGCTGTAAGTTTGTTTATTTAAACACAGTCTGTTCCTTTTTTTCCCTTTTGCTTTAAGATTGTTTTTGGTTTTGATTGGTTTGTTTTAGCAGTTTTTATTCATTTCTGCAGATATTATTTTTTTATGCCTATAAGAAGAATTCACTTGGAGTCTGAAGTAATGCTGCTTGAATCTATGGGAGTCTATGCCTGATAAGCCCATTGTCTGGACCCTACAGATCTATGTCATTATTTATATTTTTTTCCTCTTGGTTTTCTGCCATATCATCTTGTCTCCTTATATGCCTGGTTATTTTTATTGTATGACATGTTTTATATGAAAAGTTGTACAGATGATGTACATAGTGATGCTATGAATGAGATTACCTTCCTCTAGAGAGCATTCGTGCTTGCATTTGGTAGACAACTAAGGCATCCAGGTCAATTTAATCACATTAGAAAGAGGATTTGAAGCTAGACCTCAGGATCCCAAGGGCAGGTCTAGTTCCTATTTCACCCTTATTCCTAAGGCATAACCCTTTTCAGTTCCAACCCCAAATCTTGGGTATTTAGAAGAATGTCCCCCTGTCCCTCCACCATTGGGAACATTTTCTCATGAAAGCTTGACTTTTTGAGAAGTGCAGTGTACTATTTTTAATTAATTCTGTCCTTTTACTTTTGTTCTTGCAAACTTTTAGCAAGTCCATCTGTGAAAAACTCAGCTTCTCGTTCATTCAATTCTTCTCCTAAGAAGTCTCCAGTGCACTCACTCCTAACTAGTTCAGTTGAAGGTTCAATAGGTTCCGCATCACAATATAGGTCCGCCAAGCCTATTCATTCATCTGATTCTGTTAAAGGTAAGAAAGATCTGATATCATTGATGTGATTAATTGATTTCCTACACTACTGAACTCTAAGTTCTTTTGACTCAGAATTAAGATTTTGCATGCTGCTCTTATGTGTAAGCTCTAACTGATTGTGTAACTTAAACAGGTCTTATCTAAATAGAACAGCTATTGTGTACCATGTGAGCCTTAGTAAATGTAATTGATATTATATGTAAACATTATCTCTCTTTTTCTCTAAATGAATAATGAACATTTTTGCCTCTATTTTATTAAAAGATTTTGGATCCTCTTTTAAATGCCGTGAGTTACTTTTCTTTCTTATTTACATTCTTTAAAATCATAACTCTTCTTCAGTCTCTGCTTTAGTCACTATAAGTGCATACCATACAAACTTTTCAAAATTTTCTCATTTTTAATATTTTAAGTTAGTTTGTTATTTGATAAGACAAATGAGAAAAAAGTGTTTGATTTAGAATAAATGCCTGGTAAGTAAGTGAGAGTTAAATATTATGTGTTGAATGAACTTGAAATATTTCTCATCATGTATGACAGTGACCAAACAACCCCAGTGTTCTATGACATCATTCCCTTTTGTAAGAGAGAAACTAGACTAAGTTGTATTATCATCAAGTTATTTCTTAGTCTTTTGAAATTCTATACCTTACACATTTCTAGATCCTAAAAAATACCTAATCACACATTAGTACATTTTTTACATCTTTTTTTCTGTACTTGTGTCCTCTTTCATCTCTTATGTGTCTAAGCTATTCATTTACTATGTTTTTTAATTTTAAGTATAAAATTACTTTCCTGTTCTGTGGTAAGCAAGTCTGTGCAAACCTACCCACAAAGACTGAGGAAGCTGAGAGGCTGAAGAAAGAGGCTGACAAATCCAATTTCTCAGAAAGAAACATTTAATAGGGACTTAAGAATGGAGCCGTGTCTGTGCCTCCGCAACAGTCACACAAGGTGGTGGATCCTTGTACCACTATCCCCCCAGACACAGGACCTGTACACCATAGGTAAAGGGTATACATGCCTCAGAAAGGATGAACAGTACAATTGCTTAAGGGTAGAATTTATGGCAGGTACTTGCTACCTACCATACAAGGAAACTGGAAATCTTGGATGCCTTCCTGGAACTGGGATTAATCAAAAGTCAACTTGGCAGATTAGCATCCAAGATGGAGTTGCTTTGGCCTCCATGTTACCTTTTAAAGCTATGGTTATTGCAGGAATAGAGCAATACTGCTTGACACTTTATTATTAATTTTTGTTACATAATGGCATGGCATTTTCTTCTCACCCCCAATCCCCTGCTTATTGTCATACTCATCAAACATATATTTTGTATTATTTATGTTAAAAACCTCTGGCCGGGTGCTGTGGCTCATGTCTGTAATCCCAACACTTGGGGAGGCTGAGGCGGGCAGCTCACCTGAGGTCAGGCGTTCGAGACCAGCCTGACCAACATGGAGATACCCCATCTCTATTAAAAATACAAAATTAGCCGGGTGTGGTGGCACATGCCTGTAATTCCAGCTACTCAGGAGGCTGAGGCAGGAGAATCGCTTGAATTGGGAGGCAGAGGTTGCGATGAGCTGAGATCCCATGATTGCACTCCAGCCTGGGCAACAAGAGCGAAACTCTGTCTCAAAAAAAAAAAAAAAACTCTCCAAGAAAATGTTTCCCATTCTCTTAAACTGAAGTAATTCCTAGATAATTGCCTTAAATGGAAAGGGTATTTTTTGATAGGAAAATTAGCCATTAAAAATATTATCAGAATTATGCAGCTAGGCAGGGATTAAGATCAAAATTTAAGTCTTCAGATTGCCAATTAAGTACTTTTAGAGGTTGACAAAACAGCACACTGGTAAGAGAATAGCTTACATGCTCCTAGGCCCTCTTTAGTTGCCACTGCCACATTTGTTCTAGGTTCAGTGTGATCATGTTGGCATCCATGCCACCCTCTGCCATCATATAATACCATTCCCATTAGGTGACAGAACTGATGTGGGCACTGGCCTCACATACCTTGAAAATGGTGCAGTTTCTGTATTAGATCATAGTCCTTCAAACCCCAAGTTAGTGGAACTACTCAGGCTTGGTACGAAAAGCTGTCATTTATAATGCAGAATGTATCATGAAACTTGAAGTGTTCTTTTTACCCATCTTATTTAATATTATGTAGTTAAATAATGATACATCAGATTAGTTTGAACAAAATCAAATAGGCTAGCATTGCAATATTTAGATAAAACTCATTTTTCTCTGTTTTAAAAATCATGTTTTAGAGTTTTCTTTAAGTGTTATAGCTCTTTTAGAATTTGTCATGAAAAAAAGGTCTCTTTATTTTAAAGAAAAGTTGTTTGGCCTTTAATTGAAAGATTTCTAAAAGGAAATGTTGAATAGACTTTTAATATCACATCTAAGCAATTTTGTAATAGATTCACAGTCTCCGCCAATAGAAACAACAGGAAAAACATGCAGGAAGCTTCAGAACAGACTAGAAAGCTTGCAAACTCTGGTAGAAGATTTACAGATGAAGAACCAAGGTACAGTGTGTGTTTTTGAAGAGATCCGCCTTGCTCATGAGAATGTTCACCTTCCTTTCAGATTAAGCCTCCTGTCTATAAACCTACTGAAAGGGTATGGAATTAGCAACTATAAACTGAAGTCTAAATATAAGGGTCTTAACCATTAATAGCCCCTGGATTAATTGTGTGACCATGGGTAGGTCACTCTTGCCCTGCTGTACTCTCTTATCTAATGGGGATGACAATCCTGCTGGCCATCCCTCAGGAGTGGTTTTGAGGTTCTGAGTGGTTTTTCACATGGGACTTTCCCACACACTGTCTTTCTTGTTGCTATTAGGTCTGTAGACAAGCATTTATACGATAATAGCCTAGGCAAGAGTATAGTCAATAGCAAGGAAGCAAAATAATGGTATTTATTCTTACACAGGATTTAAATTAGCATAGCACTATAAGAGACTGTGCCACCCAATGAATCACAAAATAAAAAGAATCCACTTCTAAAAATGCTAAAACTATTTGAATAAGAAACTGTTCTAATCTGCAGAAGACCGGCAGCTTTTTGGGCATAAGTTCTAAGTACCATCAATATGGGGGAGCCTTCATGGTTCATACTTTTCTAACCCACATTCATGAATCCAGGGGCCTTTGTCAGAGAGAAATGAATTTTGAAGTACATTTGTTATTCTGTCTTTTCTATCCCTAGAAAACAATAAATTGCTGGGTAAAGAAAAATACATTTCTGAGAACAAATTTTCATAAAATAAACTTAACTTTATTAGTAATAATAGTTGCTATTAACACTTAATTGAGCACTTCCCAACTATGTGCCAGGCCTTGTACTAAGAGCTTCACTTACGTTTTCTTCATGTGATCTTTACAACAACGTTGGGAAATGGGTACTGTTATTACAGCATTTGAAAATGAGAAAACTGAAGATAAAAGAATAGTCAATAAATTCCAAGTCACAGTGAAGAGTAGAGCGAGGACTTGGCCTCTGCAATTTCTGACTCCAGAATCCATGTGTTTTTAATATAGTAAGGCTTTAGCGAATTGTTGTTGAAGAAAATTCCAAGTCCCTGCGATAACCCAAGACTCCTATGTATATAAACATTAGGAAAAACATTTGGTTTTAAGTTTATTGTGAATTTGTGGGGTTTTAGCGTTATTTTTTAAAATTTCAATAGTTTGTGGGGAGCATGTGGTGTTTAGTTGCAGGGAAAAGTTCTTCAGTGGTGATTTCTGAGATTTTGGTGCACCCATCACCCAAGCGGTATACAATGTATCTTTTTTCCTTCACCCGCCTCCCATCCTTTCCCCCAAGTCCTCAAAGTCCATCATATTATTCTTATGCCTTCGCATCCTCATAGCTTAGCTCCCAGGTATGAGTGAGAACATACAATGTTTGTTTTTCTTTTCCTGAGTTACCTTACTTAGAATAATGGTCTCCAACTCCATGCAGGTTGCTACAAATGCCATTATTTTATTCCTTTTATGGCTGAGTAGTATTACATGGTTGTTTTTGTGTGTGTGTGTGTGTGTGTATGTGTGTATATATGTATACACCATGTAAATATATATGGTGTATGTGTATATATACGGAGGAAGGATGAGATGGGTGAGGGGTGTGTGTGTATACATATATAATGTAATACTATATATATACACACACACACACACACCATGTAATACTCTCTATATATAGATACATAATAATTTTCGTTCTTTTTTTTTTTTTTTTTTGAGACAGAGCTTTGCTCTGTCGCCCAGGCTGGAGTGCAGTGGCGTGATCTTGGCTCACTGCAAGCTCCACCTCCCGGGTTCACACCATTCTCCTGCCTCAGCCTCCCAAGTAGTTGGGACTACAGGCACCCGCCACCATGCCCAGCTAATTTTTTGTATTTTTAGTAGAGATGGGGTTTCACCATGTTAGCCAGGATGGTCTCGATCTCCTGACCTCTTGACCCACCCACCTTGTCCTCCCAAAGTGCTGGGATTACACACATGAGCCATCGCGCCCGGCCTAATTTTCTTTATCCACTAGTTGGTTGATGAGCATTTAGGCTGGTTCCATATTTTTGCGATTGTGAATTTTGCTGCTATAAACGTGTGTGTGCAAGTGTCTTTTACACATAATGACTTCTTTTCCTCCAGTTGTGAGATTGCAGCATCAAATGGTAGTTCTACTTTTGTTCTTTAAGAAATCTCTGTACTGCTTTCCATAGTTGTTGTACTAGTTTACATTCCCACCAGCAGTGTAAAAGTGTTCCCTTTTTACCACATCCACACCAACATCTGTTGGTCATATTTTTAACTTATGTCATATTTTTAAATTATGGCCATTCTTACAGGAGTAAGGTAGTATCACATTGTTGTTTTGATTTGCATTTCCCTGATCATTGCTGTTGTTCAGCATTTCTTCATATGTTTGTTGGCCATTTGTATATCTTCCTTTGAGAATTGTCTATTCATATACTTAGCCCACTTTTTAATAGGATTATTTGTTTTTTTCTTACTGATTCGATTGAGTTCCTTGTAGATTCTGGATATTAGTCCTTTGTCAGATGCACAGTTTGCAGATATTTTCTCCCACTCTGTGGGTTGTCTGTTTACTCTGCTGCTTATTTCTTTTACTATGCAGAAGCTTTTAAATTTAATTAGGTCCCATCTATTTATCTTTGTATTTGTTACATTTGCTTTTGGGTTCTTGGTCATGAACTCTTGTCTAACCCAATGTCTAGAAGAATTTTTCTGATGTTATCTTCTAGAATTTTTGTGGTTTCAGGTCTTAGATTTAAGTCTTTGACCCATCTTGAGTTGAAGTTCATTCTTCTACATGCCACTTGCCAATTATTCCAGCACCACTTGTTGAATACGGTGTCCTTTCTCCACTTCATGTTTTTGTTTGCTTTGTCAAAGATCAGTTGGCTGTAAATATTTGGCTTTCTTCCTGGGTTCTCTATTCTGTTCCATTGGTCTATGTGCCTATTTTTATACCAGTACTATGCTGTTTTGGTGATGATAGCCTTGTAGTATAGTTTGAAGTCAAGTAATGTGATGCCTCCAGATTTCTTGTTTTTGCATAGTCTTGCTTTGGCTATGTGGGATCTTTTTTTGTTCCAAATGAATTTTAGGAATGTTTTTTCCAGTTCTATGAAGAATGATGATGGCGTTTTGATGGGAATTGCATTGAATTTGTAGATTGCTTTTGTCAGTATGATCATTTCCACAATACTGATTCTACCTATCCATGAGCATGAAATGTGTTTCTATTTGTGTGTGTTATCTATGATTTCCTTCAGCAGCATTTGTAGTTTTTCCTGTAGAGATTGTTCATCTCCTTGGTTAGGTATATTCCCAAGTATTTTATTTTTCTTGCAGCTGTTGTAAAATGGGCTGGGTTCTTGATTTGATTCTAAGCTTGGTCATTGTTGGTGTATAGCAATGCTACTGATTTGTGTACATTGATTTTGTATCCTGAAACTTTACGGAATTCATTTATCAGATCTAGGAGCTTTGTGGATGAGTCTTTAAGGTTTTCTAGGCATAGGATCATATCATCAGCAAACAGCAATAGTTTGACTTCCTCTTCAATAAAAGATGCCCTTTATTTCTTTCTCTTGTCTGACTGCTCTGACTAGGACTTCCAGTACAATGTTGAATAGCAGTGATGAAAGTGGGCATCCTTGTTTTGTACAAGTTCTCACGGAGAATGCTTTCAACTTTTCCCCTTTCAGTATAATGTTGGCTTTGAGTTTGTCATAGATGGTTTTGGTTACCTTGAGGTATGTCCCATCTGTGCCGATTTTGCCAAGGGTTTTCCTTATAAAGCGATGCTGGATTTTGTCAAATGCTTTCTCTGCATTTTTTGAGATGATCATTTGATTATTGTTTTCAATTCTGTTTGTGTGATGTATCACATTTATTGAGTTGAGTATGTTAAACCATCCCTGTATCCCTGGTATGAAACCCACTTAATCATGGTGGTTTATCTTTTTGATATGGTGTTGTATTCAGTTAGCTAATATTTTGTTGTGGATTTTTGCATCTATGTTCGTCATGGAGATATATATATATATAAAATACGTGTATATATACACACACACACACATATATATATATATTTCAAGACAGAGTCTTGCTCTGTCACCCAGGCTGGAGTGCAGTGGCATGATCTTGGCTCACTGCATCCTCCACCTGCCAGGTTCAAGTGATTCTCCTGTCTCAGCCTCTCGAGTAGCTCGGATTACAGGCACATGCCACCATGCCCGGCTAATTTATTTATTTATTTATTTATTTATTTTTTGAGATGGAGTCTTGCTCTGTCGCCCAGGCTAGAGTGCAGTGGTGCAATCTCAGTTCACTGCCAGCTCTGCCTCCCGGGTTCACGCCATTCTCCTGCCTCAGCCTCCCAAGTAGCTGGCACTACAGGCCCCCGCCACCACGCCCAGCTCCTTTTTTGTATTTTTTAGTAGAGACAGGGTTTCACCGTGTTAGCCAAGATGGTCTTGATCTCCTGACCTCATGATCTGCCCACCCTGGCCTCCCAAAGTGCTGGGATTACAGGTGTAAGCCACCATGCCTGGCCACGTCTGGCTCATTTTTGTATTCTTAGTAGAGATGGGGTTTCATCATGTTGGCCAGGCTGGTCTCGAACTCTTGACCTCGTGTTACGCCCACCTTGGCCTCCCAAAGTGCTGGGATTACAGGTGTGAGCCACTGTGCCTAGCATCATCATGGATATTGGTCTGTAGTTTTCTTTTTTTGTTATGTCCTTTCCTGGTTTTAATATTAGGGTGATACTGACTTCATAGAATGATTTAGGGAAGATTCCGTATTTCTCTATGTTTGAAACAGTTTCAGTAAGATTAGTACCAGTTATTTTTGAATGCCTGATAGAATTCAGCTGCGAATCCATCTGGTCTTGGACTTCTTTTTGCTGGCATTCTTTAAAGTACTGTTTCAATCTCACTACTTGTTATTAGTCTCTTCAGAGTTTCTGTTTTTTTCCTGGCTTAATCAGGAAGGTTATATGTCTCCAGGAATTTATCCATCTCCTGTCGATTCTCTAGTTTGTGCATATAAAAGTGTTCATAGTAGCCCTAAGTGATATTTTGTATTTCTGTGGTATAAGTTGTAACATCTCTCATTTCATTTCTAACTGAGCTTGTTTGGATCTTCTATCTTCTTTTCTTAGTTAATATCACTAATGATCTGGCCGGGCGCGGTGGCTCAAGCCTGTAATCCCAGCACTTTGGGAGGCCAAGACGGGCGGATCACGAGGTCGGGAGATCAAGACTATCCTGGCTAACACGGTGAAACCCCGTCTCTACTAAAAAAAATACAAAAAAAGTAGCCGGGCGAGGTGGCTGGCGCCTGTAGTCCCAGCTACTCGGGAGGCTGAGGCAGGAGAATGGCCTGAACCCGGGAGGCGGAGCTTGCAGTGAGCTGAGATCCGGCCACTGCACTCCAGCCTGGGCGACAGAGCAAGACTCCGTCTCAAAAAAAAAAAAAAAAAAAAAAAAAAAAATCACTAATGGTCTAATAATTTTATCCTTTTAAAGAACAGGCTTTTTGTTTCATTTGTCTTTTGTGTTGTTTTTTATTTGTTTATTTCAATTTCATTTAATTCTGATCTGATCTTTGTTTTTTCTTTTCTTCTGCTGGGTTTGGGTTTAGTTTGTTCTCATTTCTCTAGTTCCTTGGGTGTGACCTTAGAGTGTCTATTTGTGCTCTTTCAGACTTTTTTATGTAGGCATTTAAGGTTTTGAACTTCCCTTTTAGCACCACTTTTGCTGTATCCCAGAGAGTTCAATAAATTGTGTCACTAGTTTCATTCGGTTCAAATAATTTTTAAATTTTCATCTTGATTTCATTATTGATCCAAAGATGATTCCAGAGTAGATTATTCAATTTCCATGTATTTATATAGTTTGAGGGTTCCTTTTGGAGTTAATTTTCAGTTTTATTCCACTGTGGTCTGAGAGAGTACTTGATATCATTTTGATTTTCTTAAATTTATTTAGACTTGTTTTGTGGCCTATCATATGATTTAGCTTGGAGAATGTTCCATGGGCTAATGAAAAGAATGTATATTCTGCAGTTGTTGTGTAGAATGTTCTGTAAATATCTGTTAGGTCTGTTTGTTCTAGGGTATAGTTTAAGTTCATTGCATTAAGTGCATTGTTTTTCTTTTTTTTCTTTTTTTTTTTTTTTTTTTTTGCTGTTGCTGACTTTCTGTCTTGATGACCTGTCTGGTGCTATCAGTGGAATATTGAAGTCCTCCACTATTATTGTGTTAGCATCTATCTCATTTCTTAGGTCTGGTAGTAATCATTTTATAAATTTGGGAATTCCAGTGTTAAGTACATATATATTTAGGATTGTGATATTTTCCTGTTGGACTGATCCTTTATCATTATATAATATCCCTCTTTGTCTTTCTGAACTGTTGTTGCTTTAAAGTATGTTTTGTCTGATACAAGACTAGCTACCCCTGTTCGTTTGTGGTATCCATTTGCATGGAATATCTTTTTCCATCCCTTTACCTTAAGTTTATGTGAGTCTTTGTGCATTAGGTGAGTCTCTTGAAGACAGGAGATACTTGGTTGGTGGATTTTTATCCTTTCTGCCATTCTGTATCTTTTAAGTGGCACATTTAGGCCATTTACATTCAATGTTAGTATTGAGATACGAGGTACTGTTTTGTTCATCCTACTAGTTGGTGCCTGAATACCTTGGGTTTTTTTTGTGTGTTATTGTTTTATAGGCCCTGTGAGATTTATGCTTTAAGATGGTTCTATTTTGATGTGTTTTGAGGTTTTATTTCAAGATTTAGAATTCCTTTTAGCATTTTTTAGTGATGGCTTGGTACTGGTGAATTCTCTCAGCTTTTTTTTTTTTGTCTGCAAAATACTTAATCTGTCCTTCATTCATGAAGCTTAGTTTTGCTGGGTACAAAATTCTTGGCTGGCAATTACTTTGTTTGAGGAGGCTAAAAATATGACCCCAATTCCTTCTGGCTTGTAGGGTTTCTGCTGACAAATCTGCTGTTAATCTGATAGGTTTTCCTTTATAGGTTACCTGATACTTTTGCCTTGCAGCTCTTAAGATTCTTTCCATCATCTTGACATTAGATAACCTCATGACCATGTGCCTAGGTGAATATCTTTTTGCAGTGAATTTCACGGCTATTCTTTGAGCTTCTTGTATTTGAATGTCTAGATCACTAGTGAGACCAGGGAAATTTTCCTCAATTGTTCCCTCAAATAAGTTTTCTAGACTTTTAGATTCATTTTCTTCCTTATGAACACCAATTATTCTTGGGTTTGGCTATTTAACATAATCACAGACTTCTTGGAGGCTTTGTTCAATTTTATTAAATTATTTTTTCTTTGTCTGATTGGGCTAATTTGAAAGCCTTGTCTTCGAGCTCTGAAGGTTTCTCTTCTACTTGTTCTAGTCTATTGTTGACACTTTCCAATGCATTTTGTATTTCTATAAGTGTGTCTTTCATTTCCAGAAATTATGATTGTTTTTCTTTATATCTATTTCTCTGGAGAATTTTTCATCCCTATTCTGTATTGTTTTTTAAATTTCTTTAAGTTGGTTTTTACCTTTCCCTAGTATCTCCATGAGTAGCTTGATCAACCTTCTGAATTATTCATCTGGCAATTCAGAGATTTCTTCTTGGTTTGGCTGCATTGCTGGCAAGCTAGTGTGGCCTTTCAGGTATGTTATCGAATCTTGTTTTGTCATATCTCCAGAATTGCTTTTCTGATTCCTTCTGATTTCGGTAAACTATTTCAGTGGAAAAACCTGGAACTCAAGGTTCAGATTCTTTTGTCCCACAGGGTGACCCCTTAATGTGGTGTCCTCCCCAAGGCCCAAGGGATGGGCCTTCCTGAGAGCTGGACTGCAATGATCATTATTGTTCTTGTGCTTCTAGCCACTCAATGGGTCTACCAGGCTCAGAGTTGGTGCTGGGAAATGTCTGCAAAGAGTCCTGTGATGTGATTCATCTTCAGGTCTCCCAGTCGTGGATACCAGCACCTCCTCTGGTAGAGGATATAGGGGAGTAAAGTATACTCTGTGAGAGTCCTTGGTTATAGATATGTTTATCAAATACTGATTTTGCTAGCAGTGGTATGTTCACATGGACAGACTCAGGACCTCTGGTTAGCCAGAACATTGCAGGCAGTGGAATTAGCTGCTGCTTTCTCCTTCCTTAGTACAGGGTTATTCTATCATTTCTATCATGAGTTACTGTAATGTCCTGAGTTCGTTGGTCTCTAGCCAGGAGGTGGCACTTTCAAGAGAGCACAAGCTGTGATAGTAGACAGGGGAATATAAGCCTGCCCTAAGTTGGTCAGGATAAGTATTTGGGTTTGTCAGGTGATGTGTGGGGCCATCAAGATCTCAATAGTTTGTGTGTTTTGTGATCAGCTACCAGGGCAGGTTAAAAAATACCATTGGATTGGGGCAGAGTTAGGTGGGTCTGAGCTCAGACTCTCCTTGGGTGAAGCCTGCTGTGGCCACTGTGGGGTATGCGGGGTGGTTTTTGGGCCAGTGGGGTTATGTTCCAGAGGTGAATTGGCTGCCTCTGTTGCCAAGGAAGTTGGGGAAAGCCTGTGCAATAGGCCTCACCTAGCCTCCCACACAGTTGGCAAGGCCAATCTTGCTCCCACCATGCCCTGCTAACAGCGCCAGTGTCTCCAGGCAGCCAGTGCAGGGCAGTGGTTGGGGGTTGCAGGCAGATCAGACCTTGCCCCTGTTTTAAACTTTGCCACTGAGAAAGCAAGTATGGCTTTCAGGTCTCACCTGCCCCTTCCTGTCTTCCCACACTGTCAGCAGTGGCTTCTGTGCTCCTTTCTGTAGCATTTCCCATTCACCACCCAGTTCTGCTCAAAAGAGTTTGTGCCCAGTTGAAATTATTACAGAGTTCAGTTGGAAGCTTCTTTCACTCTGTGACCACTCCCAAATTCTGCCAGCCACCTTCCCCAAGGGCCCCTGTGAGATATAGTTAGGGATGGCTTCCCTGGGCTCAAGCTGGAGAATGGGAGTGCCTCCAAGGCCCCTCGCACTGCTCCTTCTACTTTTATATTTTGTGCTAAATTTGTTCCAGTTCTAGGTAAGGTTAAATCCTTCTCCCATAATCTGGATTTTCAGGTTCCCCAATGGGGTATATGTTGAGAGGCAGGATTTCCCCCTCTCATACTTTGGAAACTCACAGTTTTTTACCTGTCTTGTGGAATTTGCAGTGGCATGCTGCTGCTTTTAAAGGATCTGTAAATTTTTTCGGTTTTCCTGTTATGTTCCTGCAGTGGCTCTTGGAGCAAAAGTCAACGGTCTCCATTCATTTCTCTGTCCATCCAAGCTGGGGCTGCATGTCAGCCCTGTCTCCTATCTGCCATCTTCCTCTCCACATCTATTGTGAGTTTTTTGAGGGAAGATGCATTATCTTATTGATCGTATTTTTATTCGCACCATGACATATGTTTCTGAGTTTATCCGATGTATGCCACCAAATAATAATCCACATGGAAGACATATATTTGTTTACAAAATAAAAAGACCTTTTTGCTGAATGCAGTGTCGGGATGGGACACCTCTTGAAAATTCTAAAACAAGTATTTTTAGGGGGAATTTTGGGAGGACTGTCAAAACTTGAAGTGCATTTACGCTTTGACCCAGAAATTTCAAAGGAAGGAACCTTTTTTAGTCTGTTTACTAACATCCTAATAATTTGTATAATGAAATATTAGTAAATACTATGCAGTTACAACACAACATAAGCTGAACTGGAAAATTATTGACATTTTGTTATATGAAAAAAGGAAGCTACTGAACAATCTATACCATATATTTTCATTTGTGTAAAGAATAAAACATATGCACATGCATGTATATGTGCAGATATTCACCAAATTGCTGGGAATGACCTCTCAGGCGGAGGCAGATTCCAGCAAATTGAGGGAGCAGAGGCAAAGACTGACCTTCATCTTTCTTTGTGTCCTTCTGAGGTGTTTGAATTATTTACAATTAGTATTACTTTTACAATTCTCATGCCCATTTAAAACAACTGAGGCTGGGCACAGTGGCTTATGCCTGTAATCCTGACACTTTGGGAGACCGAGGCAAGAGGATTGCGTGAGGCCAGGAGTCTGAGACCACCCTGGGCAACATAGAGAGACCCTGTCTCTACAAAATAAATAAGTAAATAAAACATCTGAAACACTAAAGATTTACCCTTAGCTCTCTTCCGTAACACCAACCTTTTCAAAAATATGCTACATCACAATTTTTTAAGAATGTCTTGAGCTCAGAACATGTCTATTCCATACTAACAAGTTAATCTTTTAAGTAGCACATTGTAGAATTAAAGCCTGAGTGGATTTTGTTATTCTAACTGTTTTATCAACATTTTCAGCGATGTCTTCAATGATCAGAAATCAAGAAAAGAGGATACAGAAAGTAAAAGACCAGGAAAAAATGTTACTAAAATGACTCGTTGCTTGCCTATTCTTTACAGAGGAATGAGGCCCAATTAATTGTGGTGTTACTTGTAATTAGTGCCCTGTGTACTTTTTCTTTTTATGTGAAAATTTAATAAAAGATACCCTGTCTTGTAAACTCTATTTTGAAATAAACTATTCTTGAATTCCTCATGGTAAAACTTCAAACATCTACTAGCTAGTATTTATACATTGTAACAATTAATACCTATAAAGTATTAATACATAATAAACTATTATAATTACCTTATAAGGTAATTTATCATAAGATATAATTTGTGCTTATTCAAATATATTGGAATAATTGTATTTTTTTATTGTTGTTACTGGTCCCAAGACAATAGAATCTATTTTATTTTATTTTATTTTATTCTACTTAAATTTTAATTTAATTTAAGTGTTTTATTCAATCTAATTTAGCTTTAAAAAATTGCTGGGGGAAAAACTACTTTCACATGAAAGTGAAAGATGTGGTGTAATACCAAGGACAGAGGACAAACTTCAGCATACTAACAGGGACTCATTTTGTGACTATGAACTCACTGTTCTGTCAATATCAGTGAGGGTAAACAGATAATCAAACATCAGGGCCCCCAGTCAAAACTTTTACAAAAGTTTCCCTTTTTTGCTTATTAATAATAGTAAAGAAAGAAAATGATTTTGTTACTCTTTAGCAAGTTGGTAACTTCTAGATTATATCTATTCAGTCTGCTTTAATTACATTTTAATAAATTAGGGGGGTTTATATGTGAACCAAATAAAATGAGAGAAGAACAGATACAAAAATGTATCCATTGTGTCAAAATATTAGGGACAATGTGGCAGATGGCTAGCTGTCCAAAACAAATCTTATATTCCTGTTGTATAATCTGGAATTGTCACTGAGAAACAGCTGCCCAGGAAGAGTCTCTGTTTCCCAATCCTGCCTCCCCTTGTATGTGGGTGTGGCCTGAGGGTTCTCATTAACAGAATGTGGACAGAGCAATATGTGGCACTTTCAGATCAAAGTATTAACATGCATGGGTGTTCTTCCTCACTTTATTTTCCCCTCCATGGGCTGGATGCAGAGGACAGGAGGGTTATAGGGGATGGTAGAGTCACAGGGCAGAAGGGAGTCTGGGTAACTGAATCTCTGCAAGGAGGGGAGCTGCCGTCCTGCCAGGAAGACTCACTGCTGACAGTTACATGAGCAAGAAATCGGCCTCTGGTGCTGTAGCCTTCTTAAATGGATGGTGTCTGTTACAGCAGCTAGCAGCAGCCCCAACCTATGCAGACAACAAATGGAGTAGGGCATACATGCTGTCACCAGAAGATCCTCACGCTTCTGCTCTCAAGGGCAATGTTAGAACTGTAAGCACATCCAATATTAAGTGAATTTTTAAAATATAAAGTGTAATATTTATCTCTTAGATCAGTTGGCTTTACTGAAAAATTAATTATAATGTTACCAGGTAGTGATAAAATAGCCAGTAATAGAATTCTAGAGAGACTTTTACTTAAATTGTTTTACCTTTAATTTTCCTCATGGGCATGTTTGGGCATTCCACGCAGTAATGGTGAATGCCTTCTGCAGAGCTTATTAGTGCAGTATAAAATTCATTCTGAAGTCTGTAAACAGTACACATGAATTTAACATAAAAGTACCATGAGCCAAAAACTGTTAAACATAGTTCTTTTAAGCCCTTTCTTATGCTATTTTCAGTTGGATTTATTCTTTTCAGCAAAGACCATCTTTTTAACAGGATTAAACATTATTTCACTGATAGATGTTAAACTTATTAAAAGTTATTTTAACATGTAAGAATTCATTTTCAAGTACAGGCATGCTGAATTTCCCTCCAGTCAAAGGAGAACTTTGAAAATAAAGATTGTAAACTTTTTCTCCAAAGGGAGGAGAAAAACAGAATCTTCATGTCTTCTGTACCTTTTGATATTTGCTTTTCTGTATGTGTCTGTTATTAGTGAAGGAAAATATTTGTATTTTATTTTACATCTAGGCTATTATGATAGTAAAATTTAGACAAATAGTTCAGACATCGAATGAAGATATTAAAATTCAGGTTTTATTATTTGTTCAGTTATAATAACTTAAAGTTTAAATATTTGCTGTCTTCTCAGGGCAAAGATGTACTTCTGTACCACTGTCCTGTATAAATGTGTTACCCAAGATAGTGAGTGCTATGAAAGGAGAGGGAAGAGGGTGACAGATGGAAATGATTGCTGTAGGACAGTCCATCTATCCAGATGGAGGAGGGGAGGGGAAGAGAAGTGGAAGAGAGATGGTCCTACAGATGCTCCCATGGGCAAATGATGGGTGTGTCTGTCCCTGCAGTCGGGCTGTGCCTGTACTTCACAGTCCTCTAAGAGGTGTCATTCAGGCTACCTCACTCAGCCTACCCCCACCCCCACTCATGTTCCCTTTCCTCATGGGCTGCCCCCGCGACTGACTTCCATGACGACTGGTTCTCATTAGGCCCCTTGTTTCTACACCAGCCTTAGATCATTAAGACAAAGACATACTTGCTACCCTCATAGCACATAACCACACCTGGCAGATGAAAATCAAACAAAAAGCATTAGGCAGTCTTAGAGCATTATCTTGTACCCTTACTAATCACATCCAGACCAGATATTTTCTAATCACAGTTTTGTATCATGTTAACTTTTTAAGCATAAAATGTGTATGTAGTAAAAAGTGCTTCTCAAGCTGTTCCAATAGGAAGTCAGCTATGTTTGAGTGAGGCTTATTTTGCTACCATGGTTTAAAGATCACGTAAAGGCTCAAGCTTAAACCCTGGGCAGCTGGTTAATTTTTTTGCCCCATGACCACAGTTCACACCTGAAGCTTAGCCAAGTCACTCCCCAAGAGAATCAAGCCCTAAAGTAATAATGGATCAGCACAAGTCTGTCAGTCCGTGCCACAGGGAAGAAAAGTTCACACTCACTGGAAGCATTATACACACACACACATATATATTTCTGCACATTAGACAAAGGCCACTAGCAAATTTGAAACAATTCGGATGGCTGAATTTGGAGTCACACTGCCTTTATTTTATTCAGTGTGTTCCACAACCTCAGCCTCTTCCACATTGTTCTACAGCTTCTCCAATCCTTTGCAAACTGAATCAGTGAATCCCCCACCATGCGTGAACCACTTTATCCTCATGGCCAGTTTCTAGGAATCTATTGCTGCATTCTTCCCAGCGGGTAACTCCCCCATTCTCTACCAACACAAACTTCCACTCCACCACTGTATCTGCAGGCAGGAAAATGGAATGAGACCAGAACCCATCCTTGTTATAGTGGAGTGGGATGTAAGTGTTCCATCTCCCAAGACACTCATGGTCTCCAGTTACTGCAATGAATTGCACATCAGTGCTTGTGACATAATGGACCTGGAACCTGACACTAACTTGCTGAGACCCTGCAGGCATCACTGCTACCCTTTCTGTTTTCCCATGCACTTGCTGATCTCTTGCTTCCACCAGAGTGCTTCTTCCATTGTCCATTCCCTGGTTTAGGCTTAACACTGGAGCCTTAAGACTGCCACCCACACCAACATCCCCCCAAGATGAGTGCCTAGACACCATTTCCCACTCCTTGTGGTCAACCCGGTCCTGACTGTTCAAATGAGAGAGGCTCGCTTCTTCTTTAGCTCTGTTCATAAACAGGTTGCTAGAAGGCAACTTCTCTGCAAAACATGTAGCTGCTTTAGCAGATATCTCTTGTCCTTTTTGGAATCCCCATTCTCCCATAGGAGATTTGAGGCTTTCATTTCTTAAAACTTCAGAGTAACTCCTAGAGTTACTGGTCTCAGAGGTAGCTGAAGCTTCTGTGTCTGGAAACTGTCCAGAAGAAACATGTTCTCTTGAATTATCACAGACTTCCCTGGAAGGATTCTGCAATCTCCATGATGCTGCTTGCAGGTTACCAAGGTCTTTGGTCTTAGAAATCAAATGTCCATTGCTTTCTTGAAGATGCTCTAAGAAATCAAAGGAAAAATGTAATAGAGTCAGGTAGTTCATTTAAGAAAAAAGTTAGGCTGAGAAAATAGATTTAGTTACTGAAAGCTTTACTACTAATCAATCTGCAATTCACAAAGTCCCCCTCTATTAAAATAAAGTACTACTTAATTAACCAGTATGCTCCCAACACTGTGCTCTAAGAATACACATGTATATCTGACAATAAAAGGGACATCCAGGAGTATCAGTGTGCTAACACAAGTGTAAATGAAGTGGTAAGCTGTAGAGGCAGACATATAACCCCGTCACAGTCCCCGGTCTCCACAGTCCAGGCCATACTGGCATGCAGCCAAGTTAAGTTGCTTGGCTCCTATCATCAAAGAATGTTGTCCAGGCTGTGGGGCAAAGGGCTGCGTGGCTACCTTACAAACCAGAAGAGTACACTTGTACTCCCAAGGGAGGCGTGCAGGGCAGGGATTGGCTCTTGCAGATCTGCGGGCAGATCAGCAGGAGCCATCGCTGTGGGGAGATACAAAGAACAGTAGTGCATCCCTGGGCAGGAGTGGAGGGAGAACTGGGGGAAGGGGCTGGTTTCTCCTTGCCAATCCCAAATGCATTAGGAACCTCCTCAACAAAACAGTGTTTTGTACCCCCTTCCATTGTAAGCACTTTTTAAAAAATGTTCTTAAAAATACAAAATCCAAGTCCTCTAAAAATGCAGTTTCCTTCTTAGCCACGCCAGTGGTAGTCCAAATAGCTCCCTACAAGATTGAAATCTCCAAATCATACATAAAATCATCACAGCTGTGGTTTTATGTGGGGGGGTGGTATGGGGACAACAGTCTTGTTTCATTGTATCCTTTTTTTTTTTTTTTTTTTTTTTTTGAGATGGAGTCTCGCTCTGTCGCCCAGGCTGGAGTATAGTGGTGGGATCTCGGCTCACTGTAACCTCTGCCTCCCGGGTTCAAGCGATTCTCCTGCCTTAACCTCTCAAGTAGCTGGGACTACCAGTGCCTGCCACCACGCACGGCTAATTTTTGTATTTTTAGTAGAGACAGGGTTTCACCATATTGGCCAGGCTGGTCTCGAACTCCTTGTGACTTGCCTGCCTTGGTGATGGTGAGTTGGAAGTGAGAATGAACAAATATTATTCTGGATTCCCAACTTTTCAACCTAAAGCATGAGATTGGTCTTCAGAAAAAAAGATAAGTGAACTGTCTAGGCATCCCAGACCAATCACAGTAAAGGCACACGGGCAGATTTTCATGTGGCTGCACATGAACACCACTGGGCTAAAAATAAAGTTCACAGATGTCATTTTCACCATTAGGCTTCTGTCCAGGCATGGGCAGCTTGCCAAGGGAAGGCACTGGACGGTAATGTTTTCTGCCAGTGTTCGCTCTCTGTTTAGCAAACGGTGCCTAACATACAGAAATTTAAACCCAGATGTCAATTCTACTCATCAAGGTTGGGTCCCCTATTTAAGTAGTCCCTAGGGATGACCGTCGGGCCCTACTCTGGGGCAGCGTCGGGAGGACTGCCCACAGTGCTGAAACGGGCGACTAAGGCACAGCCCCAGGGCCTCAGCCACAGCCTTCATGGCCAGAGTCCAACCTGAACTTTGCATTCCTAAAGAAGCGTCCAGATAGCAGGAGGCGCCCGCAGCTGGGTTGTTCCCAAACCCAGCTCTTCATGGGCTGTGCGATGGTAGGATGTGAGACTACCAGGATTGGGACTGAGAAAATGTCCCTGCTTGGGCAGAGATCGAAGAGGCTTGTAGGATCCCCTAAATCTAAGCCCTCCTTTCCAAAGGCCGGGAAGGGGCGCCGCCACTGCAGCCACCCGCACTGCACCAAGCGCCGCCAAGTGGAGGAGCTCATCCCCGCCGGAGGGGCAGGACCAAGTCCTCAGGCGCGGGCGCTGAGGGACTCGGCAAGGGCGCGGCCCTTGGAGGACCAGCCAAGAAATCTGCCCGCGCGTACCAACCAGCCTGGGAAACCGAGGGGCGTGGGGACGGCCCAGTTCCCTTAGGGAAGCCCGTCCTCAGGAGGAAAGCTCCAGGTGGGTTTGTCTCTTTCCTCCCTTCCTCGATTAACCTCAAAGCTCTGGCAGATGTGCCCAGGAGTCACGGGGGGAAGAATACCTGGTTTGGTGACCAGCTCCTGCCCGGAAGGTCCAGGGCTCAGTCCGCCGCTGCCACTCTGATGGCCTCCCGGAACCGCAGCTGCCCCAAGAGGGGAGTCCTTCTCTTGCTCCGCGTCCCCGTCCTTCCCGGTGTCTCCAGGGTCGCCCCGCAGCAACCAAACGAAAAGTGCTCCGGCCAGACCCCCTCCAACCAGCAGGGCGGACCAGACGGCGCCCATGGCTGAGAGGCTGCGGCCGCGGGAGACGACAGAGACTGGGACCGGGGCTCAGGTCACGCAGGCAGAGCCACACCTACCCCGCCCGGTCCAGCCTTTTACGGTTTCTGCGCCGTGCGCTCCGGCGGAGCCCGGCCCTGAGCGACCAGTACTCAACTTTCCCAGCCCCGCCCCGCTCCCCGCCCCTGGGCTGCGGCCCCGGGCTCCCTCCCGGGGAAGACTCCAGCGCTCTTCTGTCCCTACACTTTCTGTTCCCGGCCCTGCCAGTTGCCAGCGGCCGGGGCGCAGGGGTCGGCCTTCCACGTGTGTCCCGCGTGAAGAACCCAAGTGCGCACAACTGCCGCGCTCAGCCGGGACCTGCCCCACCGCCCTTCCTTCTCCCGCCTGCTGCCCGCGAGGCCTAGCCCTACTTCGGCCAGCGCCGGGCACCTCGGCGCCTCCTCCCCAGGGAAGCTCAGCAGCAATCGGTCAGCTAGAGGTCGAGAGCTTCCTGGAACTTAGAGGTGGGAGAGGCTGCGGGCGTCGGTGACGCGCGGGCTGGAGCGCGGGCTAGAGCTGTGGCGCGGTCGGTTGGGACGGTTGGCCCGGAGGACAGCGGGCGCGGTGCAGGGAAACTGGGAGCCCTAGTGGAAGCTCCGCTTCGCCGCCAGCTCAACGCGCTTAGCCTCCCCAAGCCTCCGCCTCCCCGCCTGTAAAATGAAAGGATTGGACTAAGGACCATCCATCTAAAGATGCCAGTCAGCTCAACCTCATCCAGTCTCGTCCTCTTTGGGCGTGTATGGCTACTGTGAAATGCGCGCCCATCTGTGTGAACTGGATGTTGTCCATGGACGAGCTCCTACAGATAAGTTTGTTAATAAAAACAGCAGCTCTCTATTAAGCACTGTCTGTATTCCAGATGTTTTATGTGTGTATTTAATCCTCACAAGACAACAACCCTGTGGGTGTTACATACATTTCTTTGTAAATTCATTCCTCTGCTGATCTGATGACTTTGCACAACAGCTTCAAGCTGATGGTCCCCACGTCTGTGTCTGCAGCTCCATCTTTCCCTTGGACTCTGACATTCAACTGCTAAAGGTCACAGATGCCAAACACCTGCCTTGGAGTAATTACTATAATTGCTCTCTCTGGTAGGACAAATTATCAAATGTGCCCCTTGCTCCGAATGGACAGTAGCCCTTAACGGGGTGCAAGGTTCTGCCAGTTGGGTTACTGGAGGGCTGATGCACACCTTGATGCGGCCACAACTTCTGTAATCGTAAGAGAGCAGGTAGAGGAGAGGTAAGGGTGAAGACTGCCTACTGGGCATCTCCTTGTGGATGTCTAATAGACATCTCAAGCCCAACTCATCCAGACCTGAACTCCCCAACTAACTCCCCAAACCTACTACTCTCCCTACTTTCCCCATCTCAGGAA